>NC_143555.1:32160000-32760000 GCF_054136105.1 Typopeltis vanoorti
CTGTATCCAAAATATGGCCCACTGTTAATTGCTTTTACAGTGTTGTCCGCATAGAGCGTTGAAGAGAAAACTTTTCTGATTGCTTTCAAATCTTCAGTGTTGTCTAATTCAACAATTTCCAGATTTTTTTTTAAAGGATTCGTTTTAGGACAAGGTTTTAATTATGTTTCTGTTTGCGAACCTTGTTCGTTTGCTGTTTTTCAGTTTATTATTATTATAGCTCTGTATCAAGGTTTCTTCCAAACTAATTTACTTTATCAAATCTCCAATACTAATAGCTCTTACTTTTCCGCCTTTTAAGGCTGTGTTTCATAGACGATGCTTCTTAGAATAGTAATTGTCTGTAACTAGCTTGGAACGCTAGTATTTTTCACTCAGTGTTTTATTTTATTATTATTGTTTGTTTGTTTTTTTAACACTAGGTGAGCAAGGCACACCTGCGAGATATGCATGACTCGAGCGTTTGCAAAAATACTTTTGAATTTCACAAAAAATAAGCATTTTGCGATGACGCCAGTACTGGAAATACAGAGACTGCTTCATTTCTATATATTCTGGAGATCTCTTTGACTTCTTATCTCGGAAAACCGATTTCCTATAAACGGACTGTTCTAGCAGTCAAGTTTTCCTTCCTTGGGGACTTTAATTCCCACATCTCTCTCTCTCTCTCTCTCTCTCTCCCTTTTTCCAGTTTCACTGAGCAAATTGGAAAAGTGCTAAATTATTTCACGTAAGCAACGACTTAAAGCATCTACCTGAAAATCCAGCAATCTAGATCTTTTATGAACCAATGGCACTCTCTTCTCTTAGACATTCTCGGACTCATGTCCTTTGACATTACAACACCAAACACCACTAAGTATGAAGATCTCCAATACCTTCAACTGTTCCTTTTCATGGTTAGACTATTATGTTATAGAAATTATCCATGTTGAAATGAGGACTTTCATTTCCCGCCCTATTCATATTCCCCCCCACCCAGTATCCAAGCCATGGTTTCTACATGACGTGCGTCAGGGGAATCATTGAAGTAACAAGAATTTCTTCAGTATCATCTAGATAACAGCAGGTGGCTTCTTGAAAAGAAAACTCCATTTCATCTTAATTGTGATACAGTTTTTGGCAAAAAGTTGCGCCATAAGTTTGACATTGAAAAAAAAAATTCTTCGCAAATCACAATCGTGCTTTTTGTTCCCTTGCAAAAGTAACTATTGAGCCATTGGGTACTATTTTTCTATCCACCTGTGTTCCGTCTTCTCTAACAACTATTGCAACATCGCCCTAATGATAAGTCTAATATCCTGGCATCATACTTTTCTTCCAACTCCTGCATAAATGACCAAGGCACATCACTTCCAACTACATCTGAGAGTCACCGTAGCGCAATTGGAAGAACATTGCGCCATCGCGCCATTCCGATTGGAATAGGCCTAAGTTCGATTCTCGTTGCGACGGGAGGAATCTTTATCTGGACGATTTTCAATCGAAGGTGAGTTAGCCAATCTCATACGGAGGTTGCACAATATATAGTTCTTTGGGTTTTTTCTCCCGGAAACTCGGGTTTTTCATCCCGCATACAGACAAATCGGCCCTTCAGAACACACGCAATTTACAGACATAGAATACCAGTTGTGGACATATGCCTGGGGAAGCAGTGTCCCAGGTTCGATTCCCGTTGTAGACGTGAGGAATTTGAGGATCTTCCTCAGGCATAGCCAAGTTAGCTGGTCTTGGGCGCGGTCAGTAGGGTTTTTTCCGCCAGTTTACCTGGCGTTTTTCATCCCGCAAACAGGCAAACCGGCCTCATGAACATACGCCTCTACAGTCAAAAATATATCTCCCCTAGCGGCAGACCAGGCGACGGGTCGGTTGGGAGTAGTACTAACAAGAAGTCGCATCTAAAGTAACACGCGGACCCTGCATGGGAAGCGGGAATAACGCGTAGTAGAAGAAGAAGAGAAGAGAATACCAGTTGTGGAGGTAGGCGGTAGATGGCGTTGATGGAGATGATTCGTAGTAGAGGTTTGGTGTAGTGGTTGAGACAGTTGTAGATGTCCTCCCGCGATGAGTCTTCGGACTCCTTGGAAATGTCAGGAATAATAATCTGTAACATCACATTACATAGTTTCTGTGACCTTCCGCTTGAAAGAAGCAGAGAAACCTTAAATAGTCTAGATACAGAAAAGGTTTCTGTCCTTACATCCTCTGGCAGTTATGCCAGAGAGAGAGAGATGTGCCATCATACTCAATATTTCTAAGGCATTTCTTAAGATCTGGCATAGAGGGCTGAGTTTAAATTCCGTACAAGACAGGAAGAATCTTTATCAGGACTTAGATAAATTGAAGGTTAGGTGGAAAAGTTTCCTCCCCGAAAGTTAAGTTTTTTTCCCTGCCAATTGCTCAATTGGCCAGGAGAACACGCTCAAAGTCTACACACACAAGAATATATGTCTAGGCATAAGACTAATCACCTTATCATAAAATTGTTTGTACGGAAGCCTAGACAGGTCATGGGTTTTAATGGACTGTAAGTACTATTGAGCTGGTCTGATTGGCCGAGTGGGTATGGTCCAGTTTCACCAAAAGGTTATGTATTCGAATTCCAGTGTGAGCAGCATGGATGTCTGTAAAAGCCTGCTCTGGATAAGGAGATTATATAGTTCTTTGAGTTTATAAGGCTTGCGCTAAAAAATAAAATCAAAATTATTATTATTCACAGAAAAATATTTCATTCCTAAAACACAGTAAGGTGTCCAGAAGAGTACAGGAACAACAACTCTTTTGGAGAATTTCATAGATCTAACTAATCAGTGTTCCTTAGATAAAAACAAAATTACCATGGGCGTATTTTATTGACCTGTCTAAAGTATTTGATATACACTAAAACATAAGATACTTCAAGAATAACTAAGACATACTGAAATACGTGGACGAGGGTTCACGAGGTTTAAAAATTACCTTCAAAATAGGAAATAAATAAAATACATCGGATCATTCGAGTTACCCATAACCTGTAGACTTTCCCAAAGAGCTATTTTATCTCCTTTTCTTTTTAATATTTATATGCATAATATCAATCAGCTATCTCTCAGAGCCAAGATCTTCCAATAAGCACTTCGCAAGCAAACACGCAATACATCACCAGATGCAGTGGTGCACTTAAGATTTAATCTTGGGGTGGGCCGAGCTGAGTAGCCGATTTGAGAATACACACTGCACATTGCATACGACCTATGACTGAGCATCTGCAGTGATCGCCAATACATGATACCGCTGATCTCCTCTCCCCAGGCAAACGAAGTAGCGCTCGGTCCGCCCGAGCACTACTTGGTTCGCCTTGCGTTTACAGCGGCCGTGATTCCAGAGAGCTATAGGGTACTCCCACCTTATGTGACCGCTAATTCATAAGTAGTATAGAAATAGAAGACATGACACAACATAAATAAAAAAAAATAATTTTAATTAGGAAAAAATTTTTGGAAAAATTTTTAGTGTTTTTTTCTTTTGGGGGAGGGTCCCTTCCTCCCCATGGGTGCGCCACTGACCAGATGGATTACTAAACTCCATCCACCAAATCCACTTCATCCAGACAGTTGACAATAAGTACATAATGCAACTGCCGCCTGCATATAAAGGCAGGTGCATAAATATAGCGACTACCATTGCACAGATTGAAACAATATGCTACTTTGGAATTTATCTTGGTGCAGATAAGAGCTGAAATAGCCACATGAAACGCTACAAAGTAAACTCCGAAAATAGCAAACGAGCTATACAGACTTAAAATAATTAGTTCCCACATACATAGAACACTTATTTGCAAGATATTATGTGAAAACGACTTAAGAAATGCTATAACAACGTATGAATTTTGTGCAGATTATAAAATAAATAGATTAATATCACTACGTATAAAATGATAAAGCTGATATTTTGTGAGCAAACAGATGATGCCAACTTTATTTGCAATCGCTGCGCATAAAATATTAACAACCCAAACCTATCCCACTATGCAGTTATGCTGAAGCATTACTTTGATGCTAACTATAGAATAACTAGATATTCTATAAATACAACAATCATTACGGAAAAGCCACCCGGAACTTTTATATTCCAGATATGTTAAACAAACAGCCATTTGATAATAGGAACTTTGCAAACTACAAAATGAGCCATTAGGTTACAGCATGAAAGAAAAATACTGTAGGCAGACGCACACTACATAACATACAGACCTAATATAAAGCACTATTTCCTGAACATGGAAGCCTGAACTGGCACTATGTATTAGCTGAGGCTTCCAGTTCAGTGATGAACCATCAACTTCTATGGTATCGTATGTGTGTGTTAAGGACCACGACTGGACATTGTATGTCGTGGAGAATATAAGCGAATACATCACACTCTTTTAATGACGATGGGCAACCATCCTTCATTTACGACCGGATTTTCCGTACTTATTCCATGCTTGGATTATTCGGAAATGCACTTCTATTCTTGTTTCTTGTTGAAGGATATTATTTTTCCAAACAGATAGAGCTGACTCACACTAGAGAAAATGCTGCTATAACAAATGTACTCGATGTAATAAGCTATTGAAAGATTCCCATCAAAGCACGATAGGTACGATGTTAGAGGGGGGGAGGAATCTTACCCCCCCTCTAACATCGTACCTATTTTAGGAGGAATTCCTAAAAGTCTGGTATAGTAGGAGTTGATGGTATATATATATATATATATATATATATATTGTTTTTAAACCTGGTTTTACTCCATTTCCCAAGTAAGCAAACAGACAAACAATTCAAGTTTGCGCCTGCAAGTGTTGCAAGTCTAGCTGACTCTGCACGTAGTGCAAGACGAAGGCAACTCATGGTAAAAGTAGAATAAGCTCTAATCACTAATCTTAATATTTACCCTTAATGCAAAGCACATCTCCTGGAGGAGATGTATGATGCTTTGTATTAAAGGCAAGGGGCCACTACCCAGACCGGTTTCGACCTTTATTGAGGTCTCATCAGTGGGAGCCAGGCTAGAAATACCAAGATTTTATTAATACAGAGCTTATAAGTATTTTACCAGAACAAGTTACCATAAGGTGTTTTAACCTTATTAAATAAAAATCTCAGGAGGAGATATAAATGTAGAAAGTATTTTACCTTGGGCATTATACCCAAGGTAAAATACTTTCTACATATATATGTTCACATAAACTCAATGTTCCTACCTGCAACAATATAGGAATTTCAGTTATCAGTCATGATTTTTGATTTTGTATGATTCAAGTCCCACCAATCTGCTTGTGCTGTCATTTGTCGTCTCAATCAGTTCAGCGGAGTTTTCTGGAAGATAGCAACATATTAGCAAATCAAAGATTGCTTAGCTCTTTTCTTAAAATAATAAGAAAGCAGCTCCCTCCAAAAAAAGGTGGGGGGCGGAAGCCATAAAAAGAAAATTACTAATGGAGGAGGTAAGGAGTCCAAAAGAAACTTTGTACCTCCCCGATAAAATTCCTCTCAGAGGCCATGCTAGTTGCCCATCGTCAATTTGTCAAAACTCCTTTACTGACTGAAGTAACCGCAAATAGCTGCTTCACTTTTGCTATAAATAGCTTGGATTAGTTTAGAAATCATTAATTACCAGGACTCTAAATACACTTGTTACAGTAACTACAAACGGGCGAAATATTTGTATTTAATAAAAAAATAACTTAAATAACTAAAGTTAAAAATAACTTAACCAGAGCATTTTTTTCACTTTAAGAAAACAGAAGAATACAAAGAGCCATTCCAGTTTCCAAAATTAATGAAATAAATTATATTTTCCAAAAAATCAATACTGGATCAAACAACAATAGAGGACAACGCATCGCTTTATGGAATTACTATTGACTTGTGTGTAAATGGGGGGGGGGGGGTCTTGAGCGAGTACATTTTTTTCTTGGCGAACTGGATTTTGCATAATTTTTCGAGCCCTGCAAATCACTATACATAAAAGCGCTGTTAATCACGTAATTGTGGAAGCAATTCAAAGATGCATGAACTTCCTGTCATAGTACCCTCTAGAGACATTTTTAAAGAAGTTGAAGTTAAACTGTGCGGCGTGTTCCACACTTTGAAAATCACTGCTTTAAGATATGCTATTCATATTTACAAAACTCAAATACAGACCCGCGCTATATTCCAATGATTTCTGGAATGTTTGTCTTAAACTGAATCCATAGTCCCGACAACGACTACTTGGAAATCACCTTATTATTCTTAGTTTTTTTTTTCTATGCTTTTTCTTAGCATCTCTTCAAATATGCTTACATAAATTTTACTAGGAATGCTCACTAGGGAAATTTCTCTGTAATTTTCCCATTCATCTCTGTTTCTCTTGTTATAAATGGTTCTACTCCAATCATCAGCAGGGCCGCGAGAGAAATTTTAGGACCCGTGACAAGAGCGTGGTCCGGGCTCTACTTAAAAAAGTGCATCACTTTTGTTTAATAAAAAAGTCATATAAAACATTAAACATTTATTTAAAAAAAGTGCACAATAAATTCAAAATTCGATACATTACATACCATACAAAATACAAACATTAAATAAAAAGAGAATTTTTAAATTTTTATTGCCTCATCCACTTCCTCACTTTATGGTTAACGAAATCTTTAATCACCTCGTTATAATCAATTTTTATTCCACTATAACTACAGCGATACACGCCGAGAAAATCATTGTCTTCCGGACACTCACGGCGAGCTAAAGGGCGTAGCCGTCTGTCTAAAACAAAACACAGTATCATTCTCGATATGCCATTATCCTTTATCATTGTTGTATTATTACGAGAATTAAAACTATGCATTATAAACACAGGTATGTGACACGTCGGGGCCTGACAGTCGGGTCCGTGACAAAAGTCTCAGATGTCACCCCTCTCGGCTGCCCTGATCATCAGGAATTTAATCTTCTGCCCAGTCTTGAATTATGCAATGTAGTTCGTATAAGACCTTGGTATTTCGTCATTTGAGCATTTCTAGTCTAATATCTAATCCAGATTCCTTTCCATATTTCATATATCCGATAGCTTTTTCCTAGGAAAATTTCTTAAACTGAACTTATGTTTCCTGTGAGATTTTTCAGAAAGTTTGAATTATGCTCATAACTACATTCCTTCTAGATATTTTCTACCACTGTTCTTCTGTTACTACTAACTTATTTATTAATTTTCTGAAGTAATTATATTAGCCATCCGGAATATCATTTAGTTTTGTGTCAGTAGTTTCATCCCTTTAATTTTATGTCAAAGCTTTTTATCTTTAATTCCTTTTACAATTTCTCTATCCATTTCAAAGTCCTTTCAGTAAGTTTCAGAATTTTACCGTCATCGTGATATTTATCTTCTACATATCTCTCAAATCTTCCCATGACTTCCTATCAGCTACTTTTTCTCATAACTTGCATTTCTAGTTTTCTCCTTATTCTCTTAGAGTATATGCTGACAAACGTGGAACTTTCGATATGATTTCTTTTTCATTTGTAATTGAGAATCAATTGAAAATTGATTATCGATTGCAAATGATTCTCAATTGCAAACTTTCAATTGAGAATTTTGTCTGTAATTTCTTGAGTAAACCATGTCTTTCTTTTTTCTTTCTTCCTTTTTTTTTTGTCACTAATTTTCTCAGATTTGATTCTAGTTTTGAAACTCATTCATCTTTTGCTCAATAATATTTGCATATTCTAGTCTACATCGATGAATTGTTCGACTGAGATTTTCACGAGAAAGCATTTTCTTCCCTTCCCCCCTTTTTTCTTTAAGGGCTATTGATCTTATCCTGCTCAACATTAACTAGTAGCTGTTCCTATTTCAAATCCATTATACGCGCTCTTGCATTCCGAATCATTCTGAAGATGTAACATAATCAATTTAATTGACGTTTGCTTCTATTGTGTGTTATCTCTATGTTTTATTTTGGAATATATATTCAGTTTTAGTAATGACTGGTGCAGGTGCTGGACAGAAATCTATCAAGGATTGTATTATTATGATTATTATTAGATGTGTTCTTTTCTCCATTCCCCCCCCCCCCCCCAATCATTTTTGTATATCTGGAAATAATTTCTAGCCTGATATTTAGGTCTCCAATAAGAATCCTTTTTTTTTTTCTTTTTCTTTTCTCTGCTGTTCCTCTATAACTACTCTAAAACTTTCTCCATCTTCCGTACTAAAAATTTCTGTGCGACCATAGGCACAAATTATTATTATTATTATTACACGACATTATTATATCTAGAGACATTTTCCAAGGACTTATCGCGAGAGGGCACTCTAATCCACTATTTACAACTCACCGTCTCCCTTGCTTAATCATCCATATACTACTATCTCAACGACACTACTACCATCAACACACAACACTATCTCCTGCCTACTACCACAACAGTATTTTCTGTCTGTGAATTACTTGTTCTCATAGCTGATTTTTCTGTATGTGGGATGAAGAAAACCGAGTTTCTGAGAGAGAGAAAAATGCTACCTCCATATGAGATCGACTAACTCACCTTCAATTGAAAAAGCTCATGTAAATTCTCGTTCTTCCAATTGCGCTACGGAGTGCGAAAATGAATTACATTGTCCATTTTCTCCAGTTTCCAATTTGTCCACATTACTCGACTTGTAACTTGAAATCGCCTGCCATTTGAACAGTTTACATTCATGTTTAGTTGAATGATGGAACTTTCAAAAATTAACTAAAATGGCCAGACCTACGTCTTTCGGGAATAGAAGGCGCTAGCGGATTTATTTTTATTTATTCTTTATTCGATGTAACCCACACTGAGTTAAAAACTAAATTATAAATGCATTAGTGACATAATTAATAGTCAGGATTATATACTTGAAAATATAAAAATTATCTCTGCGTTAAATTTATGTAAATACATGCAATATGCATTGTATGCAATGGAGTTGTATACAACATTGGTCGATTGGTAGATCCTATGCTACTAATGGCTCACGCAAAAAAGTTAAGCAAGTTTGAGCGCGGTTAGTAGTTGGACGGGAGGGATTGTTCGATGCTGTTGGCACACTCTCCCTCGATGAGTCTTTGGATTCCCTGGAGGTATCACATAATAATAATAAAAATATTTTCCTTAAATTTATTGTATTTTTCTCTCAAAGATTACCTTCTTATCGCTATATAGCTTATTGATGTAATAATCAATAATAAGTCTAGTGCAAAACTTCACGTATGCAACATTTTATGCTTCGAAGATTTTTATCGGTTCCTGACCTAAAACAGCTCCGAACTTTATAACCCGTAATATTGCCAGCAAGGAAAAAAAAAGAAAAAAAATCAAAGAAAGCGAGATGTTTAAAAATTGTGAGATAATCAAGTTACATCATTATTCAACGTCATCTTCGTACAGCATTTAGATGATTGGTTGGGATCAGAAAAAACTGATTGGATTACAACAATCATGCGCGATGAAACCGCGGCACAAATAAATAGACCGCCAGATTGGTTCTGTTAATGTCTACTGTATATTGTATTTTGGAAGGTCGGTTATTTAGCTATTAACATGTCAACACTTGGCGTTCAATACATGCCTGCTGAATATGGCAATGGTCCCGTTGCAAACGGTTATACGAACGGCTTAAGTGATGTTTTTCAACGTTGTGATGGCCTTAGAGAACATCACGGAGTCGGAGATGTTTTCCTGTTTACATCCGAATCAGTAGGGGAAGGACATCCAGGTTTGTATATATATATATTAATCGATTTCTTATTATTATTTGCATTCACTTATTAATTTTTGTATGTGTACATTCAACATAATGTAGAACCGATTTGAAATTATTGTGGCTCCTAAACTATAACTTTTAAGAGGGTCCCTAATACTGAGTAAATTTTAAGTCAATTGTAGTTAGGAAGAAGACTTGTAATATGAGGTCCTTAGCTGTGTAGCTTATGCGTAAATCCGGCCGTGTATTTCTCATTCAAGTATGTATTGTTGATCATTGGCACTATGTACTAGTGCTACAGCGAAAAAGGAAACTTTTGATTGGACATTTTAAATCAACTAATTTATATTTTTGTTTATATTTTATTCTTACTGTGTTATTGTAGTATATGATGTCTAATTGCGATAAGTGTTTTTTTTTTGTTTGTTTGTTTGTTTGTTTGTTTGTTAATTATTAACTTCACATTTTAGTGGAGTTGAGATTCCTAGTGGGAGTCTCGGAGTAAATATTATTTACATAATACCTGCTTAATAAGTGAATGACCACACTCACCGGGCTAAAACTCCAGTTCTCCCATTTCTCATTCCAAGGATAACCCATTGTTATTTTTTCATGTACTGAAAAATTTTCCCAGCATCTATTCTGTAGAATTTCTTTAGCAACTTATATGTTTCTATCATATCCCCACTTTTCCACCTATCACTCAATTTTTGTAAACCACCAGACCTTCAGTCCATCCTCTTAGTAAGCATTTCCAAAAAGCCCAGTGAACACAATATGTAATTCAGATGGGTTAACTTGCTTATTACTATTTGTATGCTTTCAACAATCAAGTGATCCTGCTCTTTTACTCACTTTTATGACAGGTTCTCCAAGCTTCATCTCTTTGTTCAATATCGCTCCCAGATCCTTGGCTTGGTTGCATCATTATTTAACGTCATCTTCGTACAGCACTTAGATGATGATTGGTTGGGAACAGAAAAAACTGATTGGATTACAACAATCATGCAACAATTAATTCTTAGCAGTGCAGTCCCATCTGTATAATATATAACTTAATGCTTTGTGCTAAACTGACAACAATTAAACCTGAGAAACTACATTCATAATTCTTTGTTCACATTCTCACACATGCTCACCTGTTCCCCCATTAATAATATGATTCTGTCATTGACTGCCTCAAACAAAAATTGAAAAATAAGCAACTGAAAGACAATAATCCTTTTTTTTTTTTTCTTCTTATGTGGTTCCTACCCATTAAAGGTTATTAATAAACCTATAGTACATTTGTACTATGGTGGGCTAAGGATTTCTTTTTCATTTTTATCAATTTTGTATTTTTTTAATTTATTTATTTTTGCATAGTCCAGAAATCCTACTCTAGAAACCAAACATGGGACTTTTTCAAGCCACTTCAGGCATCCAATCGGTTGGGGTGGTCTCACACCTGTCATTGAAATTCAACTCCCATCTAAAGACAGGTTTGTTTAGAAACCAAACATCCATGCCCACAGTGGGATTTGAACCTGCAACGTGTTGATTAGAGAGCAACTATGCTAATCTTGGCCAACCAGACCAGCCTAATCCTACTGGAATCCTATCAAGGATAGCATAAAAGTAACAGCAAAAAACTCATTCGGAACTAGAAGTAAAACACAGTGAAAAAAATGGCTTAACGAAGTACGTGAACTGGCAGCAAAGTTAAAAAAATACAGAATGCCTTCTGTATTAATCTGATAGAATCCATTAATTAATTTAAAGGTCTATCATATTTCCTTCTATCCATCAATCTCTGTAATTCACATTCCCTTCAACGCTAATCATAACCAATACTCCAGAGTCCTGATATCACTTTGGTAATTTGTTTTTGGACCCTCTCTAGTGTTTCACATCACAATGAAAACCAGATGACCATATCTGAGCACAATAGTCCATATGTAATCTGACCAATCTTATATAGAAGCACCACCACCACCTCCTTATCCGTCAATGCACTTTTTATCATAGCAGCGACACAATGTGCAGTCTTTGCAACACTTGCGATGTACCCTCGGAACTTCGATTCACTGTCCACCCTCACTCCAGGATCCAAAATCCTATCTACTTCCTGAAGTACAGCTCCACCCATATAGTATGTAGCCTTTCTGTTATCTCAGAGTGTAACACCTTGCATTTATTAATATTCAATCTGCAACCCCACTCATTTGTCCAAGCTCCTGTAGAGAATTAACATCAGCACTACTCCCGATAATTCTATCTAACTTTGCATCATCGGCAAACATTTGAAGATCTCCAGTCAGTCCACATGAAATATTTGATCCATCTAACCAGTCTACTATCTATTCCTATCCTTCAGCTTGTACATCAACTTATGTGGTAATCTATCAAATGCTTTTGCAAAGTCTAAGAATATCATTGTATATGATTCTCCCTTATCCAACGCATTCGTCTCCTTATCATAAAACATAAGCAGACTGCTTAAACAGGACTTACCTTTCACAAACCCATGCTGACCAGATAGAGAATCTTATGTTAATCAACCCAATCCTGTATTTTATTTCTAAGCAATTTTTCCAACACTTTTTGATCACAACTGCAGATATGTGACTGGTCTATAATTGAAAACTTCTGTTCTCAAACCATGCTTGTGGAGAGGTATTATTTTGACTTCTTTCCACTCCTTAGGAACCTTTCCCTACTGTAAGACTAATTAAATAACCAGGCCAAGGGCATGGCTAAACTCTTCTGTACATTCTTCAAAAATACATGATGATATCCATTCCCAGAGCCTTATTAACATCTATCCCAAGCAACGCTCGATACACCTCTTATTCTTTTACCTTTAATTCTCCTAATCCTTGTTTCCCTTCTACATATTGCACAGCATCATCACACTACTATGATATACACTGATGAAGTGTTCATTAAATAATTCCACTATATCACTTGCAATAGTTACTCTGCTACCTTAACTATTATTTTGACCATATTTTTCCTCTTGCTTGCCACATAGCAGAAAAATTCCCTTGGATTAGATTCCCTTTGACCTTACTGTTCAGTCTCTTCTTATATTCTACTTTTTCATTTTTAATCATGCTTGTCACTTTTCTGGCCTGCAGTTTATATTCTTCATGCATCTGTTCACTGCAAACTGTCTTGTACTTCCTCCATAACAACTTGTGTAACACTGCTTGCTTGATATCACCATCTCACTCCTACTCTATTTATTAACTTAACTCCTGGAATGCAGTTATGCATTGCTTAACGATGGCAGCTTTGATACCTCATTCACAACCATATCCTACCACGATATCACCAAATCTAACACAGATGAACCTCCCATCACCTGCTGCTTTTTTTTATTATTATTATTATTATTATTATCCAGTCCTCCATGGAGTCAAAAACTCAGAGGTTGTTTTTGCAGAAACTCAACAAATTCACTCTCCTTGTTATCATATACTGTCTCTTCTTTCCAAACCACATTCCTATAATTAAAATCTCCCATTAGGATCATCTGCATTTTACTTGCCCAACTAATTTATATATACATTTCACAGTCAGTACTCTTCACATTCCCTGGCCTATAACAGCATCCTATTAAATGTATTATTCTGTTGATCTCAACTTCACACCAAACTGTTTCAAAATCTTCCATATACTACTATTTTTTTACTTCAACTCTTGTAGGACACAATTCCTCTACTGCTATTAACAGTACTGCCCCGCGTCTCTTTATCTTCTTATCTTTCAGAAAATTCTATATCCTACCATTTCAGGTTCTGACAGTATATCATCCTTAGTCAACCAAGTTTCATTTATGTCAATTATCTTTGAGTGTACTGATTCTATATTTAGGAACTAGGAAAAAAAAAAAAAAAAAAAAGGTGCGCATGTGAAATTTATCACGCCTATCACCCAAAAATATTTAACCTTCACTAGCTGATGTTGAAGACTCAATGACAACGGAGCACCATGTACTGATGGAGTAAGCTGGACTCATCAAATATGGTGGAAGTGAATTAACTACAGAAATACATGAACTGGTAAATTTAATATGGTAAAAATTTTTCAATTTTCAATTTCAATTTTTTTCAATCGAAAGTGAGTTTCTGATCTCATACGATAGTAGCAGGATTTTTTCTCTGGGAAACTTTAGTTTTTCATCTGGTGTATACAGACAAATCAGCCTTCAGAACACACAATTTACAGACAAAAAATACTGTTGTTGGTGATGATGGGCGATAGATGGCATTGATTGTCGTAGTGGAGAATTAAGTAGTAATGGAGAGGATGAGATGTATTTAGCAAAGTACAGTAGTGTGCCCACCCACGATGAGTCCTTGGACTCCCTGAATGTGTCACGTAATAATAATAATAATAAATAAAATGAAAAGATACCTTCAGAATGGAAAGAATCACTAATCATACCAGTGTATAAAAAAATGAATGAAAATTACAGAGGGATATTGCTCTGCAGGCTACAAAATTTTATCTAATATTATGTTATTAGATAATATTATGCAGGCAAATATCAAGCAAGATTCCAAAGAAATAGGTCTACAGTTGACCAGATTTTTATACTAGAGAAAAAAATGGGATTATAATTAGTTGGTCCTTATTCTATTTATAGATTTTAGACAAACATATGCTTTTCTTGGAATACCTCATAAGATAATAAATTTAATCAAAATTTAAACCACTGACAGCCAAAGGGATGGCAGCCATGGTATTGGCTAATGGAATTAGATCTGAATCGTCTGCTATTAAGAAGGATTGAAGCAAGGAAATGCTCTTTTGCCCATACTGTTTAATTTAAATTAAATAGTTAAAATAAATAAATTAATTTAATTTATTAATTAAATTAATACTGTTTAATTTAAATTAAACAATTTTGCCCATACTGTTTAATTTAAATTAAAGAGTATGAGCAAAATTTGAGAAACTGTTAAAGATAAATAAGCAGAGTAGTAATATTAGGATATGCAGATGATATATGCCTAGTTGGGAAAAAAAAAAAAAAAAATGCTTCAACATTTTTTCCAACATTCAAACTTGTGAAAAAACTATTACAAATCAACCAGGATAAAACTGAATATTTAAAAGCCTGTAGAAACTGCAATTAATTGGAACACAACCAATTTACCATTTGAATAACCTGAAATTTAGCAATGCCATTTCTTTCAAATATCGTGGAATATTGATTACTCCAGATTAACTCTTATTTTACTACATCATTTATCTTCTGAAATGAAAATTAAAGCAGAAATATTATTATTATTATTATTATTATTAAGAGACCTCCAGAAAGTCAGGAACTCATTGAGGGGGGATCATACTATTTGCACCAGCTATCATACCTGTTCTTGAATTCATTCACACACACACACACACACACACCATCCAATAGCAATCCATTCCAATCAAGCACCACTCTGACAGAAAAATCTAGCACTCACCCTTTTTCCTGACAGCATTCATTCTCAACTTCCAAGGATGCCCTTGCATCCCTTTCTCACCCTCCATAAAATGAAAAATCCCATGTACTGAAATTCTGCATAACCCTTTCAGAAGTTTGTGAGTCTCAATCATGTCACCTCTTTCTTCTCTTTGTTAGTGTCTGTAGCCTATATATTCTCAATCTGTCTTCATGATCAGTATTCCAAATTCTGATTTCATTTTTTGATACTCCTTTTCACTCTCTCCACTGTATTAGGATCATCATGGAAAACAGGAGACCAGACCTGCACAAAATAGTCCAAGTGAGGTCTTATCAAGGCCTTGTAAAGAGGCAAAATGATTTCCTTATCTTTCATGTTAAGGTTCATTTCAGCAAGCATTGCAATTATCTTTTGAGTTGTATTTGCAATCTTTGCTACATGTCCCCTGAACTTCGACTTGCTATTTACTAACACTCCAAGATACCTAGCCTGATCAGTTTCTTATAGCGTAACCCACAACTATAATACATTGGATATCTAACAACACCAGAGTGCAATTTATTAACATTGAACTGATAGACATTTTCGCATAGCCACAATTGCAGCCAGTTCAAATCATTCTGTAAGTACTGCATATCAGCAGGACTCCTGATTACCCTACCTATCTTTGCATCATCAGCAAATAGCTGTATGTTGCATGTCAAATCCTTCCCATTGTTATTAATATACGGATTGAATAACAGTGAACCAAGGACTGATCCTTGAGGCACACCACAAGTTACCTTGAATCTTGCAGATTCCCAACCCCCATATATGACTTTTTGATATCTATCATTCAACCATTCTCTTATTGTTGGCAATAGTTTAGAATTCAATCCCATATTCTCCAATTTATGCAACAGTCTTCCATGTTGTATTCTGTCAAAAGCCTTAGCAAAATCCAAAAGTATCATGGTGCATCCATTCCCCTTGTCTTGCTCACTGGTAACATTATTATAGAATTTGAACATGATGCTAAAATCCATTTCAAAGACAAATTTGTGGTGGTACAAAGACAAATGTGAATACATTTGTCTTTGTACCACCTTTGTGCAATGGGATTACCATACATTATTTCCACCCCTGTAGAATCTTCCATTTCTGAGATTTAAATGATATAACCTGTCCAGAGGAATAGCCAGTTCAGCCGAATACTCTTCTAGTAGCCATGCTGATATATCCCATCATTTCCTATTGCAGAATTGTTATTCAGTTTTTGCAGCAGCTGTAATACTTTCTCCTCGTACACATGAGTTTCTTCATACGTTGAGCTCTTCTTGCTCTCGATTTTGAGCTCTTCTGAAAAAAGTGCTTTTTAATCGGTGAATAGTCTGACTTCTGTCGAGATTTGTGCTATTTTGTTTTTCTGGAATACAAGTGTCCTTCAGTGGTTGTTTTTGGAGTCAGTTGTCGTGAAATTTTCGGAGATGGTTTGGGAGGATGAATGGCAGAGAGAGAGATAGATGAGCTGAAAGAGCAGGTGGAATGTCTAGGGAATGAGATGAGAAGTGTGAAAGATGAGATTAGGCGAATGGAAGAGACGAATGCAAGGCGAATCAGAGTAGGAGTGAGAGAGAGTTATGTGAATGATAGAAAAGGAGAGAATAGGATAAGTGGAAGAGAGGGAATGAGAGAGCGATATGGGAATGATAGAAGAGGAGAGAATAGGATAAGTGGAAGAGAGGGAATGAGAGAGCGATATGGGAATGATAGAAGAGGAGAGAATGGAAACAGTAGGAGAGACGAAATGAGAAGAATGCTAGGAAGCACTAGAACCAGGGATAGAGGGAAGGCAGGTAAGTAGGGGAACACAGAGAGAAGGTGTTAGAGGAGAGAGAGAGAGTGAGGGATGCATGCGAGCAATCGAGAAACAGTGTGGTAAGAGGTGTAATGTATGGGGACCCAATGATCCGTGGTGTGCAAGATAGGATGTGTGAGGAGTGTTTGCCTGGAGGAACGATAGAAAGAGTGGTTAGGGCAATTAAGAGGGGTGAGAGGGTGGATGAGATGATTGTGATGGTAGGAGCAAATGACTTGAGAGGTAATACAAATTGGGCAGCAAGAGATATGTGATTCTTCCTTGAGGTTGTATGAAAGAAGACACAGAGAGGAAAGCTAGTGTACGTGTTGCCTAGGTATGATTGTGATGAGTTCAGCAGTAATATTGAATAACATAATAGCTAAATGTGTCAGAAGAGAGGATTGGAATATGTGGATGCTTCGAGGGCGTTTGAGGACAGAAAGGAATTGTATGTGGGAGACCGCTTGCATTTGAAGAAGGAAGGAAGGAAGGATATAGGCATCTGGAGAGATTGCTGTTTTGAATGAGTCGGTGGGTCAATGGGTACTCTTGTGGGAACAGGTACTTGGGAGAACGGGGACGAATTCAGGTAACTCTGAGCCCAGTAGAGTCTAGAGGGGATAATGTTGGATATAGAAACATTGGCATTTTTATGGTTTATTTACACTAATGTCAAGAGTATCTGGAATAAAGGAGAGGAATTGGTGGCACTGATAGCATTATCCTGGCCAAAGATTATTGGGATCACAGAGACGTGGTTGACAGAAGAGGATATTATAACAGGAAAAGTAGCAGGGTGCAGCATTTTTTGGCAGGATAGGAAGGCAAAGCATGGTGGTGTACTGATCATAAGTGATGACTTATGTCCTCTAAGAGTGCAGGCTTTTGAAGGCAGTGACAATAATGATTTTGAGAGCATATGGTGTGAGGTAGAGGTGGGAAAGACAAGATATTTAGTCAGGGTGTTGCTACAAACCAAGGAGCACAGAAGGTGGGGACCAGGAGATGTTTAGACAGTTGAGCTTGGCAAGTGCAAGAAGAATGATTGTTATGGGAGATTTTCAACTACAGCAGTATAAACTGGGGAGAGGAAGATGCATGTAGCAATAAGGGAATGGAATTTCTAGAATTCTTGAGTGACAAATGTCTTAAGCAGCATGTAATAGAGGGAACAAGAGGTTCAAGAGTTTTGGATTTGGTCATAGTATCAGAAGATTTGATAATAACTGAGCTGACATCTCTCCCACCAGTTGGAGAGAGTTACCATGTGGTTTTGACTTGGAAGATGAATAGACATGCAGGAGTATCAAAGAGAAGGGAACGTATGCGAATTATAACGCAGGTGATTATAATAGTTTTAGACATCAACTTGGGGAAGTTTCGTGGAGGGAGGAATTGGAAGGCCTGGATATCATTAGTGCTTGGGAAATTATGAAGGAATGTTTGTTAGCAGCAATAGTAAACTGTATTCCTCAAGTGAAGAAGGAGACACAATTTGGTGTAAAGTGGATGACAAACAATATTAAACCGGAACTGCATGTGAAGAAGCTATGGAAGAAATATAAGGAGACAGGTGAAGAGTAGATGCATGAAGAATATAAGACATAATAAAGAGCCAAGTGGCTATTTTTGCAGTGGCGTAAATTAAGTTAAAGGGATAATAAATCCCTCATTATTTTTAAGACGGATACAATACTCGGAGATCGAAATCTAAGCATTTCATGCCGAAGAACTATCGGTAAGTCCAAGCGTAAGTAATCACTTGGATAGTATCAGAGAGTTGTGTATGGTGGGGTAGTTTCAAGGAGGCAGAGGGTTACAAGTGGGGGTCCCACTGGGCTCATCACTGGGACCTGTATTGGTTACCCTTTATATCAATGACATTGTCAGTGGATTGCAGGGGGGATATTCAGTTGTTTGCAGATGATGTGAAGCTGGGAAGGGTTATTAGTAATAGTTCAGATGTGGTAGCCCTGCAAGACCATTTGAATAAGCTAGAAAGATGGGCAAATGACTGGGTGGGGCAGTTTAATGCAGCAAAATATAAGGTCTTGAGGTTTGGGACACATCGATGGGATGCTGCATACTCTGTTGGAGGAACTATACTGGAAGAAGTAGGGGAGATAAGAGATCTGAGATTGATGATTGATAGAAACCTGAAATTTAGGGGACATATTGCGAAGGTGGTGAAGGTAACACAGAGGATTGCTGAAATAATGAGAAGGATGCTGACATATACAGAGATAAAAAAGTTATCATTCCATTGTATAAGACCCTGATCAGACCACACGTAGATTATTTTTCTCAGATTTGGTCCCTAGGATTTAAAGGGGATAAATTAACTGTGGAAAGGGTACAAAGGCGGATAACAAAGATGGTTTCGGGACTGTACAATGATAGTCATGAGGACTGGCTGAGGGAATGTGGACTGCAGAGTTTGGTGGATAGAAGAAGGAGAGGTGATATGATTGAGACTTTTAAACTGTTGAAAGGTGGTTACAGGGTTGACACTGGGGATTTGTTTCACTTGGTTGAACAGCGGGAAGTAGTGATGACAAGGGGCCATCCCTGGAAGTTACGGACGGAAACTGTGAGCAAGTGGGTGAGGAGTAGTTTCTTTGCATGAAGGGTGGTTGAACCATGGAATTTATTGCCTGATAGAGTGGTAAGAGTGAGAATGGTCAATGAATTTATTATTATTATCCCAAGACCTCATGGAGTCAAAGACTCATCTTGGAGGTCCTTTTATCACATACACAGCTTATTATACTGTGCCTTGAACACATTCAGACTCCTTGCAGACACCACACTCTCAGACATGTCATTCCAATCATTCACAACTCTGCATGAAAAAAATCTGCCCCTCACTCCCTACTCACGTCCTCTTTATACAGTTTCCAGGGATGATTCTCCCCCCGATCTCCCACTATTTTCTGTAGAACCTCTTCAGCATTGATCCTATAACAACCCCTTACCAACTTGCAGGCCTCTATCATATCTCCCCTCCTCCTCCTGTCCACCAGACTCTGCAAATTACATCTTTTCAATCTTTCCTCATACTCTACATTCCAGAAATCAGAAACTACCTTAGTCAATTGCCTTTGGACCCTTTCCAACATCTCTTCATCCTTCTGAAGGTGACCAATTCTGAGCACAATAGTCCATGTGTGGCGTAATCAAAGCCTTATACATTGGAACAAGAATCTCCTTACTTCTACATGTCAATGTCCTCTGCATCATTCCCAGAAGCCATTGTGTTGTCTTCACAATTTTGGCTATGTGACCCCTAAATTTCAGATCCTTATCCACTATCACCCCTAGAACTCATTACTTCCACCTCCAACAATATATTCTCACCAAGCATAAATTCTGCATCCCATCTTTGTTTTCCAAATTTTAAAACCCTACATTTTGCAACATTGAACTTGCATCTCCATTTCTGTGCCCAATCACTCAATTTATTCAAGTCTTCTTGTAAGGCCACAACATCTTCACTACTCTTCATGGTTCTTACCAACTTTGCATCATCTGCAAACAACTGAATATCTCCATCCAAATCTTCAGCTATATCGTTAATATGCACATTAAACAGTAATGACCGCAAAACAGACCCCCCTGAGGCACTCCACTAGTAACTTTCCTCCACTGTTGATACCTATCAGATAGCCAGTCTCCAATCCAATGCACTAATCTAATATCCAACCCTATCTGCTGTAGTTTGACTATCAATTTATCACGAGGTACTCTATCAAAAGCCTTTGTGAAATCTAAGTATATTACTGTGCATCCTTGTCCTATGTCCAAGGAAGCAGTCACTTTATTGTAATAAGTAAGTAGATTACTAAAACATGACCTCCCTTTAGCAAATCCATGCTGTCCATCAAAGATAATACCATTGTTGTCTTGATTCTAGTTCTCCCAAACTTCTCCAGCGACTTAACCACAACACCTGACACGCAGATAGGCCTATAGTTTGATGCTTGAGTTCAATCACCTCCTTTATGAAGTGACACAATCTTGTCCTCCTTTCACTCCTTAGGGACTTGACCGAGAGCAAAACTTGTATTAAAAAATATGTCAAGACAGGTGTCAACTCCCTGGCATCAGAATACGTGGCAATATATTATCAAGTCTCACAGCCTTATTAACATCTAGTTTAATCTACTTCCCATACACCTCGTGTTCACTTACAGTCAGTCTCTCCTCCCTATCATCTACTGCTCTCAATCTCTCCATGAAGTTGCATTCACAAGATTGAAAGACCTTTGTGAATTGCTCATTACGTTTTTCTACCACACATTCTGCCACAGCTGTCTTTATACCATTTTCTCCTATCAATATCATCCTTCCATAATCATTCTTTCTTTTGCTGGCTACATATCTAAAGAACTCCTTAGGATTCTTTTTGGCCTCATTAGCTAACTGCTGTTCATACCTCTCTTTATCTACCCTCACCAACGAAGTCACCCTCCTTGCCTGATCTTTGTAGACCTCATGGAATTGGTTATTTCACTTCTCTTATGCTGCCTCCACAATGCCCTCTTTTTCTGTATTGCATGCTTAATCTCTTTATTCATCCATCTCACACCTAGCTTATTTAACCTTCTCACCGTTGGAATACTTAGACATTGCATCTACTAGATAGTTTTTGAAAATTCCCCAAGCTGCATTGATCTCTTTTCCAGCTAACTCCTCATTCCATGCTACACCTGCAAGCTGTCTCCTGAGCTCTTCATAATCATCCCCCCACCCCCTCGTAGTTCCACCATACAGAGCTTCTCACACTGCTGGCAACCACCCAGGTAATCACCTCATGGTCACTCTCACCAATTGGTGGATGATTTGACACCTCATTTATAATTTCATCCTCTGATGAGATGACCAAATCCAAGACCCTCAATCCTCGCGTGCCCCCTGTTACATACTGTCTGAGGTAGTTATCCCTCAAAAATGCAAGAAATTCATTTTCTTTACTTCCAGTTGCTATCTCATCATTCCAGTCTATATTGCCATAATTAAAATCGCCCATAATGATCACCCTTTTCTTATTTGCTTGACTAATATGATTATACATTTCATTATCGCTACCATCCACATTACCTGGTCTATAACAACATCCAACAAAGTATTTGATTCCATTCACCCTCTATCTCACACCATACTGCCTCATTAAACCACTGGCACTATTTCCATCTTTCATCTCTACTTTGTATGGACATAACTCTTTCGCTATCATCAATAGCACTCCCCCCCTCCCTTTTTACCCCTTCTATCCTCACGAAACACATCATATCCTTCCATCTCTATTCCTGTCAGGATGTTGTCCTCTTCCAACCATGTCTCACTTATTCCAACAATCTTTGGGTGAACAGACACAATTAATGCAAACATTTCATCTGCCTTGTTTCTCATACTTCTAGCATTTGTATACAAACACAACAGCTCATTTCTGGATCTACAGCTAGTTCCACTGATATCACTCACTCGATGTGATCTCTCCATGCTCGACTGGGGCCATTTCCCTTTCTGCTTATTCATTTAAAAACCCTTTTCAATTCCAACTGTTTCCTCTTGATCCCAGGTCATCCCATTTCTTTCCTGTCTACACATGCTCTCACCTCCTCTTGGAGCATCCACCTTTCTCACGCTATGTACCTCTGTCCACACTGAGCCTCCCCATTTCCCTGCTCCTCTTGCACACCCATTCTCTCATTTTCTATATTCATACCACTCACTTCCTCATTCATAACACCTGTTCAATCTCTTCTGTCTTACTCTCCTGCTCTTCCACATCACTTCCCGCTTGATTTGATTCATTCTCTCTCACTCTACTCACTTCTCTACCTTCCAGCAGTAGTCTCTCCAAGCGACTCATACCATAACCACTCAAATGCAGTCAATCTCTCCCATACAGTTCACTTCTTACTTCAAACTCATTCCACACATTAACAAACTGTACTCCCATTTCCTCACACATTTCAGCCAGCATATCATTCATAATTCTTGCTCTCTGCCTCATCTCACCACAGTCATACCTAGGCAACATGCTGACTACTGTTCCTGTCACACTAATGTCTTTTATCCTTCTAAGCAGCCTCCTGATATCCATTCTAACTTGCTCTTGCCCTCTGTCAAATCATTCGTGCCGATTAAAACCATCAACTCCTTTGATCGCTACCCTCCTCATATCCAGTGCCTCATTCTACTCATTTTACAGCCTGGAAAACATACCTTGTGCATCCTATCATCCAGCACACCTTTTAATAATGGAGTTGCCATATAATGCCACTCGCTCATCTTTCGTTAACTCTTTCGTGCCATCATGATTAGTTTTAATAGTTTTTACCCAAATTTTCTTAATTTCATTCTGCATCCATTTCATCCTTTTCCTCATCCAATCCAATTCAACTTCCGAATCTTGCATCACATTCTCTCTATCATTCATTCTTTCTAATTTTCTAACTCTCAACATCCTCTTCTCACTTTCACTCTCAATCATCCTTCTGTGCTTCCATACTTTTGGTCCAACACGCATCCGACTTTCGCTATCGTTCATTCTTTCGATTTTTTCCACTTTCGATTCCTGCATCACGCCATTTCCAGTTTCATTCGTTCTCTCAGTTTCATTTCCTTCCACCACTCTCACCTGACTTTCGTCCTTATTAATATCCGTTACGGTTTTTAAATCATTTGTTTTCTTTTTTACTGATTTTTTAACATTCTTTCACCTCTCTTTCACACCATCCTTCTCTTTTGAACGTGCACTCATTTTCCCCACAACATTCTCGCTACTAATACTTTCTGTCATCATATTTGCATTCATCAATTCCTCATTCAGGTCACACTTCGCACACACCCTCCTTCCATCCACCCCAAACATCCACAAATCATTTATGTAATCGAAAGAATACAGATAACACACCCCATACTTAACGAAATGACTGAAATCTAAGTTAAAGTCATGGAATGACAAAGCCGCCGCCATGTTTAAGGAGTGGTATGATAAACTTTGTGTTTCCTAGACGGAACCTCCGATGAGTCTTGATAGACTTTGTGTTTCCTAGGAAGGACCTCCTGCGATGAGTCTTTTGACTCTATGGAGGCCTGAATAGTAATAATAATAATAATTGAAGAGGTAGCAGGGAGTTCAGTGCTGCATGTACTGTTGATATCATTTAGCAAAATGGTTACTCATTAGTTAACCAATCTCTTCTGCATCAGTAACCTGCATATCATCTACATTTAGTAGAGTTGTTCTTTCAGATTCATTCTTTCTTTTACTTGCAGCATAATGATAGAATTCTTTTGGGTTGTCTTCAACTTGCAGAGCCAGTTTCTTTTCATACAGACTTAGCTTTGCATACAACACTTGAATCTTCTGGCCTGTTGCTTATAATTATTATGACTGGCATCATGCACATGGTATTCCTTCCATATCTTTTTCTTACCAATCTCTTGTTTAATTGGATTACACATCCATTTCACCCCTATTCTATTTATTCTTCAAAAAACTCAAGGAATACATTCTGATATAGCAGCATCAAGTATTTAAAAAATACTTAAGTATTTTTTAAACACTTCCCACACACTGCTAATATCCTTCCCATCCAGCAACTGATACCATGGGGTAGAACCCAGCATATTCCTCAGGCCACCATAATTTTCTGCTTTGTAGTGCTGCATGTAACCTGTAACCTTTTCTGAATGGAACACTCATAAATTTATCCACCTCCCAGGTGAGTACTGCATGATCACTGTCACCAACCAGAGGCAGAATGGTTACATCCTTAACCGAAACCCTCTCTTACAATATAATATCATTTTGCACCCATCGTCTTTATTTGGTGATGCATTTGTTCCTCACTAGCAACCAATCCACCAGGTCTGTAACAGTACCCCCATTATATATTTAATCTTGGTGGGTTCTACCTCACACCAGATGGCTTCAAACTCATTGCTACATGAACAACTGTTACTAGTATTGTGGTCATAGGTCTCAGCTCTAACTGGATTGAGTCATCTGATATCATTAGCAGCACACCTCCTCCTCTCCTTTCTAAAAAAAATACTATACCCTTGCACTTGATTCCAATTAGCATGTCTGCTTCTGATAATAGCCAGGTCTCACTAATGCCTACAGTATGAGGTCCCAATATATTAACCAAGGTAGCAAACTCGATTCCTTTGTTTCCGATACTCTTAGCCTTTGCATACAGACATGTTACCTGTATGTGTTTTTGTATACTCTTGTCTGTGGTGCATGTCACAGATCAACAACTTGCAGATCTTTTGTTCTTATCAAATTCATTACTTATGCAGACATCTTTACACATGCTTGATAGGACTGAACTGGACAAACACAGAATTGTTTTCTGTTCATAATCATTTCCATAATAATAGTCATTCCCATCATTAACACAGCTACCTAATAATGTTGATCTTACACACAGGTTCTCACAATTCTTCCCATCATAATTGACTTTCCTGACTCTTTGTTAGGATGCATATCAATTAATTTTTCAAGATTCCTGATGCCAAATGCATTCAAGTGTAGGCCATCCCTCTTATACAAATCCATTCTTCTCTCAAACTCACTCTACAAATCCAAAAACTTGCATCCATTCCTTTCACACAGTCTACTCATCAAATTGTTTGCCATCATAGCCCTTTCCATACTTCATTTCCATACTTTTTTTTATATCTGATTCACACATGAAAGGCCACAAGACCTATAGCACACTAGTACCGTGCGTAGATAAGAGGAATAGAAGAAAGGAGAATCTTTCATATTTTTCTTGAAGCTGAGGATTGTAATCTTTAGGGAAGGCAGAGTGGAGGAGACTGTTCCAAAGTACAGAAGTAGATGGAATAAAAGAGGAGGTAGTGAAGTTGGTTCATTGAGTTTTAAGATGGACTGTAAAAGGGTGTTGGTTAGCAGTGGCTCTTGTTTTAATGATTTTGGAGGAGAGTAGAGGAAGATTAGTGGCCAATTCAGCAGAGCACTGTCCATGAAAGTATCTGTAGAAGAGGCACAAGGCAGAAACTGAACATCTGTGAGAAAAGAACAGAAGTGGGTTTGTGAGAAAGATCGTTAACTAGCTGGATTGCTCTCTTCTGGAAGAATCAAGCAATTTTAGAGAGGATTTTGGTACACCACTCCAAATATGGGAGCAATATTCCATGGCTGGGCAGATTTGGGTTTTGCATAGTTAGCAGCTGTGAAGGTGTGAAGTAGTGTCTTGTGCAAAAAAGTACAAGTTTTTTGGTGGCTGCAGAAACTATAGTTGAAATATGGTTGTGCCAGGAAATATTGGAGGTGCAAGTCATTCCAAGAAGAGAAATCAGGTCGTCGTGTTTGGATATCTTAGTATTAATGAAGGTAAGGGAGAGGGATGCAAGATCTTTCCCTTTGCCCCACTGGGATATAGCTAGGAAATCTGTGTTCAGATCCTTGGTTGTGGTAGATCTTGAAGATTCTAATACATGAGCACTAACAGGTTTGTAGAATGAAAAGGAGGAATGAAGTGGACTGTCATCAGCAAAACTATGGATAGGATTGTAAGTCTGTGAGAGCAGGTCATTTATGTACAAGAGGAAGAAAGTGGATGATAGAACAGAACTCTGGGATACTGCTGCATTGGTTGGGGAGAGGAAACTGTTCACTGTGACATGTAGTGAGTGTTCAGTGAGAAAGGATGGCAGTTTGTTAAGTAGGTTCCTGTGCCAAACCCAATCAAATGCCTTAGAAATGTCGAAGGCGACCACGTGAGTTTCTCCATGGCCTGAGTCCATAGATGGGTGGTGAAAGCAAGAAGATCAGCTGTAGATCGCAAGTGGCAGAATCCTTACTGTTGTTCACCAATTGGTTGGTATGTCTCTTGGTCGTTCAAGAGTTGGTTGTTGATGACCTTCTCCATAATTTTTGAGAGAACAGAAGTGGGACAGTAGTTCGTATTGGATGGTAGTTCGTTGGTTGACTTTTATCACCTTCCTTTGGGATAGTCTGGATGTGGACCTGATGCTGTCGGATAGATGAAAGGATAGATTGAAGAGGTGATACAGGATAGGTATTAGTTCTGGGGCACAATTTTTTTTAACACATTAAAGATTTTTCTTTTTGTCAGAAGACTATGGGAGACATGAAGAGAGCCGTTCTTTGTGGAGTGGAGGGAACTTTTCCCAGGTCATCAATGCAGGAAATGGCAGAGAAGAGTGATGGTAAGTTGGCCTTGTCTTTTGGTAAGGTGACTACAGTATCATCTGGATGTGAGAGTGGTGGAAACTTGGGTGGGCAGAAGTTGCATGCAGTGGCCTTGGCAAGGGACCAGAAGGAGTGACTGCCATTTGGGCAGGAGGCAAATTTTCAGCATTTGGCCATTTCAAAGTCTGACTTGGAGTTGGTGATGATTCTTTTGCAACTCTTGTGAGCTGCAGTTTTGTTCTTGAGCCAGTTGTGGTAAGCAGAAGTTTTTTTCTTTTACACCATCGGCACAATTTTTTGAGAACCAAGGTTTGGATGGTGGTTGAGAATTTGGAGTGGAATAGAGGATGAAAGCAAGTTAATAAAACATCTTTTTATAAAAATAGTTTGTTTAGTGTCGTTAATACTGTTAAAAATAAGTAATGAGGGGATGAATGTCTTCATTTCTGTGAGGATGATTTCTGTTATTTAGTCTGAAGTTGTGGTCTGAATTTCCAAGAGGAGAACTAACAGCTGTAGTATACCTGGAAGGGGAGCTTGTTAGGAAGAGGCAAGTGTGTTGGCAAATTGGAGGGGGTTGTCTAGTATTCTGGCGGGAAGTATTCTGATGATCTGAGATTGGTCATTGCTGATTGTGAACACCTCAGCATCCCTGCCTGCTTGATAGGTGAAGCTGGAGAAGAGGTGCCAATATGAGTTGTGACCTTACTATAGATTGCAGAAAGTCAAGCTTTAGCAAGAGAAAGTTGAAAAGGTCAGAGTGGTTGACGGAGTTTCGAGAGTGATAGAAGGAGCATGTGCAAAGGGCAGGTTGATTTGGTAGAGAAAATCGAGCCAAAGCAAATTAAACAATGAGGATTCAATGATTTGTAGTCTCTGGCATGGTATGTTGGTTCCGACGAATGCACAAGTGCCATCATTGAGGCAGAAAGATATGTGTAATGCATAGTGTGGGCATTCGAGATGTATGGTGGCTGTTGGGCTTGCACTATACTTTTAATTTTTCCTCCAGGAAAACTTGACATTATAATCTGCTCACCAATGACATGTTATATAATAGTTACCATACCAAATAACGTCCTTCTTTTTACAAGCAACTTTACTCACCCAATTTTCATTACTATGCTCTAACTTACCTGATTTTTATTTTCTTTGTTATTTTCCCTGTGTCGTTTTTGAATACCACTCAACTTTCTGTATTTCTTTCATTGTATGTCTAGTAATCTGCTTTAGCCTAGCAATTTGGAAGGTTAAATTATTTTCAATATTGTCTTTAGTGGAAGAAACTTTCTTGTTCACTACTTCATTGTTCTTGCTAGCGTTCAGTTTCTTATGTGTTTTTAACAGAATTTTACAGCTGTATTTAATATTACAATAAAAATATATGTTATAAAGACACTAAATACTCACAAAAAAACAAGAAAAAAAACACGAATCTATTCTGATGTATACTTTTATATGGAGCTGAAGTCTGGAGCATAGTAGACTTTTAATAGACATTTAGTAAAAGCTTTGCAGATCTTTGAAAATAAAATCCTTAGTCTTTGGACCCGTAAGGTGAATGGGGAAGACATAATTAAGAACTTTATGAACTCTATAGATTTTTACTTGTGATACAATCAGAGCTTGCAAATTGAGATGGCTTGGAAATGGGGAAAGAATGGATGAGGAGAAAATGTCTAAACAAGTGTTCAAGGTGATATCTAATGAAACACCATGTAGAGGAATAAATACTGTAGCAATGTTGCGAGGATAATTGTTATATTATCTTGTTCGTATTTAATGTTGTTATTATTTTACATATATGTATCTATATTTCTTGTATTAACTACTTCTTAAAACTCTTTCAAAGATAATTCTTGTCTTGTTTAACCCTCAACTATATCTCTTGTCCTCTGTGCCTTTGTTGTAATCTTTCGTGGCCTCTCCTTCAATCTCGAATCTTGTGCAAAGTCTTCAAACCAGGAGAATTCTCCCTGATCTATAAATTCTGGGGTCAAGTCCTTTTCGGAATCAAGAAAATTGATTTGTTTAGCTGCGCCATCTTGATTCCTATACAAGAAAGAACTTCTTGTCAGGGATTTGACCTACAGATTATCACGATTCCAATAAATATCAACGTTAAACAAGCCCTTATTAATATTTCTAAACAGCAGTCATAACCGTTTCCCGCATTTTTACTTATACAGGTTCGATATTTTTGGCAGGTGGTGCATTGGCTTGGAAGATCATACACGTATTTTGGGTTAAGAAACAAAGAAATTTATTCATTCTAAACTACAATACATGTTAATCAAAACTAAGCAAAATGAAGGTCCCTAAAATTAATTATGCAAAAATTAACAGACAAGATCTAGTTCACAATAGGTATCTCTCATTAGGTGATATTAACAAATCCAAACTGTCCTTAATCCGATTACTTAACACAAATATGTAGATGAATGCCTTACTTCTTCCTCAGTTAATGCACATACAACACATCAAATTCAAACTAACCTTAAACTAATGACAATTCTTGTAACTCTACACTTCATAACTACAAAGGTTCTTGTTAGAGGAATAGGTACTAAAGTCCTAAAATCTATCTTAACAAGTCCGATCCACAGGAAATTTTATACTGTAGCTCACTCTGGCCTAAGAATTACAAATACAATAAGAAATAAAGCTTTACGTTACCAACCAGACGAATTCATTAGGAGATGCTTCTCATCATGTCTTCTTGTAGGTTTCTTTCAGGTTGTTACCCTATTCATCGAGCTGATGTTCCTTGCCTTGACTTCTTGGTGATTTCAATTATGGATCACTTCTGTACCTTATGTTCGAGAATCAGTCTGGCAGAAGGGTATGGCTGGAGCTATACGAAGTTTCGGCATACACTGTTTGTTCCATCGCATGGATGACTATGCTCGGACAAGCCTGCTATTTTAACCATATTACCACCGCTGAACGATTTTTGCTCGACTCCGTCGCCTCAAAGCTACGACCCACCACACGGAAAACCGTAGGGGGAAGAAAACACCAAAACCTGAATTAGGAATGAAACAGGCAAAAAGACCACGAACTTGCGTCGCTATGACTTTTATATGCTCGTGTCTGTTCTCCCTAATACGTCATTGATTTTCAGACGCCACCTAATTCTCCTTGCACACCGCACCTTCTCCTCTCATTACGTTTCCACGTGGGCAGCTTGCACGTGCCTTGGGTTCATATAGTAACTGGCTGCGGTCATGTTTATGATCGGATTACAATAGTTTACTCTAAACTCTGACCTTGTTGTTACAATGTCACCTCTACATTACCTTAATTCTTGTCAGTCATTTAAGGACCATTTACAAAATATTTACATAGAAAAATTACATGAATCGACTATTATTACTATATATATAAGGATTTCTATTATCATCTGTTTACAAGTAATTCTTTTTAGGAGATTTCTTTGCACTTCAGTTAAATCCTGAATGAAATACTCAAAGACAATTTAAGTGTTCATTCCAGAATTAACAATAACATCCAAAAAGACTTCCTGAAAGGAGAATACTGGAAGAGCTCAGGACACAAAATAGTGGTAGAAGTTGGTACGTGCAGTAAAAAACCTTAGAGGTCAGCAAGTTAAAGAAGAATGTCCTCATCTCATTTCAGGCTCTGATATTGAAAAGATTATCACTTGCCAGATATGATCTAGTACCGCTCTGTTGTAATGGAAAATTATTTTGCCTGTCTTTTGACGTTCAGGTTAAACAAGAAAGTTAAAGATATTGCTCATTTTCTTGCATCTTCCTCTGCTGTATTTGTATCCAGTTCTTGTAATATCTTTGTTTCTCATGTTGTTTCTGCCTGAAATGTGTATACTACTCTGGCAAAGAAGTTGTAGCACAAATAGAAAATTTATTAAACATCTCTTATATTTCTAACATTTTGTATTCACTAAAGTTATTCTTCTATTAATATTCTTGCTTTTACTTACCACATAGTAAGACTCTTTCCTTGGCTGTTCTTTGGCATGGTCAACTAACTTGTTATAATTTGACTTTATGTTGCTTTAATACGGCAGTCTCTCTTCTCTTGATGTTCTCTCAACTGCACAAAAAAAATGAAAAAAATAATCCAGCTCTTAGTTCATGATTTGACTTATCTGTTTAACTCTCATGTGATTTATCCTTTCCTTTTAACTTCAAGGATGCAGTTTGACATAAGTTACTTTTTTTTTCTTTTTCAAATCCTGTTTGACCACTGAATCTATTCTCAAGCATTGCTTTGAGCTGCATTCTTAGTTTATCACCTTGGTTTATATCTATTTGTAGTTCCATTTGTTACCTTTTAAAGTTCCACATGCCAGAATTGCAAGTTTTATTTTTGCTAGTTTAGGCATCATGACACCTCATTTATGGACATGTCCTCAGACATAACCATGGCAACACTATTACACAAGTTAATAAGAGATTACTTTCTGAGATAGATATTACTCAGTAACTCTAAATTCCCTCTTCTTGCATACTTTTCTTTCTTCAAACCATTACAAGTGCAGTTCATCTATGATTGCATCTTCTCTGCATTAAAATCACAATGCACCATTAACAATATATCACTGAACAATAACAAATGACTAATGCAAAAGAACATTAAAATTTTGTGACCTTTGTTTTATTTCAGTGAACTCCTGTTTATTTAATATCCTGCTTAATTTTTTTTTGTTCTATAATATCTTTCCAGAATGTCCAAACCTTTTGTATGGACAACTAGAATACAAAATTACTTTCAAATTCATTTTAATGTTTCCAATGAAGATATTCTTTTCATTGTGAGCAGTAGTAGATATTATGTGTTTTGCATTATCAGAAAATTTGAAGAAAATTTACATCACAAAATGTTTTTTAATTCTGAATTTCTTTTGTTTCAGTCTCATGGGATGCTTTTTGTGATTTTGTAAAAAAATGTCCATCTTCCACCTGCACAGGGAGAACATAGTTTAAACACTTAGTTTACTAAGTGTAAGCAAGCTGGATTTAGCTGTTCTCCTGTGAGACATGGCATAAAAATCATATATTCTTCCCATTTGATATTAAAAAAAAAAAAAAATTTCACCATTAAAATTTTTCTTTGCAATTTTGCAAAGAAAATCACCAGGTATTTTTGCAAAAATACCCAGTGATTTTGCATACAAGGGAAGTATCAAATTACTTTGGTGTATCTTGCTTCTGGTAGTTTGATACTTAGTCTAGGCATCCATAAATTGTATGTGTATTCTTTGCATAAACTAACATCATGCTTGTATTATCAGATCCCTTCATTATAAAGTTTTTCATTGTTGGATCAAAATCATTTCTAAAATGTTAGTTGGATGTAATTAAACTGCATTAAATACAAAAGAAAAACTGATCTTTTTTTTTTTCCCAGATAAAATATGTGATCAAATCAGTGATGCTATTTTAGATTCTCATTTAGCCCAAGATCCAGATGCCAAAGTAGCTTGTGGTAGGTTGTTTGTATTAAATTGGATTTTAATTGATACAGTGTTTTGTGAACATCTAATTTAGCTGTTACATAGAAAATTTTTGCTAGTCTCTACCCAAAGCTGGACATCTATGTTATCTTAGTTTATATAGTATGATATACACTGGTGTCCAAAATTTAAGGACAAACACTATTTCTGAATATTATAACCCCAAATTCAGATGAATTAGCTTGTGGCAATTTATATAATAACTGATTTCGAGCAGAAAGCAGGTGGACATTCAAATTTTGGAATTGCATGCAAAGGGGGTCATGTGGTAGCACTCAAAAGGATAAAAAGCACAAGGCTGTACTAAGCGAATTGTGTTTGAAAAAAAGAAGCTCTTTTGTGAAGGAACAAAGTTACAAACTTTGATGTCGTGTAATGTCTCAAACACATTATCTAGGTATTTAGCATGGGGAAGAATTATTGGAAAGCATGAAGAAGGTCATAGAATCACTAATATTACCAGAGAGTTGGAATTTTACAGCGTATCTATCCAGGCTCTGGGCATTTGAAACCAATGAAATGTATTCCAGATCTTTGCTAAGAGGGTGCCCTCACTCTACAATGGAGCATGAAGACAGATTTTTGGTTATAACAGCAAAACGTAATCAACATGGCATGGCAGGTCAGTTTTGCAAGTTGGCTCCATTCAAGCACAGGTACGAAGCTATCTCAACAGACTGTGGCAATATGTCTGCAACAAGGTAGGCCCATATACCTGAAGTCTTGTAGTCTGTGTCCCTTTATCCACAGCTCATCGTAGAGCACATTTTCAGTGGTGTTATATCCATAAAATTGGACAAGACAGCAATGGGTTAATGTACTGTTCATAGATGAGTTATTTTAGTCTTTCTTCTGATTCTTGATGACATTTGATTTGGTATGAAAGTGGTACAAGATATCTGTGTACCTGTGCTTGAATGGCGGCAACTTGCAAAACTGACCTGCCAGGTGCATCGGTTATGGTTTGCCGTTATAACCAAAAATCTGTCTTCATGCTCAATTGTAGAGTGTGGGCACCCTCTTAGCAAAGATCTGGAACACCTTTCATATCTTGAAAGGGATAGATACGCTGGTGCTGGGGTCATGGTGTGGGGAGGTATTATGCTTTAAGGACACACCGAGGTACAAGTGCTGGAAAAAGGGACTGTGACTGGTAAATGCAATTCTTCAATGTTGTGTTCGATTGTCCTGTGGTGCTCTAGGTACCATGGAATGCTTATGGATGACAATGCCACACCACATCCTGCATGCGCAGTGGAGATACTTCTGGTGACCGAGGATATTAATCGAATTGAGTGGACAGCATGCTCCCCAAGTCTCAACTCCATGATCCCCAGCACCAGCACATCTATCCCTTTCAAGAACATTCTCACAATGGTAAGCAGTACCACTTTCATACCAGATCAAATGTCATCATAGAACACATTTGAGATGCAATATGGAGATGCATTTCTGCTTGGAATTCTCCTCCAGAAAACAAACAAGGCCTTACTCTTGCTCTGAAGAGTGGGGCAGTGTACCTCAAGAATTCCTGAATCACTGTGCTAAGCATGGTATGATGTCATGAGAGCTGCATCCCAGTTCTGGGTGAACATATTTCAGTATGGAATATCTCTTCACATAGTTTTCTGTATGCACTATACATTAATTCCTTAACTATGTCCTTAGGAAAATTTTAAGTTTTGCCAAAAAACATACTGTAATTTAATTTGTATGAAATTAATAACACATTTTTTGTGTAATATAATTTATTAGTATGCTGCAATAAATTTGTGTCCACATTTGGCTGTAATCATGAAAATTTTTTTCATACACAGGTAAAAATCTAGTTCATTCATAGATTCTGAACACCAGTATAGTATGCTTGTCTCTCTCATACATGAGAGAGATTGATTCATTCAAATGCACACAATGGATTTTAAAGGCAGAGAGTTGCCTTTTCACATTTGAAAATACAGTATTTCAATAAGGTAGAAAATGTAATTATAAAACCTTTCTTTTTTACACGATGATCCGAATGCATTTTTGAAAATTATGGAGACAACTACCGTGTTTGAATAAAAACTTTAGTTTAATATAACTAAAATCTACATTCGACGTTTCAAGATTCGACGAAATCAAGAGCAAAGGGCTCTTGATTCCGCCATGCTAAGACCGACAGTCTGGCTTAGATATGTTGACGACATGTTTACGATCTGGCCGCACGGGCGACAAACGCTAAACACATCCTTAGCCACCTGAACAAACAACACAAATACATACAATTTACCAGTGAAATCAAAAACCAAAATTCGCTCTTGTTCCAGACACACTAGTTACACATGTTCCTTCAGGCAGTCTATCCTTCACAGTCTACCAAAAACCGACACACACTGGCCAATACATGCATGCTAATTCATACCACCACCCATCACAAAAATATGGGGTTATTAACACCCTTAAAAACGGAGCTACAACAATTTGCTCTAACCAGCAAGCCCTGAAACAAGAACTAAAAATCATCAGCGACACATTCAGAAATAATGGCTATAACAAAAATACTATTAATAAAATACTCCATAAAACAACAACAAAAACAAATCTAGATTACAGTAAACCATTGCCATCCCATACATTAAGGAGTTATCGGGAAAAAAAATCAACAGAATCCTACAACATTATAACCTCAATGCCACCTTTAAACCACCCACTAAACTTAAAACCATATTCAACTCCTATAAGGATCCTCTCCTCCCATTAGCACATCCTGGAGTCTATTGCATCCGCTGCACCTGTAACTTACCGTACATTGGTGAAACAGGACGGACAATCTATATACGCAAGAAAGAACACATTAAATATAACCATTATGGTGAAGCAGGCCTCTCAGACCATGCACTCAACGCCTTACACCAAATCAACTGGAAAAGCACCTGCTCTTTACACTGCACAAAAACCTGATACAAAAGGAAATTTAAAGAAGCCTTTGAAATCCTGACAAACCACCCAAATATCAACAACAAAGATGGCATGAAAATTCCAAGGATCTGGTGGCACACATTCAGCCTACCTAATATATAAGATCCAGCATAAGTCAGGACTCTAGCCAGTCTTCAGCTAGTATTAAAAATCATTCCATACCAACTGGCTGGAATGTACATGATGTTAACATATGTATATAGATAGATACTTGTTGTTGTTCTGCCCATTGTATTTCTACAACCAACAGATAACACTAATAATAGGACTCTAGTGTTGATGTATAATTTTTTTTTTATTTACCAGAGGTCAAGCCAACAATTGTTGTAGCAGTTGGTCAGTGTCTTTAACAAACCAGTTCGATTGTAGTGTAGCTTGTTTTCTGTGTACGGTTGTATGCTCCAGAAGATGATCTTGACATAAAGGTCGAACGTCGAATGTAGATTTTAGTTATATTAAACTAAAGTTTTCATTCAAACACAGTAGTTGTCTCCATAATTTTCAAAAATGCATGTAATTATAAAAGATTGTTTATTGAGCAGATGATATGGTTGTCATGAGTTTTGAAAATGGTGAGCTAGCACTGGTTGACTTTTTGGTAGTATATGTCTTGAATTCACCCTGAATCCAGTGGTGTTCTCTGCTATTTTCTTCATCATCATCAAATTCCTGCCATGTACCCTCAAGGGGTGTACAGGATATGATAGTATTACATCATTAATTTCCTATCTACAATTTTCCTCCAAATCAGTCTGTTACTTGTCAAGACTCCAACATTATCAGATCTTATATTTCTATCGTCTAAAGCACTTTGTACCATATCAATCCACCTATATCTTGGTCTTCCTCTGGGTCGTTTTGCTGCCAACCTGGCAGAGAACACTTGTTTTGCTAATCTTTCCTCGCCCATTCTGTTTAAGTGACCATACCACCTGAGATTAGATCTGCTAACGCATTCCTGGATGCTGACAATGTCAAGTTCTTACCTAATATCCTCGTTTTTAATACGATATTACCATTGATGCCATCTGTTCATGCCTATAATCTTTCTCAGGACTCTCATATCTGTGGTCTCTAGTCTTTGGTCAAGTGTTTTACTTCTGACCCAGCTCTTAGATCCATAAGTTAAAACTGGTTTGAACACTGTCTTGTATACAGCTAATTTAGTGTTCCGACTAATTTCTCTCATATTCCATATGAATTTATTCAATTGACTTCCCACCATACCAGCTTTGCTGATTCTGTTGTCTATTTCTATATTTAATTTACCAACTTCAGTAAAAATCGTGCCTAAATAGCTGAAATGTTTTACTTGTTCCACAGGTTCTCCATTCACAACACAGTTGACATTTTCAATGATTCTGCCTATTTTCATTGTCTTTGTCTTTTTATTGCTGACCTTCATACCATATCTATTACAACAGCTATTCAATTTAGTCAGAGAATCTTGCAGACTTGTAGCGGATTTATTTAGAAGTATAACATCGTCTGCATAAAGCAAAGAGCTGACATTAACATCTCCAATTTTGATATCATGTTTAATACCTTCGTAAATTTTCCTTCGTAATGTGATCCATATAGATAATGAATAACAGAGGGGATAATGTACATCCTTGTCTCACACCAGATTTAACATTAAACCATCCTTCCTGTACTTCCTTCAATTCTAACTGCTGACTTACAACTCAAATAAAGACTAAGTATTGCTTGATATAATGCCCCATTGACACCATATAACTGCAGCGTATTGAATAGCTTCTCTCTTGGCACCTTGTCATATGCCTTTTCCAAATCGACAAAACTTAAATACAGATCTTTGTTATATTCCCATGCTTTCTTGACTATTTGTCGTAAAGTGAAGATCTGATCCTGACAGCCTCTATTTGGCCTGAATCCAGCTTGTTCTTCACCAAGCTTTTCTTCCACAATTCTTCTCAAGTATACTTGCATAGATCTTGCCAGGAACACTCAGTAGGGAAATACCTCTGTAATTCTCACATGCAGTTTTATTTCCCTTTTTGTATATGTGTACTATGAGAGCTCTACTCCAATCATCGGGAATTCATCCTTCTGTCCAGGCTTTCTGAACTATGCAGTGCAGCCACTTTAAGACTCTTATACCACCATACTTCAGCATTTCTAGTCGAATATCATCTACTCCTGCTGCCTTTCCACATTTCAAGCCTTTGATGGCTTTTTCTACTTCAAGTATGGATATGTATTCCTGACTGCATGCCTGGTCAGTGTTTTTTGCCACTGTGCTGTCATCACTGCTTGTTTCATTTAGCAGTTTTTCAAAGTAATTACTCCATACTTAAAGGATATCTTTTTCTCCCGTTTTCATGTCACCTTTATCATCTCTAACTCCTTTTACAGCACTCTTTCCTCCATTACTAAGCTTCTTCAACAACCTCCAGAATATTTTGCCACCTTCTTGATATTTATTTTCTATATTCTTGCCAAAGTCCTCCCATAACTTTTGTTTAGCTAGTTTCACACATTGTTTAGCATTCTTGCATTTGTCTCTATATTCTCTAAGAGCACAAGCTGACTTATTTGACAGGAATTTTTGATATGCTTTCTTCTTTTCCTTCACTGCCTCTTTAACTTCCTGTGTCCACCAGGGAGTTCTGATTTTTTTATCCTTACAGACAACCTCACCACATGCCTCTCTTGCAGAATCAATCGCTGTTTTCTTCAGAGTTTGCCACTGAATCTCCAAAGTTTGATTCCTGTTCTTTCTTGTATAGTGTAATATGTTAGCAAATATATGATGGGAGGTAATTTTATAAATCATACTAGCCATAAAATGTATCTTCCAGTACAAACTTCTCCATCTATAAAATCAGTCATAGAATCATTTAATAATTATAGCTGAAAAAATGACAGTTGCTAATGTGATACAGAAGTTTTTATCAAAATTTTGTAAGAAATATAAACTCTCATGAAATTCCTGATATACATCCTACGTGTATTACAGAATGCTATCATTGTTTTAAATGATGGCTACTAGTTTCATTGTTGACAGTTTCCTTTCCAAATGAAAGGTTATTTGTCAGGTCTCCAGTATTGTCATTTATAACATTTTGGTCTTCTAAGGTATTAATAACAGCATCAATTCCAATTAGATGGTGATCATACTCTGGGTATTTTTTTTTTTTTTTCTTAATATCCTTACATCAAACATCTGTTCTGGAATCATTTCTCTCAGATCTCGTTTAAGTAATCATACCATATTAGAATAGGCATCCTCACACATTACAAATACTAACAGTGTCAAGCTCCTTTCTTAGCATCTTAATTTTTAAAATGTTTCTACTGTCGATGCTATGTTTCACATTTTTTTACCAAATTTTCTCAGCATTACACAACTAGTCTGATTAGCCATCTCCTTTTTATTAACCAAATTTTCAAATTAAAATTAGTTTGAACCCTATCTTATATATTGCTGGTGTAATGTTTTGCAAATTTCTCCCTTATTCTGATTAAATTTTAGTCATATAGCTTTCCAGCTTTGTTTATTCTTTAGCTGACTTCCACTATAGCAGACTTGTAGAGACCATAGGAACACTTGGTTATAGTGAATTTCTTTTAGCATAGTATTACACCTGTAGACCGTGGTTGAGACTTTTCAGCAGTTTGTTTTGGGTGTGTTTGATATTATAAAGGCAAATAGTATCATGTTTTCAAATTTCCATTTGCTGTCTTTACTGAAAATTGTGATCCAAATTACTGAAATGTTATGTTTATTTTATTATTATTTTTTATATGCCTTCCCCCAGAAAAGATTTATTTGTAAACCTATAGTATATTTGTACTGTTGGTGGGCTAGGAATTTTTTTTCTATTAATTTTCTATTATTATTATTATTCAGGCCTCCATGGAGTCAAAAGACTCATCGTGGGAGGTCCTTTCTAAGAAATACAAGTCTGTCAAGACTCATCGAGGGAGGTCCTTCCTAGGAAACACAAAATCTATCATACCACTCCTTAAACTCATTGACTGTTCTCGCTCTCACCACTCTATCAGGCAATACATTCCATGGTTCAACCACCCTCCATGCAAAAAAACCACTCCTCACCATCATGCTCACAGTTTCCTTCCGTAACTTCCAGGGATGGCCCCTTGTCATCACTACTTCCCGCTGTTCAACCAAGTGAAACAAATCCCCAGTGTCAACCTAGCAACCACCTTTCAACAGTTTAAAAGTCTCAATCATATCACCTCTCCTTCTTCTATCCACCAAACTCTGCAGTCCACATTCCCTCAGCCAGTCCTCATGACTATCATTGTACAGTCCTGAAACTATCTTTGTTATCTGCCTTTGTACCCTTTCCACAGTTAATTTATCCCCTTCAAATCCTGGGGACCACATCTGAGAAAAATAATCTACGTGTGGTCTGATCAATGTCTTATACAACGGAATGATAACTTTTTTATCTCTATATGTCAGCATCCTTCTCATTATTTCAGCAATCCTCTGTGTTACCTTCACCACCTTTGCAATATGTCCTCTGAATTTCAGGTTTCTATCAATCATCAAACACAGATCTCTTATCTCCCCTACTTCCTCCAGTATAGTTGCTCCAACAGAGTATGCAGCATCCCATCGTTGTGTCCCAAACCTCAAGACCTTATATTTTGCTGCATTAAACCGACACCCCCCCCTCCAGTCATTTGCCCATCTTTCTAGCTTATTCAAATCATCTTGCAGGGCTACCACATCTGAACTATTACTAATAACCCTTCCCAGCTTCACATCATCTGCAAACAACTGAATATCCCCCTGCAATCCATTGACAATGTCATTGATATAAAAGTTAAATAATATAGGTCCCTGTACTGAGTCCTGTGGGACCCCACTTGCAACCCTCTGTCTCCTTGAAACTACCCCACCATACACAACTCTCTGATACCTATCGGACAGCCAATTCTGAATCCAGTTGACCAATCTGACATCCAGACCCATGTGCTGCAACTTAACTATCAGCTTATCATGTAGCACCCTGTCAAATGCCTTTGCCAAGTCTAAGGAAACTGCAGTATATGCCTTTCCCCTCATCTAATGTTCTTGTAACTTTATTATAAAAGGCTAGCATATTGCTAAAACAAGAGCGTCCTTTCACAAATCCATGTTGATTCTCACAGATAACATTACCCTCATCTGCCCAATGCTGTATACGGTCCCTCACTACTTTCTCCAAGATCTTAACAACTACTGATGACACACAGACTGGCCTATAATTAAACACTTCCAGTCTGTTACCACCCTTATGCAATGGCACTATCTTACCTTCCTTCCATTCCCTGAGCACCTTTCCCATAGCCAGACTTTCATTGAAAAGCCAGTGTCAAAGGAGCTATCAGTTCCTTAGCACATTCTCTCAAAACTCATGGTGAAATACCATCCAGTCCCACAGCTTTACTGGCATCTAGAGTACCCAGTATTTGAAACACATTCTCCTCCTGCACCTCTAAACCTTGAACCTGCCCTATCCCTCTAGTATTAAAATTTACTCCTGCAGGATGAAATACATCAATAAAGTGTTCATTGAACAATTCCACTATGTCCTCTGTATCAGTCACTCTATTCCCATTTTTATCCCACAATGTCATTCTTCCACAATCATTTCTCCTCTACTGGAAAAAAATTCCCTAGGATTTTCTTTGAATCTTAGGGTTAATCTCTTCTCGTATTCCAGTTTCACCTTACTTACCATGCTAGTCACTCCTCTGGCCTGTGTCTTATATTCTTCATGCATCTGCTCCTCATCTGTCTCCTTATATCTCTTCCATAGCCTCGTTTTCACATGCAGCTCCTGTTTAATATTGTTTGTCATCCACTTTACACCAAATTGTGTCCTCTTCTTCACTCGTGGTATACAACTTACCATTGCTGATAACAAATATTCTTTCACAATTTCCCACCCACTAGTGATATCCCGGCCTTCCAATTCCTCCCTCCATGAAACTTCCCCAAGTTGATGTCTAAGACTGTTATAATCACCTGCCTTATATTCCACATAAGTTCCTGTCTCTTTGATACTCCTGCATGTCTATTCATCCTCCAAGTCAAAACCACATGGTCACTCTCTCCAACTAGTGGGAGAGATGTCATCTCAGTTATTATCAAATCTTCTGATGCTATGACCAAATCCCAAACTCTTGAACTTCTTGTTCCCTCTGTTACGTGTTGCTTAAGACATTTGTCCCTCAAGAATTCTAGAAATTCCATTCCCTTATTGCTACATGTATCTTCCTCTCCCCAATTTATACTGCTGTAGTTAAAATCTCCCATAACAATCATTCTTCTTGCACTTACCAAGCTCAACTGTCTAAACATTTCCTGGTCCCCACCCTCTGTGCTCCTTGGTTTGTAACAACATCCCACTAAATATCCCCTCTTGCCTATCTCTACCTCACATCATATGCTTTCAGAATCATTAGTGTCACTGCCTTCTAAATTCTTAAAGGACATCGTCACTTATCATAAGCAGTACTCCACCACCATGCTTTTGCTTTCTATCCTGCCGAAAAATGCTGTAACCTGCTACTTCTATTCCTGTTATAATATCCTCTTCTGTCAACCATATCTCAATGATCCCAATAATCTTTGCCCAGACTGATGCTATCAGCACCACTAATTCCTCTCCTTTATTCCGGATACTCCTGGTGTTAGTATAAAGCATAAAAATTCCACTATTTCTATACCCAGCATTATCTCCTCCAGACTCCACTGGGTTCAGTGCTACGTGATGTTGTCCCCCCCCCCTTCTTCCAAGTACCCCTTTCCTACAAGAGGCCACCCCTGCTACCATCCACCTTGGGCATTCTAGCCTCCCTGCATTGACACACTGACTCGTTCAGAACAGCAGTCTCTCCAGATGCCTTTCATCCTTCCTCATTCACATGCAAGTGGTCTCTCGCATACAATTCCTCTCTGTCCTCAAACGCTCTCCAAGCATCCACATATTCCAATCCTCTCTTCTGACACATTCTAGCTATTATGTTATTCAATATTACTACTCTTCTGCTCAGCTCATCACAATCATACCCAGGCAACACGCACACTATCTTTCCTCTCTGCATCTTCTTTCGTACTACCTCAAGCAAGAATCTCATATCTCTTGCTGCCCAATTTACATTACCTCTCAAGTCATTTGTTCCTACCATCACAATCATCTCATCCACCCTTTCATCCCTCTTAATTGCCATACCCACACTTTCTATTGTTCCTCCAGGCAAACACTCCTCATGCATCTTATCTTGCACACCACAGATCATCAAGTCACCATACATTACACCTCTTACCATTCCCTCTCTCTCCTACTGTTTCCGTTCTCCTCTTCTATCATTCCCATACCTCTCTCTCTCTCTCTCTCTCTCTCTCTCATTTCCTCTCTTCCGTTGATCCTATTCTCTCCTCTTGTGTGTGTGTGTGTGTATGTATTTTTTACATTATCTGGAAACCCTTCTCTAGAGAGCAACATGGAACTTTTTCATGCAGCCAATAGGCAGGACAGTGGGTTCACACCAGGCAATGAAATTCATCTCTCACTTAAAAAAGACAATTCACAAACATCCATCCCCACAGTAGGATTTGAAACCACAGTCTTTGATTGGAGAGCAGATATTTTAACCACTCAGCCAACCAGGCTGGCATGCCAAATTACATCAGTTATTCAGTTTAGTTTTTACAACAACAACAAAAAAAAGACTTCTAAATAAACACATACCTCATCTGCATGAAGTATTTGAATTGAATAACTAAGATTTTGATATTAGTTTAATACTGCTTTCCTTCTTAATATGATCCATAGAAATGATGAATAGCAATGGAAATATCATACACTCTTATCTTATGCATGATTTTACATCAGACCATTTTCCTGTATGTCTCCTACATTTCTAACATTTGACCTACCACTTAAGTACAGACTATATGGTATTATTTTGCAACCTCCATGGACTCTGAAGACTCATTGCAGGAAGTTCTCACAGACCACAATAACTATGATATCCTGCCTTGAATTCATTCAGCATCAGTGTACTCACCACCTTCTCTGGCTATGCATTCCCCTCATTAATCACTTGCAAAGCAAAAAAATTCCTTTTTCAGTTCCTTATTCATGTGACCATTGTACACTTTTCAGGGATAACTTCTCGTTCTCAAATCGCCAGTTATTCTGTGCAATAATTCCCCTGTATCTATTTGATAGGCTCCTCCCACCAACTTGTATATCACTCCTCCCCTTCCTATTTGCCAGGCTCTGAGGATCACATTCCCTGATACTCAATATCCGAGAGTTGTGAAACCGTCTTAGTTATTTGCCTCTTGCACTCTCTCTCTCTCTCGCTAGTGTTTTCTTATTACCAATATAGCCAGTGAACAGATCTGTGTACAGAAATCCAAACAAGGCCTAATTAATGCCTATAGTGAAACTATCACCTCCTTGTCTGTACATGTGAGTATTCTTCACATTATAGCAGCAGCAGTTTTATGGTTAATCCGTACAACTTGTGTTCCCTGTTCTTCAATTCCCTATTGCCAGGAACAGAAGATCACTTGCCTTCTCCAATATGGTAAACCTCATTCCATCTTCATTGGCCACATTGCATAACTTTACACTTGTCATTGAAATGACATCCCCATTCTTCATGCCAAAGCACTAACCTATTCAAATCGTCCTGTAACAACAACATGCCAGAACTTCTTGACTTTGCTCTTCCTAATTTAGCATCATCAGCAAACAACCGAACGTCTCTTTTTGTACTGTGAATTATATCATTGATATATATATATATATATATATATATATATATATATATATATATACAATAAACAACAGTGGTCCCAGAATGGAACCCAGTGGTATCCCACTTGTCCCTTTCCTTTTCCAAGACACTGCACCTTCATACACAATTTGCTTGTTTCTATCAGTCAGCGATCCCTATCCTTCTTAATTTTGATAGTAGTTTATAGTGCGATACCCAGTCAAATACCTTAGCAAAATGCAGATAAATCATGGTATAAGCATCTCCTCTAATACACTACTCACACTATTATAAATATTGCTTACATCAATTGTAGTGTTTTCAAAAACTACAATTGATAAGTTTTATCGTTCTAGACTTAGACTGTAAATATAGATCACTATCATCATCAAATTCCTGACATGTACTCTCAAGGGGTGTACAGGATATGATAGTTACTACATGAAAACTTTACATCATTACTAACTTCCTATTTACAATTTTCCTCCAAATCAGTCTGTTACTTGTCAAGACTCCATCATTATCAGATCTTATATTTCTGTCGTCTAAGGCAATTTGTACCGTATCAATCCACCTATATCTTGGTCTTCCTCTGGGTCGTTTTCTTGCCAACCTGACAGAGAGCACTTGTTTTGCTAATCTTTCCTCGTCCATTCTGTTTAAGTGACCATACCACCTGTGATTAGCTCTGCTAACGCATTCCTGGATGCTGACAATATCAAGTTCTTTCCTAATATCGTCGTTTTTAATATGATATTGCCATTAATGCCATCTGTTCACGCCTCTAATCTTTCTCAGGACTCTCATATCTGTGATCTCTAGTCTTTGGTCAAGTGTTTTACTTCTGACCCAACTCTCAGATCCATAAGTTAGAACTGGTTTGAATACTGTCTTGTATACAGCTAATTTAGTGTTTCAACTAATATCTCTCTTATTCCATATGAATTTATTCAATTGACTTCCTACCACACCAGCTTTGTTGATTCTGTTGTCTATTTCCATATTAATTTACCATCTTCACTAATAATCGTGCCTAAGTAGCTGAAATGTTTTACTTGTTCCACAGGTTCCCCGTTCAAAACACAGTTGACATTTTCAGCAATTCTACCTATTTTCATTGCCTTGGTCTTTTTAATGCTGACCTTCATACCATATCTATTACAACAACTATTCAATTTAGTCAGGGAATCTTGCAAACTTGTGGCGGCTTTATTTAGAAGTATAACATCGTCTGCATAAAGCAAAGAGCTGACATTAACATCTCTAATTCTGATATCATGTTTAATACCACTTTCCTTCATAACGTGATCCATATAGATAGTGAATAACAGAGGGGATAATGAGCATCCTTGTCTCACACCAGATTTAACATTAAACCATCTTCCTGTACCTCCTTCAATTCTAATTGCTGACTTACAACTCAAATAAAGACTAAGTATTGCTTGATATAATGCCCCATTGACCAAATATAACTATAGCGCATTGAATAGCTTCTCACTTGGCACCTTGTCATATGCCTTTCTCCAGATCGACAAAACTTAAATACTGATCTTTGTTATATTCCCATGCTTTCTCAACTATTTGTCATAAAGTGAAGATCTGATCCTGAAAGCCTCTATTTGGCCTGAATCCAGCTTGTTCTTCACCAAGCTTTTCTTCTGCAATTCTTCTCAACTGTTTCTTAAGTATACTGGCATAAATCTTGCCCAGAACACTCAGTAGGGAAATAATTCTCACATTCAGTTTTATTTCCCTTTTTATATATGGGTACCATGAGAGCTCTACTCCAATCATCGGGAATTTGCCCCTCTGTCTAGGCTTTCTGAACTATGCACTGCAGCCACTGTAAGACTTTTATACCACCATACTTCAGCATTTCTGGGCGAATATCATCTATTCCTGCTGCCTTTCCACATTTCAAGCCTTTGGTGGCTTTTTCTTCTTCAAGTATGGATATGTATTCTTGACTGTAAGCCTGTTCAGTGTTTTTTACCACTGTGCTATCACTGCTTGTTTCATTTAGCAATTTTTCGAAGTAATTACTCCATACTTCAAGTATATCTTTTTCTCTCGTTTTCATGTCGCCTTTATCATCTCTATCTCCTTTTACAGCACTCTTTCCTCCATTTCTAAGCTTCTTCACCAACGTCCAGAATATCTTACCACCTTCTTAATATTTATTTTATATTATGGATGTTATTTCTGGGAAAATCCCATGTTACTCCACTTAACAAACTATTATATTTATGGCTTTTTTCCTGCTTCTCTTTAGGAGTGCCCCAGTTTAAATGCCATTGGCTCTTTTCTCACGGATTCTTAGGGCATTGTAGATGTATATTTATCAATAAATATATGTTGCATAGAGGACAAGAAATTTGCACATACCCTTTTTTCTGGGTGTTGTAGCTCTTCTTCTTTCGCGTTGTCCAAACTACTGTGTGTGTGTGTGGGGGGGGGGGATTTTGGCAGGTGGGAGAATTGAAATAATAAATGGAAAAAACCTGGGTTTTTTTGAATAATATATATATTCATATATATATATTATAAGGGATGGGCGGAGTGTTTTTTTATATATTTATATTGGGAAAGGGTGAAAGGGGTTGAAAACAGCAACTGATTTTTGGAGGGGGGGGGTTGATGGGTTGCGGTCCATTTCGACTATTCGTGGTCGTCATCTGAACACATGGAGGAAGTGGATGCTATGTCAGGTCGTATAGGTGCTTCTGTTTTTGAAGTGTTTGTGTTATCGCCTATTGGTCGGGGTTGTGACCTCAATTTTATGTTGTGTAGCTTCCAAATCTCGGAGATTATGTAGGGCCTGTGTACGTTGATAGAGTTTGTGTCACACTTTATGGCTATTGTTTCCGATATTCTAAGCATCGTTTCATTGTCTTGTCTGTCTACTATGATGTCCTTGTCGATCTGCGGGGTATGTTTTTGTTCAAGGGCGTGGGCAGCTATTTCCGATTTTCCTGTGCTTTGTATTCGATTTTTCTTTTTGATGTTGCGTTTTTTAGTATTTAAATGTTCTGGAATAGGGATGTTACAATCGCGGAAGTGTTCTTGTAGTCTTGCCCATAAAGACCTGATGGTGGAACCTGTGTAGGTGATATCACAGTCTTCTTAGCAGTGAAATTTATAGACTATGTTGTGGTGTTCAAATATTTCTTTTTGTGTCTGAGATTTAGTGGGTTTTAGGAGATTTGCCAATTTTTGGTTTGTGGTGAATACAAGTTTGTAGTAAGTATGTTTGAAGATGTATTTGTAGGCTTTGTATGTGTTTTGGGGTGTATGGTAATTTGATAATTTTTTCTGTAGGGAAGTTTATTTTGGTACTCGGGTTGTTTTGGCAGTCTTGTTTGCGTAATTTATTAGTTGTGTACGATAGTTGCGATTTTTGAAGATCTGTGTTAGTTTTTTTATTTCCGCGTTTAGATTACTCTGATGGGTTGAAAATTTGTACGCATTTATGGATTGTGATAAGATGACAGATTTTTTAAAAACATTTTTAAAATTTTAAAACATTTTTTAAAAGACAGATTTTTAACAACATCATAAACAGTAAAATGATAATAAAACCAAACATCGCCCCCAACTTGCAAAAAGCCCTATTATCCCTAAAAAGGAACCCGAACATTATTACCAATAAAGCTGACAAAGGGGATACAGTAGTCATTACAAACCTAACCGATTATCCACAACAAAATAACAGCCATCTTAACCGACCAACACACCTACCAAAAAAATCCAAACTGACCCCACCCCCGACTTCATTAAAGAAATCAACAGTACCCTACACACCCTAAGAAATGATGGCAAAATAGACATAACCACAATCCCTGCACCACACGCACCCCTCGTATGTTTGGACAAAGACGGGTACCCGATGAGGCCAATAGTCTCCTACAAAAACACCACTACAGCTCCTTTGTCGAAATTCGTAGCGAAACTTTTCAAACCATTAATTACAGCATCTAACTTCATGAAAAAAAACTCGGACAACCTTTTCATGAAAATAAAAACCTAACCCTATCCCAAGATGACGTCCTCGCTTCATTGGATGCAGCTTCTTTATACCCCCCCCCCCAGAACTTTAGACATAGTACACACACTACTCACAGAAGACCACATCCTATACTCTCGTACTAAACTAACGCCCAATGACATTATTAACCTAATAAAACTAATAATCTCGGCAAACTTCAAGTTCAACAACAACATGTACATTCAAATCTTCGGACTCCCCATGGGCCAAAACATCAGTGGGACAACTAGCAGAATTATTCCTAGCACACATAGAATCACTCCTACTCCCCCCCCCCCCCCCCCCGGCATCACATTTTATGGCAGAGATATGTGGACGATATTCTGTGCATTGGAAATCCTACACACATCACTACCCTTAAAAGCGTCCCTAAACGGTTACAGCAACAGACTAAAATTCACCATAGAAACCGAACAGAACAAATCCATCAGTTTCTTAAACTTGACACTAACCAGAACACACAACAAAATAGCCACGAAAGTATACCACAAACCCTCACATATCGGAAACTACCTCCATTTCCACTCATCATCCATATTCCATTTAAAAATCTGTCATCTTATCACAATTCATAAATGAGTACAAATTTTCAACCCATCAGCGTAATCTAAACGCAGAAATAAGAAAACTAAGACAGCTCTTCGAAAATTGCATCTATCCTACACAACTAATAAATTACGCAAACAAGACTGCCAAAACAACCCAAGTACCAAAATAAACATCCCTACACAAAAAATTATCAAATTACCATACACCCAAAACACATACAAAGCCTACAAATACATCTTCAAACATACTGACTACAAACTGGTATTCACCACAAACCAAAAATTGGCAAATCTCCTAAAACCCACTAAATCTCAGATACAAAAAGAAATATTTGAACACCACAACGTAGTCTATAAATTTTCCTGCCAAAAAGATTGTGATATCACCTACACAGGTTCCACCATCAGTCTTTATGGGCAAGACTACAAGAACACTTCTGCGATTGTAACATCCCTATTCCAGAACATTTAAATACTAAAAAACACAACATCAAAAAGAAAAATCGAATACAAAGCACAGGAAAAACGGAAATAGCTGTCCACGCCCTTGAACAAAAACATACCCGCAGATCGACAAGGCCATCATAGTAGACAGACAAGACAATGAAACGATGCTTAGAATATCGGAAACAATAGCCATAAAGTGTGACGCAAACTCTATCAATGTACACAGGCCCTACATAATCTCTGAGGTTTGGAAGCTACACAACATAAAATTGAGGTCACAACCCCAACCAATAGGCGATAACACAAACACTTCAAAAACAGAAGCACCTATCCGACCTGACACAGCATCCACTTCCTCTGTCACACCCCCCCCCATGTCACCCCCCACCCTCCAAAAATCTGTTGCTGTTTTCAACCCCTTTTACCCTTTCGCACCTCATATAAATATATAAACAAACGCTCCACCCATCCTTTATAATATATATGTGTGTTATTCAAAAAAACCCAGGTTTTTTTTCCATTTGTTATTTCAATTCTCCCACTTGCCAAAATTCCCCCCCCCCACACACACACAGTAGTTTGGACAACGCAAAAGAAGAAGAAGAGCCACAACACCCAGATAAAGGTATGTGCAAATTTCTTGTCCTCTATGCAACATATATTTATTGATAAATATACATCTACAATGCCCTAAGAATCAGTGAGAAAAGAGCCAGTGGCATTTAAACTGGGGCACTCCTAAACAGAAGCAGGCAAATAGCCGTAAATATAATAATTTATTTTCTATGTTCTTGTCAAAGTCCTCACATGACTTTTGTTTAGCTATTTTTATGCAGTGTTTCACTTTCTTACATTTGTCTCTGTATTCTCTAAGAGCAGAAGCTGACTTATTTGCCAGGAAACTTTTGATACACAGGAAGTTAACGCTCATTAACTTCCTGTGTCCACCATGGAGTTCTAATTTTTCTATCCTTGCAGACTACCTCACCACATGCCTCTCTGGCTGAATCAATTAGGGTTTTCTTCAAGGCTTAATCTCCAAGGTTTGGTTCCTGTTCTCAAACTCTTTCATTTTTTCTTCAATAATCTTTGTGTATTTTAGTCTACAGTTCACATCTGAGAGCTGCTCAACTTTTATTCGCTTGAAAACTTTCTTACATGTTCTTCTTTTCAATATGAAATTCAGTTTTATCCTGCTCAAGACTAAATAGTGATCACTTCCGATTTCAAATCCTCTGTACACTCTGGTGTCCTGCACCAGGGAGAAAACATCGCTATCAACAATAACACAGTCAATGAGACTTTTCTTATTTCTTGCTTCTTCCCTCCATGTGAATTTGTGCAACATTTTTATGTTGGAACATGATGTTAGTAATTACCAGTCCATTTCCTGAGCAGAAATCCAACAGGTATTTGCCATTATTATTAGCTTTGCTCTTTTCTCCAAATTTTCCCAAAATATTCTTGTATGTCTAACAATCATTTCCTACTCTGCTATTTAGATCCCCAACAAGGACCAACTTTTCCTTTTTCATTGTGTTAGTTGCTTTTTTTTCTAAAACATCAAAAAATTCCTCCACTTCTACCTTAGTAGAACCTTCTGTGGGACCATAAGGCACAAATAAGTCTCATTGTCCAATTCCCCATTCTGATATTAGCCCACATCACTCTACTTGAGACTGACTGCCATTCAAGAAAATTAGCCTCGTATTTTGTGTTGAATACTATGGCTACTCCTTCTTTTCCTTGATTGTCATTGCCTGAATATAACATTTTGTATTTATTGCTCAGAAAGATCTCGCCAGTTTTGGTCTTTTTTGTTTCAGTCACCCCTATTATGTCGATCTGATACTTATCTAATTCCTCAGCTAGCGCCATTCTGGCTTCTTATGTTGATAGTACCGATCTTTAACTCTGGTGATGTTGAGTTGGGGTGTGCTTTCAGATCACTATCATAGCTATGGTATTTGACTATACTAAAGTAAAAATATGATCCTTACATCTCCTATATAGCTTGTCTGCAATTTTTTTTTTTTTTTTAAGTTGACTTCTCAAGTATGTCCCACTTTACTTCTCTATTAAAAATAGAGAAGTAAAGTGGGACATTATAATATTTATTAATGATGAAAATCACTTGCTTAAAAATTGTTTATTTGTAGAATTTTTGGCTGTGTTTCATAGCCATTTTCAGTATATTACAGAAGAAATCCACAAAAACAAGAACAAAATTAAATTGAAAGTGCATGATGTTTAGATGGATGCACAATTGACTGCAGGAAAATAACTGTCTCTGCATTAATAGATATCAAGAAATAAATAAACATAAAATATGTATATTATTTCTGGGAAAACTCCCATGTTACTCCTCTTTATAAACTATTATGATTACAGCTATTTTGCCTGCTTCAGTTTAGGAGTACCCCTCCACTGATGTTTTGGCCCATGGGGAGGTCCGAAGGTTTGTATGTATATGTTGTTGTTGAACTTGAAGAAGTTTGCCGAGATTACTAGTTTTATTAAGTTAATAATGTCAATGGGCGTTAGTTTAGTACGAGAGTGCAGGGTGTGGTCTTCTGTGAGTAGTGTGTGTACGATGTCTAAAGTTCTGGGGACGTCCACGTTAGTGTATAAAGAGGCCGCATCCAAGGAAGTGAGGATGTCTTCTTGTGATAGGGTTAGGTTTTTTATTTTTTTGAAAAGGTCGTCCGTGTTTTTTATCATGAAGTTGGACGTTGTGGTTAAAGGTTTGAGGAGTTTCGCTACGAATTTTGATAAAGGGGCTGTGGTGGTATTTTTGTAGGAGACTATTGGTCTCATCGGGTACCCGTCTTTGTGGGTTTTTATTTGTCCGAACATACAAGGGGTGCGTGTGGTGCAGGGGATTGTGTTTTTCAGTGTGGTTTTGTCAATTTTTATTTTCATTTTTTAGGATGTGTAGGGTATCGTTGATTTGTTTTATGAGGTCGGAGGTGGGGTCAATTTGTATTTTTCGGTAGGTGTGTGGGTCGGTTAAGATGGCTGTTATCTTGTTGTGGTAATCAGCTTGGTTTGTGATGACTACGGTGTCCCCTTTGTCCGCTTTATTGATAATAATGTTCGGGTTCTTCTTTAGGGATAAAAGGGCTTCTTGTAAGTTGGGGGTGATGAGGGGGTACTCCTAAACTGAAGCAGGCAAAATAGATGTAATCATAATAAAACATAAAATAGTTTATAAAATATTTTAAAATTTAAACAGCTAATTACAATTTATGGAATATATGAATGGCGAGTATTAGTAAGGATAACTTCCTAAAATTGAGAAAGTTTAAAGCAGTTTGTTTTTGTTCGGGTTAGGATTATGAATGTGCTTCAGTTTTCTTTGCACAGTCTTTCCAGAAGAAAATAGCTTTCATGTAATACTTTGGTATTGTTTTCACTGAAATCCATGTTTTATAGATAAGATATGGCTTGCTAAACTGAATTTGTTGGACTCCTTAAGTGAAATATATTCTTGATGTTCTTTTTGTATAGAATGACCAGTCTGCCCATAATAACATAAGAGCAGGGGATTCTGTAAACTCCAGGATAAGAAAGAGGATGTTTGTCTTTTAGAGAGAGATAAGAAAGATATTTAGTTTATGAACTGGATTGAAAGAGACTTGTAGGTCAATCTGTCAAATAAGTCCTGCTATTTTTTCTAAAGGCCTTCTTCTTCAGGAGGGTTAAGCTGAAGACCATAATTATTGATTATTTTATTGATAGTTTTTTGTATTATAACTCTAATTTTAGAAATTATGGACTTTACAACTGTGTTATAAATAACTTTTAATTTCCCGACTTTTCGATCTTCATATTAAGATTATCATCTGGAGTATATACAAATATACAGGACAAGCTGAGTTACATTGCATACAGTAAGCTAGAGAAACAATGATTTGATCACAGATTAAATCTGCTGGCATGACCTCTAGTGAGGGAAAAAATTATAAATTAATTAATTATTTAGAAACTACATCAAGCTAAATTTTATTTATGATAACATGAGCAAACATTCTTTCTTATAGTTTTCTTTCAGTAACAATGATGTCCTATTTTTAGCATTACAATTGTTATTTTTGATTTAGGATCCTGGATTTTCTACAGTCCTGTTTATAGCTACTCTTAGGGAGGAAGGTTCTGTAGGTTGAATATGCGCCTTCCATATGTTTGGGATTTTTAGACCATCATTATTTTTCAGATTGGGATAGTTGATAATAATCTCGCAGGCTTCCTTAAATTTGCATTCATACCATGTTTTGGTATGATGTAAACAACTAGTGCTTTTCCAGTCACTTCTATGTAAGGTGTTCAGGGCATGATCAAAAAGGCCAGCCTCACCATAGTTATTATATTTTATGTGTCGTTTATGTTCTTTTTGTCTGATAGGAATTGTGCATCCTGTTTCCTCTATATATGGTATGTTACAGGTGCAATAAATCCGGTATACTCCAGGGTGGGCCAGCAGAGGGAGTGGGTCTTTGGATGAGTTGAGTAAGCTTTTTAATTTTGCAGGAGGTTTAAAGGTGCCTTGAGGTTGTATTTTTGTAGTATTTTGTCTATTTTATCTGATGTCCCTTTAATGTAAGGAATGGTTATAGTTTTATTGCTGGTTTATCTTTGATTTTATTGAGGTCTTGTAGCGAATTTTGTTAATAGTGTTTTGGCTGTAACCATTTTTTAGAAAAGTATTGCTGAAAACTTTAAATTCGTCTTTCAGTGCATGTTCACTGGAGCAGATCTTCAAAACCCTGTTTTTTAGAGTATTAATGACACCTAGTTTTTGTGTTGGGTGGTGGTAGGAGGTTGTGTACATATTGGTCAGTATGTGTCGGTTTCTGGTAAACAGTGAAGGAAAGATTGCCAGAAGGAAGACGTGTGACAAGTGTATCTAGAAACGGAAGTGTGTTCTGTTTTTCAATCTCAATTGTGAACTGTATGTGTTTGTGTTGTTTGTTTAGGTGGCTAAGGAAGGTGTCTAGTGTCTGACGGCCATGGGACCAGATAGACACGTCTTCCTTCTGGTAATCTTTCCTTCACTGTTTACCGGAAACTGACACATACTGGCCAACATATATACATAAACTCCTACCACCACCCAACACAAAAACTAGGTGTCATTAATACTCTGAAAAACAGGGCTTTGAAGATCTGCTCCAGTGAACATGCACTGAAAGACAAATTTAAAGTTATCAGCAATATTTTTCTGAAAAATGGTTACAGCCAAAACACTATTAACAAAATTCTCTACAAGACTTCAATAAAAAACAAAGATTCCTTATATTAAAGGGACATCAGATAAAATAAACAAAATACTACAAAAATGCAACCTCAAAGCCACCTTTAAACCTCCTGCAGAATTAAAAAGCTTACTCAACTCATCCAAAGACCCACTCCCTCTACTGGCCCACACTGGAGTATACCGGATTTATTGCACCTGTAACATACCATATATAAGGGAAACATGACGCACAATTCTTATCAGACAAAAAGAACATAAACGACATATTAAATATAATAACTATGGTGAGGCTGGCCTTTCTGATCATGCCCTGAACACCTTACATTGAATTGACTGGAAAAGCACTAGTTGTTGTTTACATCATACCAAAACATGGTATGAATGCAAATTTAAGGAAGCCTGTGAGATTATTATCAACCACCCCAATCTGAACAATAATGATGGTCTAAAAATCCCGAACATATGGAACCTTCCTCTCTAAGAGTATATATAGGACTGTAGATAATCCAGGATCCTAACTTTAAAATAACATTTGTAATCCTAAAAATAGACATCATTGTTACTGAAAGAAAACTATCTGTAAGAAAGAATGTTTGCTCATGTTATAGTAAATAAAATTTAGCTTGATGTAGTTTCTAAAAAAATAATTAATTTGTATTTTTTTTTCTCCTCATTAATAGAATAACCTGTGATCAGTCATTGTTTCTCTAGCTTACTGTATGTAATGTAACTCAGCTTGTCCTGTATATTTGTATATACCCCAGATAATGATCTTAATATGACGATTGAAACGTCGGGAAATTACAAGTTATTTATAACACGGTTGTAAGTCCATAATTTCTAAAATGAATGCTGATCACCGTGCAACACAAAGAAAGGATTTTGTATTATAACTATTAGTGAAAGGGTTTTAAAGGAGAGGAATAAACTGTCTGATAATACACAGTTGTTTGTTTAGAAAAGGATCTGTTGAAAATATTTGAAAGCTGGCCTGGTTGGCCGAGTGGTTAGCATATCCACTCTTCAGCCAAGAGGCTATGGATTCAAATCTCGCCAGGGACATGGATATTTGTGATTGTCCTACTAACCGTTTGCCATGTGTACTGCTTTAACCTATGTCCTGACACAGTATGACCCTTGATGTCTTTGCATTATAAAAAACAAAAACGACTAACCCATTGTGATTGCAATTTCTCATTTTTGTCAGCCTGATTGGCTGAGTGGTTATCGTATCTGCTCTTCAGCCAAAAGACTGTGGGTTCGAATCCCACCATGTGAATGAATGTTTGTGATTGTCTGTGGAAATACTAGTGGTAGTGGTGAGCAGTAGATGCCGTTGGTGTAGATGATGGAGTTCCCTCCTTTGAGTCTTTGGACTCCTTGGAGGTGTCATGTAATAATAATATTTGATGAGATCTGTCAACTCGAGATTTGACTTCACCATATTTCTAACAAGGGTGATGATGTGAAAACATCAATATACCTGTATACCAGATTGATGGTTTATCTTGAGAATATGTTGTTCAAAATGTTACTTCTAATTACTTTATAGAAGTAACATTTTGAACAACATATTCTCAACATAAACCATCAATCTGGTACAGGTATATTGATGTTTTCATATCATCATCAGAAGAAATGGTAGATTCCATTACAGGTCCTTCTATCTGCTTGTATAATTTGTTCTGAGAACTGAAATATCCTGACAAAGTCAAATAAATTTACAGTATCGGGAGGAAAATCATTGTGAAGTAGTTTAGTTGTATTAGTCAGCGGAATGTTTGTAAAGAGTGAGACCACATGAAACTTACTAAAAGATCTGTGGGTTGTGAGGATAATCCTGAAACTTTATTTTTAAAATCTATTGAATGTTTTTTATTAAAGAAGCAGAATTTCCTCTAATTGCAGAGAGAAGATTAGATTGATATCCTGAGAGTTTATAAGGGTGACATCCTATGCAGTTCACTGTAGGTCTTATTTGAACATTTTCCAACTGTGTGACATTTCTTGGTCTTAGTAATAACTATGTTCTTATTACATTTCAGGAAAGATAAGGCTTGAAACTGTAGGTAGATTGCTTTCAGGAAATATTGATTTGAATAAAATACATGCTGTTTTGGAATCTAATTTTACTAACTACATTATATGAACAGTTATGAAGGACTATATCTATATTATGCATAAAGTTCATGATTGGAATGGTGTTAAAAAATTTAGAGCTGCTATAACATTGCTATATAACATCTCACTATAGTTGAAGTCCCCATTAATGTTTGCTTTCTTTACACTTGCCAAACTAATTTGCTTAAACATTTCCTGCTCATCACCATCTGTATTCCCTGATCTGTAGCTACAGCCCACTAAATATTTATTCTATAAACATCTCACACCATATGTTCTCAAAGCCTGGAGAATATCAGTGTTATTTCCACTGATATTCTCCAACCTGAGAGTGCACAAAAACCAATGTATTGGATCCTTCTTATAGCCATTATTACTCCCACTTGGCTCTGTAATATAGTGTACACTCCCTCATTTCTGAAGCCACTCTCTCCACATGATGTCATCCTTGCAACATTTCACATGTGTAATTCTAATTTCCTGTCCTGACACTTGCCAGGAAACAACAGTCTCTCCAAATGCCTGAACCCTTCTGCATTCAAATGCAATCCATCTCTTGCATACAGCTCCCTTCTATCCTGAAATGTACTCCATGCATCCATGTATTCCAGACCCCTTTTCTGCAGATTCTTGCTGTCATCTCTTTCTTCATCACTGCTCTTCTCCTCCACTCTGCATTATCATACTTGGGCAAAATACACTTACTGTCTTTCCTCGGATACATTTCTGCTGCACTATGTCTAATATAAACTCATATCACGTGCTACACAATTCATGCTACCTCTGAGGTCATTCATCCCAAACATCTGTCATCTCCTCCACACTTTCACTCCTCTTCACTGCATTGCCACACTTTCTATCATTCCACCCGGCAAGCACACCTCTGGGATGCTACTCTGCCCACCCCAAATCATCAAATCTCCATACATGATACTCTGAATAGATTCGTCCTTCTCTCACTGTCGTCTTTGACTCTTACAGCTTTCAATTTCTCTCTCTCTATCTCCCATTTCCCCTCCTCTCTCTCTCTCTCTCTCTCTCTCTCTCTCTCTCTCTCTCTCTCTCCCTTGCTTCCACACTCATCTTTCTGCCATTTCCTCTCTTGCACTGTCTCTCCCATTCTCTTGCCTTCCTCTCTCTCCCTTGTTCTCTGACGTTGTTCCCTTTTACTCCCGTTCTTCTCACGCTAGCCAACCTCTCTATCCTCCCAAGATTTTCATTCACTCTTCTCAGCTCAGTGTTCATTCCTTATATCTCCTTTCTCAGCAGCTCTGTTTTTCTCTCCACACATTCTGCTTTCAAATGCCTTTCTCTCTCACACACACACACACACACACACACACACACACACACACACACACACACACACACACACACACACACACACACACACAGTTATGGTCATCGGACAAACCATTTCCATTAGCTAAAGTACCCAATGCTAAATCTATATGTGGAATTTCAACATTCTCTCCATCCTCCAATATACTACTGGCATCCACAAACTGAAAATCACCCATTTCTGAAGCACTATCTTTGCCACTGCTAAATCCTAAGATTGAGACTCTTATGTCTTCAAGTGCCTCCCACCACCTGCATTTCTTGCATACATACATATTCCTGTCTCACACCTGCCACATTTTTAAACAATGGGATGTGTACATATCACATGGGAAGCTACAAATTCTTCAACATTTAAAGACTACAAATAACTTGGTCTTTAAATGGGGAAGGACTAGGGCTGGTACTGAAACTGGCGGCCACCATGTTAATTATAATCACTACACATGGAGACAATACTGGCATAAAATCCTAACTGAATACTAAACAAATGCCACACAATTTTATTAAAAAAAAAAAAAATCAATTAGAATAGTACAAAGTGAAATACCAGTATTGTCTTGAAATAAACACAATAATATCTTTCTTTACTTTTAATACCTATCTTTTTTTTTTAACAGCTTTCATCACTCATTGCACCCACCTGATGGAACTGTTAAACTGACAGTGCATACTTTTTTTTTGACATTACATGTGTTTCATTGTTACTGTGCTATGTAACACCTGATACATGATAACTGTGCTGTTACACAGCACAGTTATATATGCTTTTTTCTATATGCTTTTAAGTCTTTTTGTGTGTTCTGACTATTCCTAATAATGTTTTACAGTATGAACAACACCAAGAGAGGAAAAAATATATATTTATTAAACTCACTAATATTTCACTTGTTTTCTAATAATCATAATCAGAGCACAGTTATAACTGTGATAGGCACACAGTACTAAACTAAGTGATTGAGGTAAACAATTTAAATTTAACTGACAATAAAACTAACATCCTTATATAGTGCCTTCAATAATTGGATAACCAAAAAGTTAATTTAGAGAAGTCAGGATGTCAGGTCTTAAAATGATTGTCTCCCAGATCTTTGATAAATTAATGCAGTCATACTTGTTGAGGTTAGGAGAGTTCTTCATAGTTGATGCTGGTTCTAAAAATAGTCTCTCAGACCTATAATGACTTTTATGTAGTGGATGTTTTCCTCCATCTGATCCTATGTGAAGGAGTATCAAGAGCTTGGTTTGCCAATCCTGGTATGCCATACAAATGATTGTGAATGTAATTTTTGTGTTCTTCAAGGCAGATGTTAACTGATCCAAAGTAGGCCAAACTGCAGGCACAAGGAACTTCTATTCACTTTGAAATGTTTAAGAGGTTGCATTTGATCTTTAGGAGAATGTATGAAGATAGTTAGCTGAATGAAAGGTTTGAAAGTAGTATGTAGATCATATTTGTAGAAAACTTTGGCTGTTTTTTTCTGATGTATTCTTAACATATGGGATGGGCATGCTTTTGCTGTGATCTTGTGTGTTGGAAGGAAAATAGGGGATGCATGAATTATTTTATCTATTTTATATGGGCTGCAGCTATTGGCCAAAAAGGTATTGTGAAGGTCTCTGAGCTCAGTTTCAAGGGCTGTGTCATTTGAACAAATAACCTTGGCTCAGTGAGCAAATGTTTTGAGAATGCTGTACCATCGTGTGATTGTGAAGGATTTTCTGTGAAGGAAAAGTGACATGATTTCCTAATAAGCCATTAGGTCATGTCGCTAGTGTATCTAAAAGGGGGAAGACAATTGTTACTTTCTTTTTTTATGAAGTTTATTTTTGGATGTTGGCTGTTAAGATGTGCCACAAATGTATATTATGTGTCTGGACCATGGAACCAAACAGAGAACATATCAACATAACACAGCCAAACTATTGGTTTAAGTGTAACTGTGTTGGGTGCTTGGTTTTCAAAATGTTCCATATAGAAGTTAGCTTAAAGGAGAGGAAAAGAGGTTCACCCACATCACACCCATCCAGCTGTTTGTATATTTTTCCCTTCTGTAGGAAATAACCTGCTGCATATATGGTGAATCTGAATAGATCAGTTAATATTATTATTAAGAGATACCTCTAGTAAGTCAGGAACTCATTGAGGGAGGCCATACTATTCCCACCAGCTGTCATACCTGTTCTTGAATTCATTCACACTAATTGCACAACACAACATACAACGCCAATCCATTCCTTTCAAGCATCACTCTATGAGAGAAAAATCTAGCCCTCAGCACCCTTCTTGACAGCATTCATTCTCAACCTCCAAGGATGCCCTCACATCCTTTCTCCATCCTTCATAAAATGAAAAATTCCATCTGCCAAAATTCTGTATAACACTTTCAGAAGTTTGTCAGTCTCAGTCATATTACCTCTTTCTCCTATTTGCCAGTGTCTGCAGCTTACAAATTCTCAATCTGTCTTCATAATCAGTATTGCACAATCCTGATATCATTTTTGACTCTCCTTTTCACTCTCTCTGCTGTATCAGAATTGCCATGGAAACCAGGAGACCAGACCTGCCCCCAATAGTCCAAGTGAGGTTTTATCAAGACCTTGTATAGAGGCAAATTAACTTCCTTATCTTTACATGTTGAGATTCATTTCAGCATTGCAATTATTCTCTGAGTTATATTTAAAATTTTTGCTATATGACCGTTGAACTTCATCTTCCTGTCTCCAAGATCCCTAGCCTCATCAGTTTCTTCTTGCATAATTCCACCAATATAACTATCTAATTACATCAGAGTGCATTACCTTACATTTATTAACATTGAACTGATAGCCATTTTCACATGTCCATTATTCCGGTTAATTCAAATCATTCTGCAAGTACTGTATATCATCAGCACTCCTGATTACCCTACCTATCTTTGATCATCAGCAAATAGCTGTATGTCTCATGTCATATCCTTCCTATTGTCATTAATGTACAGATTGAATAACAATGAACCAAGGACTGATCCTTGAGGCACACCACAAGTTACCTTGAATCTTGCAGATTCCCAACTCCCATATACAACTTTTTGATATGTCAGTCAGCCATCCTCTTATCCGTTCCAATAGTTTTATAATCCAATCCCATATTATCCAATTTATGCAACAGTTTTCCATACTATATTCTGTCAAAAGCCTTAGCAAAATCCAAAAGTATCAGAGTGTACCCCCTTCCCCTAGTCTAACTCACTGGTAGCATTATTATAGAATGTGAGCAAATTGTAAAACACTACTTTCCCTTAGTAAACTTATGCTGTTCATTGCAAAGTAGAGATTCTCTGTCAACCCATTTCTGAATGAGCCCTAACCAACTTTTCTAAAATCTTCACCACTACTCTTGAGATACTGACTGGTCGATAATTGGTCTTTGCAATACCCTTGTGCAATGGGATCGCCATACATTCTTTCCACTCCTTTCGAATCTTATCTGTTCTATGGTGGGGAAAATGTGGTTAATGATCTCTGTTAAAGATACATTAGTGAAAGAATATCGAAAAGCTACTCTCTGATATCTCTCCATCAACCACCCTCCTATCCATCTCACCAACCCTATATCCATCCTCATGTGTTGCGGTTTACTGATTAGAATTCCATGTGGTATCCTGTCAAAAACCTTTGTAGAGTCTAGCAATATCGATGTAAACCCATTACCTTTATTCAACTCCAGCTGTCACTGTATTATAAAACATGAGCAAGTTACTGAGGTATGACCTAACTCTTCACAAAATCATGCTGCCCCCATACAGTATCCCATTTCCATCTATCCATTCTTGTATTTTGCTCTTGACCATCTTCTCCAAGTATCCTTTTCCCTTGGGAAAAAAAAAAAAAAAAAAATTGTCTGTACATTGCATGTGTTTTCCTGGCTGGTTTGCCTGATTGCAGGATGAAATATTTTTCTTGGAGAAAAGCTCTTCCACTTCTGTATGAGACTAAGTTTCCTTCAGCTGAAAAGCTTTAATAAGGGCTTTAAACACTTTAAACATGATGTTTAAGTGACTATACCATTTTTAATTAGCTTTGATTACATTTCTTGTACATTAAAATGCTGTTTTTTTAATATCTTTTTTTTTTTTTTTTAAATATTAATGAGCCTTTGAAGATCGGTCAGTATGACTGTTCCCTTTTGGTTATAAAAACTAGAGTTGAAATTCTGTCTACATCACAAAGTCCTTGTTTAAAGGCTTTTCAGCTGAAGATAAGTTAGATGACAGGACTTTATCCTTCTAGAAAATTGAGGTTTTTTTTTTTTTTTTTGCCTTTCAAAACAGTAAAGCCAGCCAGGGAATATATGCAGTTAACAGACCAAGTGCACTATGCAGCTTGAATTACCCTCCCCCCCTCCCTACATCCCAGCATTAAGCTTTTATGAAGCCAGGTTACTTGGCTGTTGAGCCTGATGCATAAAAGGAAGATAATGTTTTTAATGCTAGTTTACTATTAATATTTTGTTCTCTAAATTCTTATCTGTGGTCTCCAGTCTTTGATCACTTATTTTATTTCTAACCCAGCTCATTGATTCATATGCTATAATTGGTTTGAACACTATATCGTATACAACCGATTTCTCTCTAGTTCTATATAAACTTATTCAACTGGCTTCCAGTACTTTTAGCCTTGTTTTGTTATTTATTTTTATATGTAATTTGCAATCACAATTTATTTAAAATTGTACCTGAATAGAAATATTCTATAGGTTACATATTGTGAATGCAGTTAATTTGTTTCTTTGTCTCTTTTCATAGTGTTTTTTTTTTTTTAATTTTTAATTTTCATACCTGCTATGTCAATTGTTAATTTGACATAGCAGTTATTTAATTTAGATAATGACTCACTTGCAGCAGATTTAAGAGGATAATATATGAATAAAGTAAAAATTGAACTTAATATCTCTCGTTTGAATATCATGTTCCTTAATGATGTCCATATAGATTATAAATAATACTGATGATTGCGTAAAATTCTACCTTACATCTGATTTTGTCATAATGCAATGTTTTTCATAATGTTTGTTGGTATGTGTAAGATTCCGTATACCATAGAGATTTACTTTTTTGAATGCTTGCTCATGGTATCTAATATGCTTTTTTCTTGTGAATCTTATTATTCTCACGATTTTTCTAATATTTATTATATGGTAAAAATTTGGTCTACACAACCCCATTTCACCCAATATAACTGGTTCTTTAACAAGTTTTCCTTTCTCAGCCTTTTCTCAAGTATGCTTGCATAAATCTTTCCTCAACTACTAAGTAGGAAAATTTCTCTAATTCTCACATTCAGTTTTATTTCCCATTTTATAGATTGATACACAGACAGCTCTGCTTCAGTGATCTGGGATTCAACCTTGCAACCAAGCCTTCTGGATTACAGTGTAGACACTGCAGAACTTTAATACCACCATTATTTCAGCATTCAGGAATGCTACTGGAATCACCTGAAATTTGACTGCTGTCCAACTTTTATTCCATTATAATTTAGATTGGATATCATCTGCTTCAAACATTTCAGGTTAGAGTTGCTTGTTGCTTTATGTATGGTCATGGGATGTACTCTTAACTGCTTTCCTTCTAAGTTTTCTACCACTTTTCAGTCACTTTTTTATCTCTGAATAATTTCTGAACATAATTTCACTAGACATTTAGGTTATTTTTATCTTCAGTTTTATATCATTTTTTTTCTTTTTTTTCTTTTTATTAATTCCATTTTTGGTAACTTCACCCATTACTAAATTTTGTTGGTAATGGAAGAAAGTTCTCTAGAATGAAAATTCTAGTAACCTCCCAAAACAGCTACCTACATGATATTTATCTTCGGTATTCTTTCCAAAATCTTCCTATGGCTTTAATTCAGTTACTTTCACACATTACTCAGTTTTTCTTCATTTTTCTATATACTCTGTAAGTGCACATGGTGACTTATTAGTTTGGAACATTCTATGTGATATCTTTTGTGGTCTATTTCTTTCTTATGTCCACTGAAGAGTTCTTCCCCCCCCCCTTCCTGGGACAGTTGTTTTTTTCAGATTTTGTCACTTGATCTGTTCAACTTGTTTTTCTTAGTAATATTTGTGATTTAGTGTACAGTTAGTCTGAATTTATTTAACTTTGATATTTTTCTTTTCAATCGGGTATCCATTTTCATCCCACCCAACACTAAAGGACAATTGCTTCCTATTTCATATCCTTCGTACACTGCTGTATCTTAGGTCATTGATCTGGAAAAGGACCTACTTCCACTTCAAAAAAAAAAAAGAATTCTTGGAGATGGAAAAGAATGTTGTAAGTATCTGCAATGAATCTCTACTCTTTCAGAATTCTGTAAAACTGAAGAGATTTTTATGTTCCCAGGTAAGAAAATAATTTTAGTCTTAAGGCTTGTTGCTTTAATATTATTATTGTAATAAAAAAAATGCAAAGAATATATATATAGACTATATACATCTGATACAAAGAAAATGAAATGTGTGGATTAATAGCCTTGGTTCAATACTGACAACTGTTAATGACAAGGAATGATACTTCATCATTGTTCCTAAATTTACATGTTTAAACACCTTCTGAGACTTTTCTGTGCAGCCAGATCTGAACAAGAATCTGTAAATTTCCTGCAGTTTGGAAATAGTCTTCTGAAAAATTTAGTTTTTAATTAGTTTTTTTTTTGTTTATGTTGTACTACTAATGCATGCTTAAACTTACACTTGGCTTGCTTTAATTGGTTTCTTAATGTTTGTTATTCCCTTAGCCTCCAATAACGATAGTGCAATATGAGAGAAATAGTTTGTATGTGTGGAGGGGATAGTTATTAATAAGTTACAGTTAACAAGAAATTATATTCGTGTTTAATCCTTCACTCAAGTGTACAGAAATGATGTTTCATGTAAACATCTTCAAGCATTATGGAAACAGATGTATTCTGATCACTGTAAGCATGAAGGAAAGAATGTTTTATGTAAAGGATCTTCATTGCTAGGCTACTTGTATGCAGAGGCTGCTGGTTTGACATGAAATTTCAGTTACCTCAGTATCTCTTAATCCAAAGCCTTATGGGATGGGCCACTACTGAGACTAGTTTTGACCCTTTTATTGCAGCACTGTTAAAGTGCAGGGATACATCTCCAAAAGCCAAGAGATCTACAAGGTCCTTTACCACTCTAAATTTCACTGAGTAACTCAAAGGAATTATTAAACTCATCATTGATCATTCCTGGCCTGATTCACTCTAGTACAGGACACTCAGTGACAAGCCAAAACCTACTGTATTTCCAGGAAGCAAGCTCAAAGACAAACATTATTAAAACATCAGTGGAAACTAGACCAGGAGGACAGTAAGGTTGAACTAATGCAGAAATCATATTTTGCATATACAATTATAAAAATATGTTATCACGTTATTAAAATCCTCTGGATCAGAAATAGTTGTAGAAAGTTTTTATCACTAGGTTGCAAAGTGAGCTATATTGGACAATAAATGGTATTCTTGTTGAATCCTTTACCCAACTGTAAGCAGTTTGCCATGAAGTATCTTCATGACTAGGTTACTTGTATATAGAGACTGTTGACTTCACATCAATTGCCTCAGCATCTCATGATGTGAAGTCAACAGCCTCTATATACAAGTAGCCTGGTTGTAAAGATAATTCATGTGCAAACTTTGTTAACATTTGGATAAAGGATTAAACAAGAATATCATTTCTTAACAAATATAATTAACCTAGTTGTTTTTTCACTTGGTGCAATTTCTGATCCATATCATTTTACTATGATGATGCATCTGCTTGTTTGGAAGAGTGAATTTAGATTAAGAGTGACTGACCTGCAGAGGGAGATAGATGAGTTGAAAGAGGAAGTGGAATGTCTTGTGAATGAGAGCAGAAGTATGAAAGATAAGATTAGGAGAATGGAAGAGATAAATGCAAGCCGAATCAGAGTAGGGGAGAGAGAGAATTTTGGGAGCGTTAGAAGAGGAGAGAAAGGAAACAGTAGAAGAGAGGGAATGAGTGAGAGGTATGGGGGTGCTAGAAGAGGAGAGAATGGAAACAGTAGGAGAGATGGAATGAGTGAGAGGTATGGGGGTGCTAGAAGAGGAGAGAATGGAAACAGTAGGAGAGATGGAATGAGAGAGAAAGGTATGGGAATGCTAGAAGACGAGAGGATGGAAACAGTAGGAGAGATGGAATGAGAGAGGGATATGGAAGTGCTAGAAGTGGAGAAAATGGAAACAGTTGGAGAGAGGGAATGAGAGAGATGTATGGAAGTGCTAGAAGAGGAGAGAATGGAAACAGTAGGAGAGAGAATTATGGGAATGCTAGAAGAGAGAATAGCAGTAGAGGAGAGGGAATGAGAGAGAACTATGGGAATGAAAGAAAAGGAGAGAATGGAAACAATAGGAGAGAGGGAATGGTAAGAGGTATAATGTATGGCGACTCAATGATTCGTGGTGTTCAAGATAGGATGCGTGGGGAGTGTTTGCCGGGAGGAACAATGGAAAGGGTGGCTATGGCGGTCATAGGGTGGATGGGATGATTGGTGATGGTGGGGGTGGGTGACTTGAGTGGTGGTGTAAGTCGGGCAGTGAGAGATATGGGATTTTTGCTTGCGGCTTTGCGGAAGAGGACAGAAAGAGGAAAAATAGTGTGCGTATTGCCTGGGTGTGATGGTGATGAGCTGGGCAGGGGGGGAGCGATGATGTTCAATGGCATAATAGCGAGAATGTGTGACAAGAGAGGACTGGTGTGTGTGGATGCTTGGAGTGCATTTGAGGAAAGAGAAGAATTGTATGCGGGAAACCACTTACATTTGAATGAGGAAGGATGTAGGCATCTGGAGCGATTGCTTTTCTGAATGAGTCAGTGTGTCTCAGGGAGGATGATGGTAGGGGTGGCCTCTTGTGGGAATGGATACTTGGGAGAAGGGAAGCTATATCAGGTAGCACTGGGCTCAGTAGAGTCTGGAGGGAATAATGCTGGGTATAGAAACAATGGCATTTATATGCTTTATGCTAATGCCAGGAGTATCCGGAATAGGGGAGAGGAATTGGTGGCGCAGATAGCATCAGCCTGGCCAAAAGTTATTGGGATCGCTGGGATGTGGTTGATGGGGGGGGATATAGTGGCAGGAGTGGAGGTTGCTGGGTACAGCATTTTTTGTCAGGATGGGAGGGCGTGGTGGTGGTGGGGTGTTACTTGTGATGGGTGATGACCTATGTCCTCTAGTAGTGGAGGCTTTGGAAGGAAGTGAGACAAATGCTTTTGAGAGCATATGGTGTGGGATGGAGGTGGGCGGGATGGGATATTTGGTGGGGTGTTGCTGCGGATCTGAAAGCACAGGGGATTGGGACTGGGAGATGTTTAGACAGTTAAGTTTGGCAAGTGCAGGAGGAGTGATTGTTGTGGGAGATTTTGACTACAGTAGTATAAATTGGAGAGAGGAAGATGCAATAGGGGAATGGAGTTTCTAGAATTCTTGGGGGACAGGTGTCTTGGGCAACATGTGGCGGAGGAAGCAAAAGGTTCAAGAGTTTTGGATTTGGTTATAGCATCAGAGGAATTGGTGATGGCTGAGATGATGTCTCTCCTGCTGGTTGGAGAGAGTAACCGTGTGGTTTTGACTTGGAGGGTGAATGGGCATGCGGGAGTGTCGGGGAGATGGGAACTTGTGTGGAATTGTGGGGCAGGTGATTGTGGTGGTCTTAGACGTCAACTTCGGGGAGGGGGGTCGTGGAGGGGGGAATTGGAGGTCTGGGATATCATTGGTGCGTGGGAAATTGTGAGGGAGTATTTGTTAGCAGTAGTGGTGGGTTGTATACCATGAGTCAAGAAGAGAGCATGGTTTGGAGTGGGGTAGGTGACAGGTGGTATTGAACAGGAATTGCATGCGAAAAAGAGGCTATGGAAGAGATATGGGGAGATGGTGGGGAGGGGATGCATGGGGAATGTGGGACACTGGTTGGGGGAGTGACTAGTGTGGTAGGGAAAGCGAAGCTGGAATATGAGAGGAGATTGGCCCTAAGATCCAGGGGGGAATCCTGGGGGGGGTTTGGCTGTGTGGCCAGTGGGAGGAGAAATGACTGTGGAAGAATGATATTGTGGGATAGAAATGGGAGTGGAGTGACTGATGCGAGGGACATAGTGGAGTTGTTCGGCAGGCACTTTGTTGGGGTATTTCATCCTGGAGGAGTCAGTCTTAATGCTAGAGGGATAGGGCTGGTTCAAGGTTTAGATGTACAGGAGGAGAGTGTGTTTCGGATGCTGAGTGCTATGGATGTTGGTAGAGCTTTTGGACTGGATGGTGTTTCACCACAGGTTTTGGGAGGGTGTGCTGGGGAACTGACAGTGCCTTTTGACCTGGCTTTTCAGTGGGGGTCTGGCTGCAGGAAGGGTGCCCAGGGAATGGAAGGAAGGTAAGATAGTGCCACTGCATAGGGGTGGTGGCGGACTCGAGGTGTCTAGTTGTGGTCCAGTCTTGTCATCGGTGATTGTTGGGATCTTGGAGAGGTGGGAGACTATACGGCATTGGACGGATGGGGGTAGTGTTATCTGTGAAAGTCGACATGGATTTGTGAAAGGGCACTCTTGTTTTGGCGATATGCTAGCCTTTTATAATGGAGGTGCAAGAACATTAGATGAGGGGGGAGGGCATGTACTGTGGTTTTCTTAGACAGCGAAGGCATTTGGCAGGGGTGCCACATGATAAGCTGATATTTAAGTTGCATCACATGGGTCGATGTCGGATTGGTCAACTGGATTCAGAATTGGCTGTCTGATGGGTATCGGAGAGTTATGTATGGTGGAGCGGTTTCGGGGAGGCCGAGGGTTGTATGTGGGGTCCCACGGGACTCAGTGCTGGGACCTATATTGTTTGGCCTTTATATCGATGGACTGCAGGGGGATGTTCAGTTGTTTGCAGATGATGCGGGACTGGGAGGGATTATTGGTAATAGTGCAAATGTGGTAGCCCTGCAAGAGGATTTGAATGGGCTGGATAGGTGGGCAAGTGAATGGGGGTGTCGGTTTGGTGCAGCGGGGTGTGGGGTCTTGGGGTTTGGGAGACATCGATGGGATGCTGCATTCTCTGTGGGAGGAGTTACATTGGAGGAAGTAGGGGAGACAAGAGATCTGGGGTTGATGATTGATAGAAACCTGAAATTTAGGGGACATATTGCAAAGATGGTGAAGGTAACACAGAGGATTGCTGCAATTATGAGAAGGACGCTGATCTGCAGAGATAAAAGGGTTATCATTCTGTTGTATGTCTCTGATCAGACCACACTTAGACTATTGTTCTCAGATTTGGTCCCCAGGATTTGAAGGGGATAAATTAACTTTGGAAAGGAATACAAAGGCAGATAACAAAGATGGTTTCAGGACTGTACAATGTTAGTTATGAGGATTGGCTGAGGGAATGTGGACTGCAGAGTTTGGTGGAGAGGAGGAGGAGAGGTGATATGATTGAGACTTTTAAACTGTTCAGAGGTGGTTACAGGGTTGACACTGGGGAGTTCTTTCGCTTGGTTGAACAGCAGGAAGGAGTGATGATAATGGACCATCCCTGGAAGTTATGAAAGGAAACTGTGAGCAAGAGGGTGGTTGAACCGTGGAATGCATTGCCTGATGGCATGGTGAGAGCGAGAACAGTCAATGAGTTTAAGGAGTGGTATGATAGACTTTGTGTTTCTTAAGGGGGCCTCCCCTCGATGAATCTTGACAGACTCTATGTTCTTAGGAAGGACCTCCCACGATGAGTCTTTTGACTCCATGGAGGCCTGAATAATAATAATAATAATAATAATCTTTCTACTACTTGTATATGGAAAATATGATTTCTGAATTAATTCAGCCTTGTTTTATAGGAACAGTGGACTAGTAAATGCCAACATTGGAAATTGGACGAAATTTCATTTCATTATTTTCCCTAGCATATTAGTGCTAGATTTTCCAAGAATATATAGATATAATGAATTTTTGTCTGTCATTTTATTAAAAAAAATTTTTTTAATGTTTACTGTACACATGAAAGGTCAAAAGACTTGCAGCACTTCAGTGCTGTGTGTGGGCAAGTGATTAAGGAGAAAAATGTAGCCTGTTGATATGTTTCTTAAAGAGTGGGAGGTTGTACTCAGTGGGAAAAACAGTATGAGGGAGTTTGTTCCAAAGAATAGAGATGGATGGAATAAAGGAAGCTGATGAGAAGTTAGTTTGGTGTGTTCGAAGCTGGACAGTATATGGGTGTTAGCCGGTGGCTGCTCTAGTTCTTCTACAGTTAGAAGAAAGAGGAGGAATGGTAGCAGCAATTCAGAAAAGGCAGTTCTGAAACAGAGCGCCTATGATCAAATGACTGAAGGGAGCCTGAAGAGTTTTTTAGAATTGTCTGTTTTTGTTTGTTTACTGTTCTATAATCCTGTACTGGACCTATGACACTTAGGCAAAAACTCTACAATAAATGTGTTTTTGTGAGTTTGAATGCGAGTTTTTCTCTGTTTTTATAGTTATATTAAGAAAATATATTTGCTTTATGGCCTGAGTCCGAAGGTAGGTGAGAATAGCTAGGAGATTGGCTGTAGAATGAGAATATTGGAATCCATGTTGGCGATCGCTAACTAACTGATCAGTCTCCAGATAATGAAGCTGGTTTTTGATAACCTTCTCTATTACCTTTGTAAGAGTACTGAGGTGAGAGCAATGCGACAATAGCTAGATGGTTGACTTTTGTCTCCCTTTTTGGATACAGGCTGGATATGGGCTTGCTTCCATGTTGTTGAGTAGATGCCAGTAGAATATGAAAGTTTATATAGACGATACAGAATGGGTGTCAATTCTTGGTCACGTCTGGAGGAATACCTTTTAGACAAGGAGCCTTATTAGTATCAAGATTAATGAAGTCTTTCTGATGTCCTTTTGGCAAAAGTCCAGAGGAAGCATGTAGTGGACAGTTAGTGGAAGTGTGGGAAGTGATTTTCTTTGGTTGTCCAGGCAGGTGTTGGAGGAAAAAACTTGATACCAAGAGGCCCACCTTTTCCTTGAGGTTACCATATTGTTATCAGGATGCAAGAGCAGTGGCGACATGGAAGGGCAGAAGTTAAGCCCAACATCCTTAGCAAGAGAGGGACTAGAAGGCTTAACTGCCAGTTGAGCCGGAGGCAAGTTTATTGCGTTTCATTCTTACAAAGTCTGCTTTGGAATCGTTTCACTTTAAAAGTTTCAAGCTGTTGCGTAAGCTGAATGAGAGGCTGGAATTTTTAATTTAAGTCATTGAACATAAGCTGCATTTTTATCATGAGGTATATTTTTTTGAGAATCGGGGCTTGGATACAGGTTAGGGATTTGTACTGGAGTGGGGAATGAAAGCTCTCAGTGAGGATTATTTTGCTTACTAGTTCAGTGCAGTTTTTAGGATCATGAGAGCGAAAACACTAATCTGACCATAGAAAAGCAGCATAAAAATTTTGGAGATCATCCCAATTGGCACAGTTATGGTGCTGTAGGGTACGAGGTTTAGATTGGCTGCGTTGGAGGACAAACTGTAGAGAAGGAGGCTTGAATAAGATTGTGGTCAGAGTTGTCAAGGGGAAAGTAGACATCCACAGTGTGTTTGGTGAGAGAATTGGTTAAGAAAAGGTTAAGAATGCTGATAAAATGTTGAGGATTGTCTGGTATTCTGGTTGGTAGATAGACTATTTGTGTTAGGTCATTACTGATGGCAAATGATTCAGCTTCCCCACATCCGTCAAGTTGGAGTAGGGGAGCCAGTTTCTGTTATGGACATTAAATTCCTAGGAGGATAATCTCACAAGTTCGGTAATTAGTTTGTAAAAAATCAGTTTTTAGTTAGTCAAAAAGGGCAGTAAGATTGTCAGAGTTAAGAAAGAGTGGTAAAGGCAACAAATGAAGGTTGTAAATTGAATTAAGGAAATCTTGAGCCAGAGCAGATTGAAAAGTGAAGATTCTAAGTTTGATAGCCTTTGACAGGAGATATCAGATTTCACAAAAGCACATGTTCTGCCCTTTTTGTGAAATGCATCATATAAGATGTAGCTGGGATAGTTGAGGTGGATTTGGTCGTGGAGGATACCAGCTGAGATGCTGTTAGTTAACAGAATCTCAGTTGGTATCCCGAAAGTGCAAAGTGCTCTCCGCATACTATTGATTCAGTCTCCCTCCAGGCACGATTTGGCATAGTAATGTCTGCAATTTTGATGTCTGTAAGTGGTGATGTATGTCATTAATGTTTGTATTAATGTCTTGAATGTTTGTGAAATGAATATGGAAATGTTTCTTATTGGAAAAAAAAAAATTGGTATCTTGGGTGGATTGGGGCATATGGCAAATGATTCAGCTTCCCTACAAGCTTGATCTGTCATGTTGGAGTAGGGGAGTCAGTTTGTGTTATGGACATTAAAGTCCTAGGAGGACAATCTCACAAGTTGGGTAATTAGTTTGTAAGAAATCAGTTTTTAGTTATAGTTGGTCAAAAAGGGCAGCAAGATTGTCAGAGTTAGGAGGGTGATTAAGGCAACTGGAACAAATAATAAAAATATTATTTGTTCCAATTTTCTTTGCTATATTAATCTTTTAAAATTTTTTGTTATTTTTTATGGGAGATTTTTTAAATCTGCATTTAAAACGTTAGTATCTTTATGATTGACTTTCATGTGGTTGATTCAGAAACCAAAGAGAAGGGAGCATGCAGCCAGGATGAGGGACTTGTGAACATAACTTGCACACAAGGAGTGCCTAGACTCCAGCCCAAGTGTGGCCTTGGACAGTGTTCTCCCCCCCCCCCCCCCATCCGCATACTATTGATTCAGTCTCCCTCCAGGCACAATTTGGCATGGTAAGCGGCAGCAGGATTATTCACCAGCTGATTGGGAAGCTTCCAGCAGATGTGTTACCATCAGGTTTGGGCCTGTGCACTATCTGGCGGCCAGCCTGCAGAAAGCTGTTTCACTGTATCCTCAAATGGAGCAGAAAATGGCTCCCTAATTGAAAATGATAATGGTGTAATGAGTTTGTCCAGCAAGGCCATCACCCAAACTGCACGTGTGATGAAAGGAGAGACAGAAACCAGGAGCCCTACTCTGAGGATGAGACATGGCAGAATCCACTTAACACTTCCAAAATGCAGAATGGTGGTGTTTCATCAGTCAATGAAAGATATCTACCATCTAGAGGTCTAGTTGGCATTTCTTCACAACTAGGGAAGATGCGCATTTAAGGTGGCAATATTTGCCCTGCCATAGCCCTGTTTGAGGGGAACAGGCCATTACCATGAGAAGGTGGGGATGACTTGACTGGGGGGGGGGAAGAGTCTTTATATTATGTAATTGCCAGCCTATAATGACTCGATTTTTCACATTTATATTTTTCTGTAATATAGTCAGTTCATTAGTCCAAAAATATTTTGAGTCTGCTCAATCTTTTTCAGTATTTACTTATGGCAGGTTTTTGCTTAGTCTGTGTTTGGAGTTTCTTATGGAAAAGATTCACAAATGAGGGTTCACAAATGTCTTATCTGAACTAATATCCTCTTTAGTGTTGGTTAGTATTATCAAATACTTTTTTTTTTGTTTCCCAATGACCATTTCTATCTTCTCTTCGAAGATCTTCAGCTAGGCCTTTACATTTGTTGCTTCTATAAGCTCTAATGAAAGAATGTAGACTATTTGTAGTACAAATAGTGAACTTGCCAAATACAGTCCATAGCTTACTTTCTGGTGCTCATGAAGTATTAAAAAAATTATTTTTTTGCTCTGTGGTTTTGAAAGTTACCAAGCCAGTCTAATATGTGTGAATATAGGTTTTTGCTAGTGGGCATAGGCATAGATACAGTAAGAAATGTTAATGAGGTGGAGAGTGAACAAGAGAAGTTTTGATCTAAATTATTAGAGTACTTGCTTTACATTTACAGGGAATCTTATTGCATTAGATCATATTGACTTTGGGGAATTTGGGTTATTCAGTGTATTATTTTTAGTATATCTTGTCAGTGTCCTTTGTGCTATATATCAATAATGTGGTGCTTGCAGTATGTTTGCTTCCCAGGAGTTAGAGATGTGGCAGGTGTGGCAATTTTCCAAAAAATTGTGGAAGATTGTGAAAGATGGATGCCAAGTGGAAGGGAGATAATATTAGGGAGTTGAGTAGATTTTGAGGGTGGTGATGAATGGATGAGTGAATGGTGTAGGTTGCTTGGAGAGACAGAGAGACTGAAAGAAGAAGAATGTGTGAGAAGAATTGAGTTCAGAAGTGGGAAAGAAGTGATTAGTTAGCTGATATGAAGCTGAACAAACGACAGAGTGAGAGAGTCATGGGAATGATAGGAAATAGAATAGGAGAACCGAGAGAGAGAGAGAGAATGATAAAAAAGATGACAGTGCAAGAGCTATGGATGGAGAAATGACAGGAAAGCAGGTAAGTGGGAATACAAGGAGGGAGAGTGATGGGGGAGGGGTTTGCAGGTGTGCAAGGAAAGAATGGAGCAATTAGAGGTTGGATGTATGGAGATTCAATGATTTGTGGAGTGCAAAATAAAATGACAGAAGAGTGCTTTTCCTAGAACAATGATAGATGATATGACTATAGCAATTTAGTGAGGTAAAAGGTTGCATGAGGTGATTGTTATGGTGCATACCTGAGACATAGTGTGAGTCAAATGGTAGAGATCTGAAGTTAATACTTCAGGTTGTATGGCAAAAAAGTGTGAGAGGGAGGATAGTGCATTATCCAGGTATGGTGATGCTGGATGACGCAACTGGCTTTGCTTTTATGCCATCCATAACGAATGCTATAATAGCAAGAATATGCTGAAAGATAAGCTTGAATTATGTCTTTTTTTTCTATGTTTAGCCCATACATGAAAGGTTGGTTGGTTGATTAACCTATAGTGGTTAGTACCATGTATGGGTAGTGATCAAAGCAATGGACAGTGAAATCAAAACATCCTTACTTCTTTGCATCAGTATTCTCCACATCATTCCCATAATCCACTGTGTTATCCTCACAACTTCAGCAAAATGTACATGAAATTTCAAGTCCCTATCCACTATCACTCCCAGATCTTTAATCTCCTCCATGTCCTCCAAAATATTCTCACCAATCCTATACTCTGCATCCCATCTTTTCTTCCCAAAATTTAAAACACTCACCCATTTAAACAGTCTATTTAGGTCCTCTTGCAAAGGTACAATATCTGTTCTACTTCTCATAATTCTCCTCAACTTTGCATCATCTGCAAACAACTGTATGTATCACCTTTTTAAGCCCTTTTCAATGTCATTTACATACAAATTAAACTACAGTGGCCCCAAAACAGACCCCTGGGGAATGCCACTAGTGACTTTCCTCTTCTGGGATATCACTCCCCCAAACACTACCTGCTGATACCTATCAGACAGCTAATCTCTAATTCAACGCTCTAATCTATTATCCAGCCCATCTGTTCCAATTTAACTAATAGTTTATCATGTAGTAATCTATCAAAGGCCTTTGCAAAATCTACTATATAAGTATTCCCCTTGTCCAGTCTGTTCATTACCTCTTGTTATAAGCAAGCAGACTGCTAAAACATGATCTTCCTTTAGCAAATTAATGCTGTTCATTAAAGAAAATTCTACTGCTGTCAACCCAGTTCTGAATCCTTGTCCTCACTAACTTCTCCAACACCTTGACCATAACTCCATCCAAGCAGATTGGCCTATAATTTGAACCCTTAGTCTTATGAAGCAGAACAATTTTGCCATCTTTCCACTCCTTTGAACCTGGGCTAATCCTCCATGTTAAAAATGTAAGTTAAAGCTGTTGTTAACATCCTGGAACATTCCCTAAGACATGCAGTGATATACCATCAAGTCCCATAGTCTTGTTGGAATCAAGTTTACTCAATTCCTCATATATTTTTCTACTTATTCACCATCATTGGTTCTTCCCACGTTCCCAGCGCTCTAAAGTTCTGCATTATGTTACAATCACAAGGATGGAATACTTTAATTGACTGCTCATGAAACACCTCTACTATATCCTTCTCAGTGTTCATCATTCTCCCATTATCACTGACCAGCATCATCCTCCCATAATCGTTCTTCCTTCTACTGGCTCCATATCGAAATAACTCCCTAGGATTTCTTTTAGTTTCATGTTACATGGTGACCAGCATTCATTTCAGTAGGACTATGGAGCTACAACCGTGTTAGGAATAATTACTTAAATTTCCCGATGTTTCGACCTTCATATCAAGGTCATCATGTGGAGTAAACACACACAAACACACATAATAATAATGTGGTACTTGCAGCATGTTTGCTTCCCAGCAGTTAGGGATGTGGCAGGTAAGAAATTGGGGAATGTATGTCTGCATAAATGGAGAAAATGGGAAGAGCTCAGCAACATGGATATTAATCACATACACAAAGACAAGCTATATTACATTTCAAATAGTATGCCAAAGTGACAATGATTTGGTCAACTGTTATTCTACTGGCTAAACTCCTAGAGGGGGGGGAAAAAAAAACTATATCAAAGCTATGTTCTGTATATATAGATAGTTTTAATACAGCAAAAATGATGGCCTAATTCATAATTTAACATTAGTTGTTATATTAGTTTGTTTCTTGGTGTGTCTGTGCAATTTTTGCGTGTTTTCTGTTATTTTAATTATTATTTTTTAAGAAAAGATAGCGTACACATGGCACTGATAAAGAAAAAAATGGCGGCTAGATCGGCATGTTTGTTTAAGAGTTGATGTAAACGAATTTATGCAATGTGCTGTCTGTGAGATGTATGCCTTGCGAAGAGCGGTGGGAGTCTGGTTAGAAGGTGATAGTGGAATTAATATGTGTAAAAAGTGTAAAGAGAATGAGGACTTCAAGCGTGTTTCGTGTGTCGAGAGCGATATCGTGAACGGTAGTCAGAATGTAGAAAATGGTGGTGTTCTAGAGAATTGCGTGGTAGTGCCAGATAGGTGTGAGAGCGTCGCCGAAAATGTAAATGAAGGTAGAAACACAGAAAGAATGGATGATTTGATCGATAATGAAAATGGTGAGATAAATGAGAGTAGCGAAATTGCCCGTTTGAATGGTGCCATACACAGCTAAAAGACAACTGGAGCGTATGGAAAAATGTGTGTTGAACGTAACGACAAATAACCGGCGGAAGTCTGTGACGGCAAATAATAGAATGTTCGCAGACATCAATAAAATGAAGGAGCGAGTGCTGTATGGGGATTCGCTATTAAGAGGCGTAATAATTGAGAGTTTAACGAAGTCGTACCAGCCGGGTGCGAACATAAAGGACGTCAGCGAATCTATTCGACTGCAAAAACAGAGGGTGAAAGAGATGATAATCGTGGCAGGAACGAATGATATGAAAGATGACAGAATGGAAATGATAGAGGATGTGAGGGAGTTGTTTGAGGTAGCAAAAGAGAAGAGTGAGAGAGTTAGAATGGTGAGTATCTTACCGCGGTATGACAGTGAAGTGTTTAGAAGGAGGGCCATAATTGCCAATGACTTTATGCGTGGGTTATGCATGGAGAGTGGTGTGGAATGAGTTCGATGGACGAAAGGACTTATATAAGATGGATGGATTGCATTTGAATGGAGTTGGTGTACGGAGACTTGAAAGAGTGTTGATGAATGATGTGGAAGTGGATGTACAGACTCAGGGAAACTAGATTTATTAAGAGGGGGGAGAGAATAGATATGCAGACTTTAGGGGGCAGTTAAGTGTAGGAATGAGTATATTATGCCCGAGCGAGTACGACGGACAACAAATCTGAATGGGAAAGCTAGTATAAGGCATCAAAGTAGGGATGGGACAAATGGGCTTCTGCGATTCATGTACGCTAATGCCAGGAGTATTAGGAACAAGAAGGAAGAGTTTTTGGCCATGGTTGGCACTTCCAGGCCACAGGTTGTCGGTATTAGTGAAACATGGCTGACAGAAGATGATAAAGCTAGTGGGATTGAATTCGATGGGTATAGCGTGTTCAGGAGTGACAGGGTGAATAAAAAGGGGGAGGAGTGTTATTGATGATAGCTGATGATCTTCAGCCAAGGAGTATAGAAGTTGAACTGCATGATGGGGAAAAAAGCACATTTGAGGCTGTTTGGTGTGAGATAGAATCCAGCAGAACAAAATATACAATTGGGTGCTGCTATAGACTGGGTGATGGAGTGGATGGTGGGGATAGTATGCATAAGCAAATAGAAGAAATGAGTGGAAGGAGGGTAATTATTATGGGTGATTTCAATTATGGTAACATTGACTGGAAAGAGGAGAGGGCACATGGGAGAAAGGAATTGGATTTTATGCGGTTATTAAGGGACAACTATCTACGGCAACATGTATTGGAAAATACCAGGGGGCAGAGAGTGCTGGACCTAGTAATTGCAACCGAGAATGTGGCTGTAATGAACATGACCATGTTGCCCCCAATTGGTGAGAGTGACCATAAGGTCATGACTTGGGAGGTGGCTAAAGGAGTCGAATTTACAATTAAGACAGGGTACATGTGGACTGAAACAAAAAAGACAAAAACTGGTGAGATCTTTCTGAGCAATAAATACAAAATGTTATATTCAGGCAATGACAATCAAGGAAAAGAAGGAGTAGCCATAGTATTCAACACAAAATACGAGGCTAATCTTCTTGAATGGCAGTCAGTCTCAAGTAGAGTAATGTGGGCAAATATGAGAATGGGGAACTGGACAATGAGACTTATTTGTGCCTATGGTCCCACAGAAGGTTCTACTAAGGTAGAAGTGGAGGAATTTTTTGAGGCTTTAGAAAAAGCAACTGATACAATGAAAAAGGAAAAGTTGGTCCTTGTTGGGGATCTAAATAGTAGAGTAGGAAATGATTGTGAGACATACAAAAATATTTTGGGAAAATTTGGAGAAAAGAGCAAAGCTAATAATAATGGCAAATATCTGTTGGATTTCTGCTCATGACATGGACTGGTTATTACTAACACCATGTTCCAACATAAAAATGTGCACAAATTCACATGGAGAGAAGAGGCTAGGAATAAGAAGTCTCATTGACTATGTTATTGTTGATAGTGATGTTTTCTCCCTGGTGCAGGACACCAGAGTGTACAGAGGATTTGAAATTGGAAGTGATCACTATTTAGTCTTGAGCAGGATAAAATTGAATTTCATATTGAAAAGAATAACATGTAAGAAAGTTTTAAAGCGAATAAAAGTTGAGCAGCTCTCAGATGTGAACTGTAGACTAAAATACAGAAATATTATTGAAAAGAAAATGAAAGAGTTTGAGAACAGGAATCAAACCGTGGAGATTCAGTGGCAAACTCTGAAGGAAACATTGATTGATTCTGCCAGAGAGGCATGTGGTGAGGTTGTGTGCAAGGATAAAAAAATCAGAACTCCCCTGTGGACACTGGAAGTTAAAGAGGCAGTGAAGGAAAAGAAGAAAGCGTATCAAAAGTTCCTGGCAAATAAGTCAGCTTTTACTCTTACAGAATACAGAGACAAATGTAAGAAAGCTAAACACTGTGTAAAACTAGCTAAACAAAAGTCATGGGAGGACTTTGGCAAGAATATAGAAAATAAATATCAAGAAGGCGGCAAAATATTCTGGAGGTTGTTGAAGAAGCTTAGGAATGGAGGAAAGAGTGCTGTAAAAGGAATTAGAGATGATAAAGGTGAAATGAAAACAGGAGAAAAAGATATCCTTGAAGTATGGAGTAATTACTTTGAAAAACTGCTAAATGAAACAAGCAGTGACGACAGCACAGTTATAAAAAAACACTGACCAGGCGTGCAGTCAGGAATACATATCCATACTTGAAGTAGAAAAAGCCATGTGGAAAGGCAGCAGGAGCAGATGATATTCGACCAGATATGCTGAAGTATGTTGAAAGTTTATTTTTTCACTTGGTTAGAGTATAATAAAATTAGTTTAATCCTTTATCCAAGTGTGAGCAAACAAAGTTTGCGCCTGAAGTATCTTCAGGACTAGGGTAAGGTGATACCACACCAGGGCAACTCGTTGCAAAGGTGGAGAGAGCTACCAACACTCCTATCTCAGTATTTCCCATAATGCAAAACACATCTCCTTGCGGATATGTCTAATGTTATGCATTAAGGGAAGGCCACTACCCAGACTAGTTTCGACCTTTATTGAGGTCTCTTCAGTGGGAGCCAGGCCCTAGTGGAAATACAAGGCAGAAGCATTCGCAGGTCATCTCTACCTATAGGAGTTGCCAAATGGTGTGCCACCCTTTTTTAATAAATTACTCTGGATTTAGAGAAGGTTGTTGAAAGTTTATTTTTTCACTTGGTTAGAGTATAATAAAATTAGTTTAATCCTTTATCCAAGTGTGAGCCTTGTATTTCCACTAGGGCCTGGCTCCCACTGAAGAGACCTCAATAAAGGTCGAAACTAGTCTGGGTAGTGGCCTTCCCTTAATGCATAACATTAGACATATCCGCAAGGAGATGTGTTTTGCATTATGGGAGATACTGAGATAGGAGTGTTGGTAGCTCTCTCCACCTTTGCAACGAGTTGCCCTGGTGTGGTATCACCTTACCCTAGTCCTGAAGATACTTCAGGCGCAAACTTTGTTTGCTCACACTTGGATAAAGGATTAAACTAATTTTATTATGCTGAAGTATGGTGGTATAAGAGTCTTACAGTGGCTGCACTGCATAGTTCAGAAAGTCTGGACAGAAGGACGAATTCCTGATGATTGGAGTAGAGCTCTCATAGTACCCATATATAAAAAGGGAAATAAAACTGAATGTGAGAATTACAGAGGTATTTCCCTACTGAGTGTTCCTGGCAAGTCTATGCAAGTATACTTGAGAAACGGTTGAGAAGAATTGTGGAAGAAAAGCTTGGTGAAGAACAAGCTGGATTCAGGCCAAATAGAGGCTGTCAGGATCAGATCTTCACTTTACGACAAATAGTCGAGAAAGCATGGGAATTTAACAAAGATCTGTATTTAAGTTTTGTCGATTTGGAAAAGGCATATGACAAGGTGCCAAGAGAGAAGCTATTCAATACGCTGCAGTTATATGGTGTCAATGGGGCATTATATCAAGCAATACTTAGTCTTTATTTGAGTTGTGAGTCAGCACTTAGAATTGAAGGAAGTACAGGAAGATGGTTTAATGTTAAATCTGGTGTCAGACAAGGATGTACATTATCCCCTGTGTTATTCATTATCTATATGGATCACATTACGAAGGAATGTGGTATTAAACCTGATATCAAAATTGGAGATGTTAATGTCAGCTCTTTGCTTTATGCAGAAGATGTTATACTTCTAAATAAATCCGCTACAAGTCTGCAAGATTCTCTGACTAAATTGAATAGCTGTTGTAATAGATATGGTATGAAGGTCAGCAATAAAAAGACAAAGACAATGAAAATAGGCAGAATCATTGAAAATGTCAACTGTGTTGTGAATGGAAAACCTGTGGAACAAGTAAAACATTTCAGCTACTTAGGCACAATTTTTACTGAGGATGGTAAACTAAATATAGAAATAGACAACAGAATCAGCAAGGCTGGTATCGTGGGAAGTCAATTGAATAAATTCATATGGAATATGAGAGAAATTAGTTGGAACACTAAATTAGCTGTATACAAGACTGTGTTCAAACCAATTTTAACTTATGGATCTGAGAGCTGGGTCAGAAGTAAACCACTTGACCAAAGACTAGAGACCGCAGATATGAGAGTCCTGAGAAAGATTAGAGGTGTGAACAGATGGCGTCAATGGCAGCGTCATATTAAAAATAAGGATATTAGGAAAGAACTTGACATTGTCAGCATCCAGGAATGCATTAGCAGAGCTAATCTTAGGTGGTATGGTCACTTAAACAGAATGGGCGAGGAAAGATTAGCAAAACAAGTGTTCTCTGCCAGGTTGGCAGGAAAACGACCCAGAGGAAGACCAAGATATAGGTGGATTGATACGGTACAAAGTGCCTTAGACGATAGAAATATAAGATCTGATAATGTTGGAGTCTTGACAAGTAACAGACTGATTTGGAGGAAAATTGTAGATAGGAAGTTAGTAATGATGTAATTTTTTCATGTAGTACTATCATATCCTGTACACCCCTTGAGGGTACTTGGCAGGAATTTGATGATGATGATGACATGTGGAATTACCGGGCTTGTAAGTATGACAAGCTTAGGTATGCTTGGCTCAATGCCATGGCATGTAAAACTGCAAGGGCTGGATGCTGATAGTGCATGGGAGGTGGTTAAGAACTGTTTGCAGGAGGCAATGGTTGACTGTATACCAAGAGTCCGAATAATAAATCAAGTAGGGGTTAAATGGATGAATAACACTATTAAGCTTGAGCTGCAAAAAAAGAAACAATTGTGGAGGGAATTTAAGGAGAAGGTTGACCATCAGGCATAGGAACAGTATAAAGCTTAGGCCAGGATGGTAACAAGGGTGGTAAGAAAAGCAAAAGCAGATTACGAAAGGAAATTGGCCATGCAGGCTAAAGAGAATCCCAAACAGTTTTTTCAGTATGTTGCAAGTAAAAGGAAAAATGCTCATGGTAGAATGATCTTAAAAAATGCTGAGGGTTTGGAGGTAACTGAATTAGTCGATATTGTGGAATTACTGAGTGAGCACTTTGCAAGAGTATATCATCCATGTGGTGACTTTGCAGGAATGGAAGAACCAACAGCTTATACTGGAATTGTGATGAATGAAGTAGAGGTAACTAGTCTATTACAGAACCTCGATATCAATACATCTGTGGGATTGGATGGAATACCATCTCGTGTCGTAAGTGAAGCGGCCAAGAATTGTCAGTGCCCTTGACCATTTTGTTTAATTTGAGCCTCAGGACTGGGTCAGTCCCAAGGGGGTGGAAAGAGGGGAAAATAGTTCCACTGCACAAAGGTGGTTCCAAGGCTGCTGTTGAAAATTACCGGCCAATCAGCATAACAGGAATCATTATCAAGGTCTTAGAGAAAATAGTCATGAGGAAAATACAAGATTGGATAGAAGTAGTCGAGATGGGGTCTTATCAATGCTCGATACAGAGGAACAATAACCTGCTTGTCTCTGCTTGTCAACGTATTCTTCAGCAGCCAAGTGATTTGATGAGCTGATTTGGCCACTTTTGCAATGTGTCCCCTAAATTACAATTCCTTATCCACCAGCACTCCTAAATCTCGTGCCTCATCAATTTTCTGGAGCATGGTTCCACCAATGCAGTAAACTGCCGCCAATCTTTTCACCCCAAAATGCATAACCTTACATTTTGCCACATTAAATTGACATCCATTCTCCTTAGCCCAGACCTCCAATCTATCCAAATCATCCTGCAAAATTTTGACATCATCTGCATTCACTATTGCCCTACCCAGCTTTGCATCATCCACAAACAAATGAACGGTTCCTCTCAGATCCTTTCCTATATCATTTATGAACAAATTAAACAGCAGTGGTCCAAGACCAAATCCTTGTGGCACACCACTAGTCACAGGCCATCTTGTGGACTCTACTCCTGAGTAAACCACTCTCTGATATCTCTCCGTCAACCACCCTCCTGTCCATCTCACCAACCCTATGTCCATTCCCATATGCTGCAATTTACTGTTTAGAATTCCATGTGGTATCCTGTTAAAGGCCTTAGCAACGTCCAGTAGAATCACTGTAAACCCATTACCCTTATCCAGTTCAGCCGTCACTGTGTTATAATACGTGAGCAAGTTACTGAGGCATGACCTACCCTTCACAAAACCATGCTGTTCCCGATACAGTATCCCATTTTCTTCTATCCAATCTTGTATTTTCCTCTTGACTATTTTCTCTAAGACCTTGATAATGATTCCTGTTATGCTGATTGGCCGGTAATTTTTAACAGCAGCCTTGGAACCACCTTTGTGCAGTGGAACTATTTTCCCCTCTTTCCACCCCCTTGGGACTGATCCAGTCCTGAGGTTCAAATTAAACAAAATGGTGAAGGGCACTGACAATTCTTTGGCCGCTTCACTTACGACACGAGCTGGTATTCCATCCAATCCCACAGATGTATTGACATTGAGGTTCTGTAATAGACTAGTTACCTCTACTTCATTCATCACAATTCCAGTATAAGCTGTTGGTTCTTCCATTCCTGCAAAGTCACCACCTGGATGATATACTCTTGCAAAGTGTTCGCTCAGTAATTCCACAATATCGACTGATTTGGTTACCTCCCTACCCTCAGCATTTTTTAAGATCATTCTACCATGAGCATTTTTCCTTTTACTTGCAACATATTGAAAAAACTGTTTGGGATTCTCTTTAGCCTGCGTGGCCAATTTCCTTTCGTAATCTGCTTTTGCTTTTCTTACCACCCTTGTTACCATCCTGGCCTGAGCTTTATACTGTTCCTGTGCCTGATGGTCAACCTTCTCCTTAAATTCCCTCCACAATTGTTTCTTTTTTTGCAGCTCAAGCTTAATAGTGTTATTCATCCATTTAACTCCTACTTGATTTATTATTCGGACTCTTGGTATACAGTCAACCATTGCCTCCTGCAAACAGTTCTTTACCACCTCCCATGCACTATCAATATCCAGCCCTTGCAGTTTTACATGCCATGGCATTGAGCCAAGCACACACCTAAGCTTGTCATACTTACTAGCCTGGTAATTCCACATGTACCCTGTCTTAATTGTAAATTCGACTCCTTTAGCCACCTCCCAAGTCATGACCTTATGGTCACTCTCACCAGTTGGGGGCAACATGGTCATGTTCGTTACAGCCACATTCTCAGTTGCAATTACTAGATCCAGCACTCTCTGTCCCCTGGTATTTTCCAATACATGTTGCCGTAGATAGTTGTCCCTTAATAACCACATAAAATCCAATTCCTTCCTCCCATGTGCCCTCTCCTCTTTCCAATCAATGTTACCATAATTGAAATCACCCATAATAATTACCCTCCTTCCACTCATTTCTTCTATTTGCTTATGCATACTATCCCCACCATCCACTCCATCACCCAGTCTATAGCAGCACCCAATTGTATATTTTGTTCTGCTAGATTCTATCTCACACCAAACAGCCTCAAATGTGCTTTTTTCCCCATCCTGCAGTTCAACTTCTATACTGCTTGGCTGAAGATCATCAGCTATCATCAATAACACACCTCCCCCCTTTTTATTCATCCTGTCACTCCTGAACACGCTATACCCATCGCATTCAATCCCACTAGCTTTATCATCTTCTGTCAGCCATGTTTCACTAATACCGACAACCTGTGGCCTGGAAGTGCCAACCATGGCCAAAAACTCTTCCTTCTTGTTCCTAATACTCCTGGCATTAGTGTACATGAATCGCAGAAGCCCATTTGTCCCGTCCCTACTTTGATGCCTTATACTAACAATTCCATTCTGATTTGTTGTACGTCGTAACTCGCTCGGGCATAATATACTCATTCATACACTTAACTGCCCCCCTAAAGTCTGCATATATATTCCCTCTCCCTCTTAATAAATCTAGTTTCCCTGAGTCTGTACATCCACTTCCACATCATTCATCAACACTCTTTCAAGTCTCTGTACACCAACTCCATTCAAATGTAACCCATCCATCTTATATAAGTCCTTTCGCCCATCGAACTCATTCCACACATCCACAAATTCCACACCACTCTCCATGCATAACCCACGCATAAAGTCATTGGCAATTATGGCCCTCCTTCTAAACACTTCGCTGTCATACCGTGGTAAGATATTCACCGTCCTAACTCTCTCACTCTTCTCTCTTGCTACCTCAAACAACTCCCTCACATCCTCTATCATTTCCATTTTGTCATCTTTCATATCATTCGTTCCTGCCACGATTATCATCTCTTTCACCCTCTGTTTTTGCAGTCGAATAGATTCGCTGACGTCCTTTATGTTCGCACCCGGCTGGTACAACTTGCGTGTGGGTGGAATATGTGCCATCCATATTCTTGGGGTTTTTAGACCACCATTTTTATTAAAATTAGGGTGATTGATAAGTATTTCACAGACCTCTTTAAATTTACTCATACCACATTTTGGTGTGATGTAAACAAGGCGTCTCTTTCCAGTCAGTCCTATGTAGAGTATTCAGGTCATGATCAGAAAGGCCAGATTTACCAGAGTTATTAAATTTAATGTGCTTTTATGTTTCTTTTCTTTCTTTCTGTTTTTTTTTTTTTATAGGAATTGCGCATCCTATATAGGACAAATTACAGGTGCAATGAATAAAGTATAATACTCTGGGGTGGGCCAGTGGTGGAAGTAGATCGTTGGATTAGTTGAATAAGTTCTTTAATTTTGCAAGAGGTTTAAAGGTGGCATTAAGGTTGTATTTCTGTAGTATTCTGTTTATTTTATCTGATATCCCTTTAATATATGGAATGGCTACAGTTATCTGTAATCTAGTTTATTTTTGTTTTTATGTGAAGTCTTGTGAAGAATTTTGTTGATAGTATTTTTGATGAAGCCATTTTTCAGAAGGTATTGCCGATAACTTTTAATTCATGTTTAAGTGCTTGTTCACTGAAGAAAATCTACAAAGCCCTGTTTTTTAGTGTGTTAATTAATTACACCTAGTTTTTGTGTTGGGTGGTGGTAAGAGTTTGTATATGTATTGGCCGGTATGTATGCTTATGGTAAACAATGAAGCAAAGACTGCCAGAAGGAAGATGTAACAAGTGCATCTAGAAATGAAAGTATGTTATTTCAATTTCATTTGTGAATTGCATGCATTTGTGTTTGTTTAGGTGACCGAGGAAAGTGTCTAATGTCTGGCAGCGATGGAGCCAGATAACAAAACCATTGTCAACATATCTAAGTCAGACTTTGGGTTTTAAAGTAAAGTAATCTGGAGCTAGCTGCTCAAGACCTTCCATATAAAATTTAGCAATTGGAAGGGATAATGGTGAGCCCATGGCTGTGCCTTTTTTGCAGGTAAAATGTATTTTGCCACACAAAACAGCCAGAACATAGCACATGGGCAAAGAGCACTGTGATATTGGGTGGTATTTGTCCTGTAAAAGAAGAATTGTCATTGATTGGGACATTTGTGAAAAGGGCAGAGACATCAAAACTAACTAATAACAGTTTTTTTCTAGTGTAATACATTTAATGTTGTTTACAAGTTTATAACACTCAAAAAGAATTAAATTAGAATTTAATACTTCCTATATTTCGTCCTAGTCACTAGGACATCTACGGGGATTACAAAAACAATTAATATAACATGCACACAAATATCATACAATACTAAGCCCAGCCACGTGGGTTACACTAAAGTCCTATCTAGGTGGAGCACCTTTAGTGTCACCCATGTGGTTGGGCTTGGTATTGTATGATATTTGTATGCATGTTACATTAATTGTTTTTGTAATCCCCGTAGATGTCCTAGTGACTAATATAGGAAGTATTAAATTCTAATTTAATTCTTTTTTTTGAGTGGTGTTAAAAATCCATTAAGTCTCCAACATGATGTCCTCACAGCACTTAAGCCTCTACACATGAGTTGTTTACAAGTGCTGTGTGTTTTTAATATAGGATGGGGAATGACTTACCAACTCCTTGAGTATTGACGCTAGTTTCTCAGTTAGATGATAATTGGGGCTGTCGATACCTTCAACTATCAGCTGAAGCAGTACATTCTGAATCTTGGGAAAACCATAAATTCTCAGGGAATGAGCATAGTGTGGAAGTAGTTTTTTATCTGTATCTGTGGGCCAAGATGTGACTGATTTAAGTAATTATTCTGTTTTCTTTTTAATCCAATTAGTTAGGTTACAGTTCACTAGTTGATAGGTGCTGTTTGTTGTCTGAGACTAACTGATTCATTTTTGATAAGTTGTTAAGTTTAAAATAATCCTGGTACTGCCTTTATCAGCTCTAGTGATTACAATACCCCAGCTTACTTGTAAAAATTTCACAGCTGCCAATTTGGATTTGATTAGGTTGCTAGTTATTGCTTTTGTATTATATAAAGTGTTCTAGGTTGAATGTTGTCTGTATCTAGTCAGCTCAGACCACAGTTGGCCACATTAAACTGGCACCCATTTATCTTTGCCCATACTGCTAGTCTAAGTCTTCCTTCAGGATCTGTGCATCACCTTCATTTATCATTGCTCTTCCCAGTTTAACATCATCAGCAAACAACTGAATATTTCCTGTCAAATCATTTCTTATGTCATTGATATACAAATTAAACAACAGAGGACCAAGTGCTAAGCTCTGTGGTACACCACTGGTCACTTGCTTTCTCCTGGGCTCTATTCCTCCATAGGCTACTCTTTGATATCAGTCCATCAGCCCACCAGATTCATATCTGTCCTCATTTGCTCCAATTTATGCAATAGAGTTCTGTGTGGAATCTTGTCAAATACTTCTGCAATATCATTTTGCAATTTTGCAAACATTTGCAAAATTTGCAAAGTCTAGCAATATCACTGAGTAGCCCTTTCCCTTAAACAGTTCCATTGATACTGATTATAAAAGTAAGCAAATTACTAAGACAAGATCTATCCTTCACAAAACCATATTGTCCCTTATAGAATATCATATGCCTATCCACCCAGTCCTGGATTCTTTCTTTCAGTACCTTATCCATTCCTGAGATGTTGATTGACATATAATTTGCTACTTCTGTCTTGGAGCCTCCTTTATGCAATGGTACTATTTTGCCCTCTCCACCTGATTGGCATTTTCTCACTACTGAGGCCTTAAATTAAACAGTTTAATCAGAGGAGCTGATAATTCCCTTGCACAAGATGTGCAAGGGAATTATCAAAAAACAGACAATTCTAACGGAGCTGATCTGTTTCCAATTTTCCTTAAACCATTTTGGAATTCTGATTGCACAGCAATAAAGGAAGCTCAGAACAAGGCCTGGAGTATCTTCCACAGATACCTCACAACAATAGACCCAGTGGTGAGCTATAAGGGGCTCGTGCGAGCCCTTTGTTAATTTATTCTCAAATTTGCAATCTCCTTGTTCTTCTTGTTTACTTTTTTATTTTTTCAAAAAAAAAACCAAACAAACAATTTTTTGAAATATATTAAGCGACAAACTCATATGGTAACCTAACAAAAATTAGTCTATTTGGCAGTGTATAGATTATTTGGAATTATTGTTTCAACTCCTCTATAACTAATGCATCCAAGTTTGAAAATAAAATAAGCACATGTGCTATCTTTATCCTTCTCCCATCTGGTAGGCAATCGTATGGTAAAACCATTGTTATCACTTGAAATATAAAAACAAAAGAGAAATAAAACGTATTTCAATATTTTTGTGTTTAGATAATAATTATTTATTATTTATGGATTAATTGTCATAAAAACTTCTATCTCAAACAAAACAAATTTATTTTGTTTATAAAAAATGCAGACTATTGCATATGTGCAATTATAAAAGATTTTATTCTTATTATATTTTGATAGTTAAAAAATGTTTTTCTTATGTAAGATAAATTAACACAGATGATTGTGTGCAAATATTTCATGTTTAAATCATGAAATATTTGTTTAAAAATGATAACCTTTACAGGTTGATTGTTCCTTCATACTTTTTGATTGGCATTTGTACACAAGTTGTACTAATAAAAGTTTTTGTGTGAAATACAGCGTTTTTTTTTTTTTTGCTTGGCGATGCAAGCCCTTTGTTAATATTTTCCATAGCTCACCACTGAATAGACCTGATTGCTTTCAAACATGCTTGTGCCTAAGAGCAAGATATCCATCATCAGAGCCAAAAGGAATCCTGGGTCCTATATGCATCCTCTATAATCAGATCTTTCTATTATTATTATTATTATTATTATTATTATTCAGGCCTCCAAGGAGTCAAAAGACTCATCAAGGGAGGTCCTTCCTAAGACAACATAAAGTCTGTCAAGACTCATCAAGGGGAGGTCCCCCCCCCCCTGAGAAACACAAAGTCTATCATACCACTCTTTAAACTCGCTGACCGTTTTCGCTCCCACCACTCCATCAGGCAATGCATTCCACGGCTCAACCGCCCTCCACACAAAGAAACCACTGCTTACCCCTCTTGCTCACAGTTTCCTTTCGTAACTTCCAGGGATGACCTCTTGTCATCACTCCTTCCTGCTGTTCAACCAAGCGAAAGAGCTCCTCAGTGTCAACCCTGTAACCACCTCTCAACAGTTTAAAAGTCTCAATCATATCACCTCTTCTTCTATCCACCAAACTCTGCAGTCCACATTCTCTCAGCCGATCCTCATAACTATCCTTGTACAGTCCTGAGACCATCTTTGTCATCCATCTTTGTATCCTTTCCACAGTTAATTTATCTCCTTCAAATCCTGGGGACCAAATCTGAGAACAATAGTCCAAGTGTGGTCTGATCAGAGACTTATACAACGGAATGATAACCCTCTTATCTCTGCAAGTCAGTGTCCTTCTCATAATAGCAGCAATCCTCTGTGTTACCTTCACCACCTTTGCAATATGTCCCCTAAACTTCAGGTTTCTATCAATCATCAACACCAGATCTCTTGTCTCCCCTACTTCCTCCAGTATAACTCCTCCCATAGAGTATGCAGCATCCTATCGATGTTTCCCAAACCTCAAGACCTTCCATTTTGCTGCATTAAACTGACACCCCCATTCATTTACCCATCTATCTAGCTTATTTAAATCCTCTTGCAGGGCTACCACATCTGCACTATTACTGATAATCCTTCCCAGCTTCGCATCATCCGCAAACAACTGAATATCCCCCTGCAATCCACTGGCTATGTCATTGATATAAAGGTTAAACAATATAGGTCGTAGTACTGAGCCCTGTAAGACCCCACTTATAACCCTCTGCCTCCTGGAAACTGCTCCACCATACACAACTCTCTGATACCTATTAGACAGCCAATTCTGAATCCAGTTGACCAATCTGACATCCAGACCCATGTGCTGCAACTTAACTATCAGCTTATCATGTAGCACCCTGTCAAATGCCTTCGCCAAGTCTAAGGAAACTGCAGTATATGCCTTTCCCCTCATCTAATGTTCTTGTAACTTTATTATAAAAGGCTAGCATATTGCTAAAACAAGAGCGTCCTTTCACAAATCCATGTTGATTCTCACAGATAACATTACCCTCATCTGCCCAATGCTGTATACGGTCCCTCACTACTTTCTCCAAGATCTTAACAACTACTGATGACACACAGACTGGCCTATAATTAAACACTTCCAGTCTGTTACCACCCTTATGCAATGGCACTATCTTACCTTCCTTCCATTCCCTGGGCACCTTTGCCAAAGCCAGACTTTCATTGAAAAGCCATGTTAAAGGCACTGTCAATTCCCTAGCACATTCTCTCAAAACTCGTGGTGAAATACCATCCAGTCCCACAGCTTTACTGACATCCAGAGTACTCAGTATCTGAAACACACTCTCCTCCTGTACCTCCAGACCTCGAACCAGTCCTATCCCTCTAGCATTAAAACTGACTCCTCTAGGATGAAATACTCCAATAAAGTGTTCATTGAACAATTCCACTATGTCCTCTGCATCAGTCACTCTATTCCCATTTTTATCCCACAATATCATTCTTCCACAGTCATTTCTCCTCCTACTGGCCACATAGCTAAAAAAAATTCCCTAGGATTTTCTCTGGATCTTAGGGCCAATCTCCTCTCATATTCCAATTTCGCTTTCCTTACCGCACTAGTCACTCTTCTGGCCTGTGTCTTATATTCCTCATGCATCTCTTCACCTATCTCCTTATATCTCTTCCATAGCCTCTTTTTCGCATGCAATTCCTGTTTAATATTGTCTGTCATCCACTTTACTCCAAATTGCGTCCTCTTCTTCACTCGTGGTATACAACTTACCATTGCTGATAACAAATATTCTTTCACAATTTCCCACCCACTAGTGATATCCCGGCCTTCCAATTCCTCTCTCCATGAAACTTCCCGAAGTTGATGTCTAAGACTATTATAATCACCTGCCTTATAATTCCACATAAGTTCCTGTCTCTGTGATACTCCTGCATGTCTATTCATTTTCCAAGTCAACACCATATGGTCACTCTCTCCAACTGGTGGGAGAGACGTCAACTCAGTTATTATCAACTCTTCTGATGCTATAACCAAATCCAAAACTTTTGAACCTCTTGTTTCCTTTGTTACATGTTGCCTAAGACTTTTGTCCCTCAAGAATTCTAGAAATTCCATTCCCCTATTGCTACATGCATCTTCCTCTCTCCAATTTATACTACTGAAGTTAAAATCTCCCATAACAATCATTCTTCTTGCACTTGCCAAACTTAGCTGTCTAAACATCTCCTGGTTCCCATCCTCTGTGCTCCTGGGTCTGTAGCAACACCCCACTAAATATCCTGTCTTGCCTACCTCTACCTCACACCGTACGCTCTCAAAATCATTTGTCTCACTTCCTTCCAAATTTTCCACTCTTAGAGGACATAGGTCATCACTTATCATAAGCAGTACCTCACCACCACGCTTTCCCCTGCTATCCTGATGAAAAATGCTATATCCAGCGACTTCTATTCCTGTTGTTATATCCCTTCTGTCAACCACGTCTCAATAATCCCAATAATTTTTGGCCAAGCTGATGCTATCTGCGCCACCAATTCCTCTCCCTTATTCCGGTTACTCCTGGCATTAGTATAAAGCATATAAATGCTATTGTTTCTATACCCAGCATTATCCCTTCTAGACTCCACTGGGCTCAGTGTTACCTGACATTGTCTCCCTTCTCCCAAGTATCCATTCCCACAAGAGGCCACCCCTGCTATCATCCTCCCTGGGACACACTGTCTCGTTCAGAACAGCAATCTCTCCAGATGCCTACGTCCTTCCTCATTCAAATGTAAACGGTCTCTCACATACAATTCCTCTCTTTCCTCAAATGCACTCCAAGCATCCACATATACCAGTCCTCTCTTGTCACACATTCTCGCTATTATGTCATTCAATATCACCGCTCTTCTGCTCAGCTCATCATTATCATACCCAGGCAACACACACACTATTTTTCCTCTCTCTGTCTTCTTCCGTACAGTCTCAAGCAAAAATCTCATATCTCTTGCTGCCTGACTTACATTACCACTCAAGTCATTCATTCCTACCATCACAATCATCTCATCCACCCTTTCACCTCTCTTAATTGCCATAGCCACCCTTTCTATTGTTCCTCCTGGCAAACACTCCTCACGCATCCTATCTTGAACACCACGGATCATTGAGTTGCCATACATTATACCTCTTACCATTCCCTCACTCCTATTGTTTCCATTCTCTCCTCTTCTTTCATTCCCATACCTCTCTCTTCTACTGTTTCCATTCTCTTCTAGCACTCCCATACATCTCTCATTCCCTCTCTCCTACTGTTTCCATTTTCTCCACTTCTAGCACTTCCATATCCCTCTCTCATTCTGTCTCTCCTACTACTGTTTCCATCCTCTTGTCTTCTAGCATTCCCATACCTCTCTCTCATTCCATCTCTCCTACCATTTCCATTCTCTCCTTTTCTAAATTCACTGATGCTGATTTCAGCACCAGTGAATATGCTCTTCAAAATTGCCAGTGGTACATATACTGAACTCTTCCACTTGTTTTTCATATTTCCAAGCATGCCACATTAGACAAAAAGTACCATGATAAATATTTATTGTAATTATTATTGTACCTTTTCAGAAATGCCATGCATTTTGATAAGCTGAGCCAAAATTATTATTAAATAATTTTATATATACACATTACAAGTTTGTAATAACGAATCTCCAGTATAGCTTACTATAGCTTAACAGGTGTCTTGTTATGCTAAGCTAATGTCATATGTTGCAGAGACTGTAACTAAGACTGGTATGGTCTTAGTATGTGGTGAAATTACATCAAAAGCTGTTGTTGATTATCAGAAGGTGATTCGTAACACTATTAAGCACATTGGATATGACGATTCATCAAAAGGTAAGACATCCCTTTTTTTTTTTGTAGAATTTAATGTGAAAGTAAAGTAATTATCATGTTTGTTTTCTATAATAAGCAATATGTAAATATTGCATATTAGCCCCCTTCCCCCCCCCAGTAAATTTTATTAAACTAAGTCTTTCATAAAACATATAGCATGACAAGTATTCCGCATTATCAGTAAAATTGGAAAATGCTGCTGTTTGATGACTTCACTAATGGATAGTTTCTTACATAGTAATGACATGTGCTTACTGATTCTAAACCTGCAAAGGCTGAATATGCTTGACATAAATTTTATCTATAGTTAGGTAATAGTAAGTATTAGGACTATTAATGGGCTGGTGATGCACAATGTATATAGCCTCTTCTATGTATGACCCTTGCCTTCATATGTTTGGCCTGTTTTTACAAATTGTGCTCTGGCAAGACAAATATTCCTGCCTTATACGTTCTCTAGTTAGGAAAAGCCCAACTAGAAATCAACTGGAAGATTGCTCATCATCCAGTGAAGAATGCTAGAAGGAGGCATGAGTGGTTGTTGCTATGTTTCCTCACTGGAATAAGGTCTCTAAATTCTTCCCCTCCTGTCTTCTACAAGCAGTGCAGGTGAGCATGCTCTCCACACCATATTTATCAAACCGGGAAGCTGGCATTTTCATATGAGGTTATAGTTGTAAACAGTGCTCATAGGTGGGTTCACTTGGAGACTTCCCAATCACCTGGTGAATAATACTACTGCTGTTGCTTACCCCCAGCTTGTATCTAGAGGGATTCAGAGTATAGCAACTTGTAGTGTGGGCTGTTGAGGCTGCATGCAGATTACAGTCTGAGCATTCTCTGTGTTCATTCCTGTTGCATGCCTCTACTCTAGAATTTTCCCAACATTCTTAATGAAAGATAGCATATATCTGTTTAAACTTTAGTATACCTGTTTAAAAAAAATTCTACAAAACACAACAAAAAGGTTTTTAGGCTTAATACCAACATCAATATGCACCACATCTTACAGACATGCTAATTTGACCTGCTATTTGTGTTTTAAGGCTGGGAAAAACTCATTATAGAAGTTAAATTGAGTGAAACGATTAAAAATGGTATTTAATGCTTCCAACATTTCACTTCAGTTACAGAGCCATCATCAGGGAGTACAAAATGAGACTTGTCACACACAGCACAAAACTAACTGAACAAACACTTGGACGAAAGACTAAGCCCTAACTAGGTGGGGCACCCTCTATGGACACCTGTCAGCAGCCTTTTTTTTTTATTTAGCCTTTCTTCTTCTAGTTCCCAATTTAATTGATCTTTGGCATGGGAAAGTAGGGTTTTACTCTCCTGGAAACTGGGGTTTAAATACCTGTATCTCAAAAAAAATTGACATTAAAATTGAGCTGTTATATTATTTTGAGTTTGGCTCTTTAGAGCCACAATATGATGTCACTTGCCCTCTCTCTCTCTCTCTCTCTCTCTCTCTCTCTCTCTCTCTCTCTCTCTCTCTCTCTCTCTCTCTCTCACACACACACACACACACACACAATCCTTGATTCATTTGATAGCTTGGGTTCTCTATCAGTAAAAGATAGAGACAGGCTGACACCTGTCTTCAAAAAGTTAGTTAGGGCTAAAGATCCTTTTGTTAAGTAATAAATTAAAATTAGTTCCTTTTATTCTCCAAAAGGGAATCAAAAGTGTTGGAGGATTTATTTTATACATGCACAGGCAATCTCAAGCTAATGAATTGCATTCCTGAAGATTATCCTCAAGTTTAAACTTTCACATAAGTCAGAATGGCCTCTCAAAGCTGATCATAACCATTAGAAATTTAGTATATAAGTACCCGTATAACATGTATACATTTGTAAGTGGATGTTTCTGTGGTTTAGAAGTTCATAAAGCATATTCTGGTAATCGGACCACATTTTTTTTTTAATTTAATTTTATTTTTTATTAAGCTAAAAGCACAACAAAGAAATAAAACCCAACAAGTTTTGTAAGTCGTTTGACTTACTTCTTCAGGGGTAAAAGTAACTGAAAGTTAAAATAACAAAAAAGAGAAATTAATAGTTCATACTATACAGTTGTAGCTGTCTTGACTGTTTATAAAATTAAAAAATCAGAATGCATATTCAAAGCAGTGCTAAATTTAAACAATGATAGATGATGCTACATTCTGTTGTTCACGATCATAATGTCCGAGGTCTGACTGAGGTATATTTTTTATTAAAGTTGATCAAACTTGGTGTAGAATTAAGCCTTGGTTTTTATTGCATTGTGTTGGAATTCTAAGCATGTTTGCAGCTTCTTTTGCAGCCAGGAACAACAGATGAACTCATTGCTTTCAAAAATTGCCTGAATAATGTACATAAGAATATAAAATTTACTTTGGAACAAGAAGAACTTAGAAAACTTCCTTTTCTTGACATCCTATTAGAAGTCAATGAAAAAGATAATAAACTTTCTTTCTCAGTATATAGAAAACACACCAACACAGGAAGATTTCTTAATGCAGCCTCACACCACCACCACCCTTCGCAAAAAATAGGTCTAATAAAAACCATGAGGGATAGAGCTTATAATATTTCCAGCACAGAAAAACAGAGAAATGAAGAATTGGAATATTTAACACAGATCCTCAAAAAAAAAATCGTTATGAACCCAAGACTATCAAAAAAATCATCTACACACCTCCTACACATCCCACAGAAACAAGATTTCAAAAACGCCATCACGCTTCCATATATCAAGAATGTTACAGCCAAGATGGCTAAATTACTAAACAAACATAACATCAAAGTAGCCTTTCTGCCGCTAGAAAAAATTTCAAGATTTCTATATTCTCCGAAACCTCCACATCATCCTTTAAAAAAATCAGGTGTTTATAAAATTTATTGTTCTTGCGGCATCTGCTACGTAGGGCAGACAGGAAGATCTGGGGAAATACACATGAACGAACACCAAAAGGATGTGCAAAACAGAAGAGAACACAAATCAGGTCTAGCTTGCCATACCACTTCCACTGGTCACAATGTACTTTGGCAGAAAACAAACATGTCTCATATAGGAAAAAACTGTTACATAAGGAAATTTAAAGAAGCTGCAAACATGCTTGGAATTCCAACACAATGCAATAAAAACCAAGGCTTAATGCTACACCAAGTTTGGTCAGCTTTGATAAAAAATATACCTCAGTCAGACCTCGGAAATTATGATCGTGAACCACAGAACGTAGCATCATCTATCATTGTTTAAACTTAGCACTGCTTTGAATCTGCATTCTGATTTTTTAATTTTATAAACAGTCAGACGGCTACAACTGTATAGTATGAACTATTAATTTCTCTTTTTTGTTGTTTTAACTTTCAGTTACTTTTACCCCTGAAGATGTAAGTCAAACGGCTTACGAAACTTGTAGGGTTTTATTTCTTTATTGTGCTTTTAGCTTAATAATAAAAAAAAAAATTAAAAAATTGTGGTCCAATTACCAGAATATGCCTTATGTATACATTTATTCTATTTACACATTTTCTGTATATAATTTGTTGTCAATATAATATACTTTGTGACTCAGTGTTAAAATTTTCTGCTGTTAGCTCTGTTCTAAAGTTTAAAATACTATGGTGATATATCATTTTATTACTTGTATATGGAAAATATGATTTCTGCACTGATTTTATCTTGGTATCTTCATTGGTTGCTAGACCCATCACAATACTAAAGCTTCAATGAAGATCAAAACCAGTTGTGACATTTTATTATTATGATAATGATTCCAGCTTCCATGGAGTCAAAAGACTTATCATGGGAGACCCACGATAAAAAGAAAACACAGTCTATCATACCAGTCTTTGAACCCATTGTTTACCTGACAGGTGGTGAGAGTGCAATGTATTCCACAGTTCAACCACCCTCCATGCAAAGAAACTACTTTTCACTCTCTTGCTCACAGCTTCCTTTCATAACTTCCAGAGATGGCCCCTTGTCATCTCTCCTTCCTGCTGTTCAACCAAGTGAAAGAACTCCCCAGTGTCAACCCTGTAACCACCTCTCAACAGTTTAAAAGTCTCAATCGTATCACTTCTCCTTTTTCTATCTACCAAACTCTGCAGTCCACATTCCCTCAACCGATTCTCATAACTAACATTGTACAATCCTGAAACCATCTTTGTTATCCACTCTGTACTATTTGCACAGTTAATTTATTCCGTTCAAATCCTGGGAACCAAATCTGAGAACAATGGTCTAAGTGTGGTCTGATCAGGGTCTTATACAATGGAATGATAACTATTTTATCTCTGCAGGTCAGAGTCCTTCTCAGTATTGCAGCAAACCTCTGAGTTACCTTCACCACCTTTTTGCAATATGTGGATATCACTGAATTTCTGGTTTCTATCAATCATTCTCCCTAGATCCCTTGCCTCCCTGACTTAGTCTAGTACAGTTCCTCCAACATAGTATGCAGCTTCCCAGTGATGGATCCCAAACTTCAAGAATACATTTAGCTGCATCTAACTGATACCCCCTATTCATTTGTCCATCTTTCCAGTTTATTCAGATTCTCTTGCAGGGAATTTCCCATTTTTATCTGCACTATTACTAATAACCCTTCCCATCTTCACATCACCTGAAAACAACTAAATATCCCCTTGCAATTCATTGAATGTCATTGATATAAACATTAAACAATACAGGTCGTAGAACCTGAGCCCTGTGGAAACCTACTTGCAAACTTTTGTCTTCTAGATATTGCTCTTTCCTTACACAACTCTCTGATACCTATCAGCCATTCCTGAATCAAGTTCACTAACCTGACATCTAAACTCATGTGCTGCAACTTAAATATCAGTTTATCATGTGGTACCCCGTCAAATTCCTTTGTAAAATCCAAAAAAATTTCAGAATATGACTGTCTCTCATCAACTGCTTTTGTCACTTTATTATAAAAGGCAATCACATTACTAAAGAAAGAGTACCCCTTAGCAAATCCATGTTATCTCACAGATAACATTACCCTCATCTGCCCACTGCTGTATATGGTCCATCACTAATTTCTCCGAGATCTTAACAACTACTGATGAAACACAAATTGGTCTATATTTTGACACTTCCAGTCTGCTAGTACCCTTATGCAATAGCACTATCTTATCCTCCTTCCACTTCTTGGGTACCTTTCCCTTGTCCAGACTTTCATTGAAAACCAGGTCAACTGAGCTGTCAGTTCTTTAGCACATTCTCTCAAAACCCTTGGCAAAATTCCATCCACTCCCACTGCTTTATTGACATCCAAAGTACTCAGTATTTGAAACACACTCTCCTCTTTCACTTCTAAATCTCGAACCTGCCCTGTCTCTGTAGTATTAAAACTTACTTCTCCAGGATGAAATATCCCAATAAAGTGTTCATTGAACAACTCTACCAAATGCTTTGCAAGATTCACTCTATTCCCATTTTTATCCAACAGTGTCATTCTTCCACAATTATTTCTCCTCCTCCTACTGGCCACATAGCTAAAAAATTCCTTAGGATTTTCTTTGGCTCTCAGGGCCAATCTCTTCTCAAATTCCAGTTTTGCCTTCCTTACCATATTAGTCACTCTCCTGGCCTGAGTCATATTCTTCATGCATCTGCTCTCAACCCTCTCTTATTATATCTTTTCCATAACCTCTTTTTAACCCGCAGTTCCTGTTTGATATCGTTTGTCATCCACTTTACACCAAATTGTATCCTCTTCTTCACTGATGGTATAAGCTTGTTATTGCTGCTAATAATCCTTCGTATTTTCTCAAGTACTAATGATATCTTGCCCTTCCAATTCCTCCCTCCATGGAACTGCCCCAGTTAATATCTAAGACTATTATAATCACCTGCCTTATAATTCCATATACTTTTCTTTCTCCTTGATTCTCCTGCATGCTATTCATCTTCCAAGTCAAAACCACATGGTCAACCTCCCCAACTTGGGACAGAGATTCCATCTCAGTTATAATGAGCTCTTTTGATGCTATGACCAAATCCAAAACTCTTGAACCCAGTGTTCTCTATATCATTAGTATTCCCTTCTACTACATGTTACCTAAGACATGTTTCCCTCATGAATTCTAGAAATTCTATTCCCTTATTACTACATTCAGTTTCCTCTTCCTAATTTATACTGCTGTAGTTAAAATCCCCCATAACAATCATTCTTCTTGCACTTGCCAAGCTCAAATGCCTAAACATCTCCTGTTCCTCACTCTCTATGCTTCCTGGCTTGCAGCAACACCCCATTAAATATCCTGTCTTGCCCATCCCTGCCTCACACCCTCTTTCAAAACAGTTAGTGCAATTTTTCTCCAAATTCTCCACTCTGAGCAGACATAAGTCATCACTTTTATATAAGCAGTACTCCACATTTTCCCTTCCAATCATGTCTAAAAATGCTGTACCCTGCTACTTCTATTCCTGTTAGTATATCATCTTTTGTCAAACTATGTCTCAGAGATCCCAATAATCTTTCAACAGGCTGATGCTATCAGTGCCACCAATTCATCTCCTTTATTCCTGATACTCCTGTTATTAGTATAAAGAATAAAAATGTAACTGTTTCTATACTTATCATTATCCCTTCCAGCTCCACTGGATTCATCATCTAAGCACCTATTTCCACAAGAGGCCACCCCTGCTATCATCCACCCTGATAATTCTTGTTTCCCTGCATTGACACACTGACTTGTTCAGAGAACAGCATTCTCTCCAGATGCCTATGTACTTTTTCATTCAAAAACAAGCTGTTTTTCACATACCATTCCTTTTTTTTTTGTCCTTAAATGCCCTCCTAGCACCCATGTCTTTCACGCCTCTTTTGACACATTCTGGCTATCATACTATTCATTATTGATGCTTTTCTCCTCAGCCCTGCATTATCCTACCTGATCAACATACACACTATCTTCCTCTTTGAGTCTTCTTCTGTACAACCTCGAGCATGAACCTCAGATCTCTTGCCACCCGATTCATGCAGCCTTTCAAGTCATTCTTGCCTACCATCACAATCATCTCATCCACCCTTTCACTTTGCTTAATTACTATAGCCACACTTTCTGTTGTTCCTCCAGGTAAATACTCCTCAGGCATTCTATCTTGCACACCACAGATCACGAGTCTCCATACATCACACCTCTTTCCATTCTGTTCCTTCCTTGCTCACCTGCATCCCTCATTTTCTCTCTTCTAACACTTTCTTTCTTTTCTGTAATGTTTATGCATGATTGGATTTGGAAGTAACTGATGTGAAGTCAAAAGCATCTCTATAAAAGTAGGCTAGTGAAGATACTTCACTTGAAAAGTTTCGTATTGAAAATGCTTACATTTTTAAATCCTAATACCCTTTGTAACCCAGCAGTAAAATTTTCTACATTATAATCAGAGAATGACAAATTGTGCAAACCCTACTTGCCATGCGAAAAATTTACTTGCCTAAGACCATGGTTGGAGAAGATATTTTTATTTATTTAATTTTTTATTAAATAAAAAATATTCAATTTGGTTCACTCTGCAGTAGCTGCTTGCCAGCTAGCAAAATCTACTTGCTGTGGGTGAGTATTTTTCAAGCCCTGGTGATAATCTTAATGTTAAGTGCTAAAAAGATATTTAAAATACATGTATGTGGTAAACAGCATAAATAAAGGAATTACAAATTAACACAGTTTAAGTAGTGTTTATAAAAAATGGAAATATTGTTATTTTACTTCCATATGACTTCCATGGAATCACAGGACTCATCATAGGAGGTTAACACAAAGTCTATCATACCACTCCTGAAAATCATCCACAGTCTGCATGTTCACCACCCTCTCAGGAAATGCATTCCATGCTCCTGCCATTCTCCATGCAAAAACTTTTTATCTTTTTACTCACCACCTTCTGCAACTTCCAGGGATGACCTCTTGTCTTTGTTCCTTTCCCTTCATTCTACCAAATGAAAAATCTCCTCAGTGTTAATACGATAATAACCCTTCGACAGCTTAAATGTCTTGATCATATCCTCCTCTTTGTCTTCTATCCACCAAACTCTGTAGTCTGCATGTTCTCAGTCTGTCCTCATAATCAACATTGTACAGTCCTGATATGATTTTTGTTATCTGTCTCTGCAATCTCTTCAAGGTTACTTCATTCCCTTCAAATCCCAGTGACCAGATCTGAGCACAGAAATCTAGATGTGGTCTGATCAAAGATTTTTACAATGGGATACCCACTTTGATCTCTCGCAGCCAATGTTCTCTTTAACATTGCAGCAATTCTCTGATATGTCTTCACAGTCCTAAGAACTTCAAATCTCTATTCACATTCACCCCGAAATCCCTTGCGTCCTTCACTTCTTTCAGTACAACCCCCACCAAGTGAGTAGGAAGTATCCCATCTGTGGATCCCAAATTTTAAAACTTTACATTTAGTTGCGTTAAACTGGCATCCCCATTTATTTTCCCACCTCCTTTCCAGCCTATTCAGATTCTCTTGAAGAGCCAAAACATCAGCACTAATACTAATAACCCTCCTGATCATCTCCCTATAGTCCTGTGACAATATCATTGACATAAAGATTGAACAGCAATGGTTTCAGTACTGAACCCTGTGGAACTCCACTTGTAACCTTCCTACTCCCTAATACTGCTCCCCCAATTACAACTCTGATATCTACCAGAGAGATAATCACTAATGTACTCCAAAACTGATATTCAAACCCTTATGTTTGCAACTATTATTATTATTATTATTATTACCACCCCAAGACCTCATGGAGTCAAATTCTCATCTGGGAGGTCCTTTTATCACACACACAGCTCATCATACCGTGTTTTAAACACATTCAAACTCTTTGCAGACACCACATTCTCAGGCAAGGCATTCCAATCATTCACAACTCTGCACGAAAAAAACCTGCCTCTCACTCCCCTACTCACACCCTCTTTATACAGTTTCCAGGGGATGACCTCGGGTTCTCCCCTGATATCCCACTATTCTCTATAACACTTCTCTAGCATTGATCCTATAACAACCCCTTACCAACTTGTAGGTCTCTATCATATCTTCCCTCTTCCTTCTGTCCACCAGACTCTGCAAATTACATCTTCTCAATTTTTCCTCATACTCAACATTCCAGAGGTCAGAAACTACCTTAGTCAGTCACCTTTTGGACCCTTTCCAACATCTCTTCATCCTTCTGAAAACCTGGTGACCAAATCTGGGTATAATAGTCCATATGTGGTTTAATCAAAGCCTTATACAACGGAACAAGAATCTCCCTACTTCTGCACGTCAATGTCCTCCACATCATTCCCAGAAGCCTTTGTGTTGTCTTCACAATTTTGGTGATGTCCACTAAATTTTAGATCCTTATCCACTATCACCCCCCAGATCTCTTATTTCCTCTACCTCCAACAATATATTCTCACCAAGCATAAATTCTGCATCCCATCTTTGTTTTCCAAATTTTAAAACCCTACATTTTGCAACATTGAACTCGTATCTCCATTTCTGTGCCCAATCACTCAATTTATTCAAGTCTTCTTGTAAGGCCACAACATCTTCACTACTCTTCATGGTTCGTCCCAACTTTGCATCATCTGCAAACAACTGAATATCTCCATCTAAATCTTCATCTATATCATTAATATACAAGTTAAACAGTAATAGACCTAAAACAGACCCTTGAGGCACTCCACTAGTGACTTTTCTTTTCCTGGATATCGCTCCTCCATACACAACTTGTTGATACCTATCAGATAGCTGGTCACCAATCCAATGCACCAATCTAATATCCAACCGTATCTGCTCTAGTTTGACTGTCAACCTATCATGAGGTACTCTATCAAAAGCCTTAGCGAAATCCAAGTATATTACTGTGTATCCTTCTCCTCTGTCCAAGAAAGCAGTCACTTTATTGTAATAAGTAAGTAGATTACTAAAACATGACCTCCCTTTAGCAAATCCATGCTGTCCATCAAAGATATTACCATTGTTATCAACCCAACTCTGGATCCTAGTTCTCACAACTTAAAAAGCAACTTATCATGTGAGATCTTGTCCTTGGAAAAATGATATCCAGAATTTTTATAATCGCAAAAGAAATACAACCAGATCTAGAGTTTGATGCCTCCATTCTACTGCCACCCTTTTGCACTGGTACTATTTTACCCTCCTTCCACGTTCCAGGAACCTATCCCATTGCAAGGTTTCCATTAAATATCACTTCCATAGCACAATACCTTAAAGCACATTGTGAACTTCCATCTAGTCCCCTGCCTGATTGACATTTAGTGTGGAATGCAAGGTTTCCATTAAACATCACTTCCATAGCACAATACCTTAAACCACATTGTGAACTTCTATCTAGTCCCCTGCCTGATTGACATTTAGTGTGGAATACATCCTCTTGATTCACTTCATCACTCATTATCCTTGTTAGCAACAAAGCCTGCTGCACCAGGTTGAAACACTCTAACAAAGTGATCATTAAATAGCTCAACTATGTCATCTGCTTTGGTCAGTCGATCCCATCTCGTTTTTCCTCCTGCTTGCAATGTAGTGAAAAAACTACTCGGAATTCTTCTTTATTGTAGTGCTAGCCTCTTCTCATATTCTGATTTTTCTCTCCTTACAGTACTAGTCACTTTCCTAGTTTGAGCCCTATATTCCTCATTCAACTGTTCTCCATCCCTCTCTTTATGTCTTCCATAATCTCTTTTTATTTTACAGTTCCCCTTTTATTTCTCTTTTCATCCATTTGACTCTGTATCGCTTTATTTTCTTCACTTGCGGTATACAATCTGCCGTTGTTGTCAACAACTTTTTCTTAAGTATCTCCCATACACTTATGACCCCCCCTTTCCTTCAAATTGTTTCATCCATTGTACTGCTGCAAGCTTGTATCTAAGTCTGTGATAGTTGCATGCCTTATAATTCCATATAAATTCTTTCTGTTTGATAATTCAATATGCCTATTAATCCAAGTCAAGACTACATAGTCAGTCTCATGAAAGGGGAACAAGTATGTCATCTCAGTCACAATCAGATTCTCTGATGCAATGGCCAAATCCAAAACTCTTGATCCTCGTGTTCTCTCCACCACATGCTGCCTAAGACAGTTGTCTTGGGCAGCATGACAGGAAATCCAAGAATTCAGTTTCCATATTGCTGCATTCTGTCTCCTTTACTTAGTATATATTGCTATGGTTGAAGTCTCCCATAATGATCACTCACTTTGCACTTGCCAAACTAATTTGCCTAAACATTTCCTGCTCATCACCAGTTACATTCCTAAGTCTGTAGCAACATCCTACTAAATATCTTGTCTTATAAAAATCTATCTCGTGCCATACACTTCCAAACTCATTATTGTTATTTCTACTGTGATTCTGCACTCCGAGAGGGCATAGTTCATCTTTTATTATGAGTGTCACTCTATCACCACATTTACCCTCCCTAGCTTGCCAAAATATGCTAAACCCTCTGATTTCTATCCCTCTTAGGACATCCTCCTCAATTAACCAACTTTCTACCAACAACCTTCGGAGAGATTGAATTAGTCAATGCCACAAACTCATTCCCTTTATTTCTAATGCTCTTAGCATTTGTATACTGAAAAAACCAGTGTATTGCCAGCCTTCTTATAGCCATTATTACTTCCCTCATACTCCACCTAATTCTGTAATATAGTGTACAGATGTGGATGCATTCTCCATATATCATTTCATTCATTATTACCACTCTTCTCCTCCACTATCATATGGGATACGACATGCTCACTAATGTGTCTTTTCACAAATACATTTCTGCTGCACTATTTCTAGCATCAACCTTAAATCACATGCTACACGATTTATGCTGCCTATCAGGTCATTCGTCTCAACCATTGCTATCATCTCCTGCACATTTTCATCCCTCTTCAACACCAATGCCACTGTATCGGTCCACCAAGGCAAGCATTTCCTCTTTCACTCTATCCTACACACCCCAGAATCATTCAATCTCCATACATGATGCTCCAAACAGATTGATTAATTTTTCTCTCACTGACATCTCTACTCTTACAGCTTCCAATCTCTCTCTTCCCTCCACTCTTTCTCTCTACCTCATCTCTCTATCCCTTGCTTCCACATTCTCTAGACTTTCTGCAATTTCCTCTCTTCCCCTTTCTCTCTCCTTGTTCTCTGATGCCATTCTCTTGCACCTACTTCTTCTCGCACTTGCCAAACTCTCCATCCTCATATCTTCACCCTTCTCAACTCAGTTTTCATTCCTTCCATCTCTGATGTCGGTAGTTCTGTTTTTCTCTCCACCATCTCGCTTTCAGTTTTAGATACACACATGCACACACAAAATCATGGCCATCAGACAAACCATCTATTTCTGCTACGCTGCCCATAGTTAAATTCATGTGTTTGTCTGTTATTCTCCCTGCCCTCCAACACACTGCTTGTATCCACTTACTGAATTTCACCCGTTTCTGAAGCACTGTCTTCACTGCCCCTAAATCCTGAGATTGAGATACACGTCTCCTACCACCTACATTTCATGCACATTCCTGCCCTGCACCTGCCACATTTTTAAACAACGGGATGCATACATACTATACATACTACATGCAGGCAAGCAACAAAGTTATCGGCTATGTATGCTACAAATAATGCGGTCTTTAAATTTTGATGGACTGAGCAAATTACTAAAACTGGCAGCCACCATTTTGAATACAATTGATAAGTTGGAATACAATACTGAGACCATAAAATCCTAACAAAATATTACTCAGACACACAAAAATTCATCAGTTTGAATAGCACCAGCTTAAAAACCAGTATTGGCAATGAAATAAACACAATATCTTTTCTTACTACTAATATTTATCTTTTTTTTTTTTTAAACAGCTCGCAACACATTACCGCTGTCTTCGTGCTACTGGCATTGCGAAACAATTGAAAAATATTTACCTGTTAATTTAGCAATACTTAATTTATTTAGAAGAAGAAGAAATAAGTCTGTTAAGGAGAATAAAAAGAAGCAAGGGAAACTGGATTGGACATATTCTGAGAGGGAATGGAATCATCAGAGATGCCATCGAAGGAAAAATAGATTAGATGGAAAAAGACCCAGAGGAAGAGTAAGGAAAACAATGCTAGATGACATGCTGAATGGAGACAGGTACACAACCTTGAAAGAGAAGGCTCAGAACAGAAGAGAGTGTAAGGAAAGTTTCTGCTACTAAAAGAAGAACCTGCTGAATTGCAAAATACTCGAGAAGAAGATAATTTATTTAATTTGTTGAACAAGGTTTTGGCAGTATCTTTAGATCATCATATTGCCAGTTTAAAGTGCCATGACAGGATTGCAATACCTTGTGACCACTTTCATACTTCTTGATGATATTCACTTTTATCTTGATCAATCTTATGTGTACGAGTATGTGCACTACTCATATCACTTGATCTTTTACTTAATTATTTAACCCTACAAATCACAGTAAAATTTAAAAAAAATAATAAATAAAAGATGTGAAAATATCATAGCTATTCGGTCAGTAGACTACTGCAAACAAATGAGCCTGTTCTGCTGCTCTCTACCTTTCTGTTTCAGAATATCTGCATCCATAATTTCTGCTATATAATATTTCAAAAGTTTTTGTTTTAAAATTATAATTAATATGAAAAATATTTATAGGTTTTGACTACAAGACTTGCAATATTGTAGTAGCAGTTGAAAATCAGAATCCAGAAATTGCTAGTGGTGTACATGTAGATAGAGATGAAGATAATATTGGAGCTGGTGATCAGGTAAAATAGCAGTATTTTGTTGTTTAGCTGATAATGTCTTATATATTATCTGAACTAAGTATCTTAGTTTCAGATCAAAGAGTATCTCAGATCTAGAATCTGGGTATCTTAATAGGACATAATTGGTTGGATAACTTCTTGGAACTGCAGTGGTGGGGTCTTAAAGTAGCATTATATTACTGTAAAATCTTTACATATAAATGGAGGAATTTATTTCTAAAAATGGGATATAAAATTGTTTCCATCTGAGGAAATAAACTGGAGAGGGGGACTTAGTGTATGTAGAAAAGGTTTAGATACTGGTTGTTATTCATGCTCTTTTGAAGCACTTATTTCATTTTATTTTTTTCTACTGCAGTCTCCACCCATTAAAGATTGTAAACCTACAGTACATTAGTACCACAGCTCAGGTAGGCATTTTTTATATAATCCATAAATCCTGTTCTAAAGATCAAGCAGAATTTTTTTAAGCCATTTTCATGCTTCTAGTGAGAAGGACAACGAAATTCATCTCCACTTAAAGACAATCACAAACATCAGTACTCTTGGTGTAATTCAAACCCATAGTTTACCATTCTATAACTGATGGACTATCTACTCTGCCAACTAAGCTGGTCCAAAATTGAGAAACTAATTCTTCAGAGCTAAATGGTAGTAGTAGTGCTTAAGTGTTTTCTGACAAATGCTTCATGCTCAAATTCTGATTTGTGTGCAGTGAAATATTAATCCATTAACCTAATTCCCTTCTTTTGGAAGAAATAAATAAAATAGAAATCACCGTGCCAAGACAGAAGCTATTCAATACGCTGCAGTTATATGGTGTGAATGGGGCATTATATCAAGCAATACTTAGTCTTTCTTTGAGTTGTAAATCAGCAGTTAGAATTGAAGGAAGTACAAGAAGATGGTTTAATGTTAAATCTGGTGTGAGACAAGGATGTACATTATCCCCTCTGTTATTCATTATCTATATGGATCACATTATGAAGGAAAGTGGTATTAAACATGATATCAAAATTGGAGATGTTAATGTCAGCTCTTTGCTTTATGCGGATGATGTTATACTTCTAAATAAATCTGCTACAAGTCTGCAAGATTCTCTGACTAAATTGAATAGCTGTTGTAATAGATATGGTATGAAGGTCAGCAATAAAAAGACAATGAAAATAGGCAGAATCATTGAAAATGTCAACTGTGTTGTGAATGGAGAACCTGTGGAACAAGTAAAACATTTCAGATACTTAGGCACGATTTTTACTGAAGATGGTAAATTAAATATAGAAAGAGACAACAGAATCAGCAAAGCTGGTATGGTGGGAAGTCAATTGAATAAATTCATATGGAATAAGAAAGAAATTAGTCGGAACACTAAATTAGCTGTATACAAGACAGTGTTCAAACCAGTTTTAACTTATGGATCTGAGAGCTGGGTCAGAAGTAAAACACTTGACCAAAGACTAGAGACCACAGAAATGAGAGTCCTGAGAAAGATTATAGGCATGAACAGATGGCATCAATGGCAATATCATATTAAAAATGAGGATATTAGGAAAGAACTTGACATTGTCAGCATCCAGGAATGCATTAGCAGAGCTAATCTTAGGTGGTATGGTCACTTAAACAGAATGGGCGAGGAAAGATTAGCAAAACAAGTGTTCTCTGCCAGGTTGGCAGCAAAACAACCCAGAGGAAGACCAAGATATAGGTGGATTGATACAGTACAAAGTGCTTTAGACGATAGAAATATAAGATCTGATAATGATGGAGTCTTGACAAGTAACAGACTGATTTGGAGGAAAATTGTAGATAGGAAATTAATAATGATGTAATTTTTTTTCATGTAGTACTATCAAATCCTGTACACCCCCCCCCCCCTTGAGGATACATGGCAGGAATTTGATGATGATGATGAAATCACACCGACATTAAGTGTAATGCCTCCCCTCCCCTTGACTGATAATGGGTATAACCAAATTGTCATCTAGAAAATTACTGCCAGATATCATCTCTCAACCAGACTATCAGTTGATATAAAAAGAGTTTATACCAAACCTTAATGGAGCATTGCAACAAATAGCATAGGTTCTCCTCAAGTGTAATCAATGCACCATCTTTAAGCCAATGTTAAAGATGCCAAGCTATTTTAAACCTGGTTTTACTCCATTTCCCAAGTAAGCAAACAGACAAACAAGTCAAGTTTGTGCCTTTATTGAGGTCTCATCAGTGGGAGCCAGGCTAGAAATACCAAGATTTTAGTAATACAGAGCTTATAAGTATTTTACCAGAACAAGTTACCATAAGATGTTTTAACCTTATTAAATAAAAATCTCAGGAGGAGATATAAATGTAGGAAGTATTTAATAATACTTAATTTAATAATATTTAATAATACTTCCTACATTTATATCTCCTCCTGAGATTTTTATTTAATAAGGTTTAAACACCTTATGGTAACTTGTTCTGCTAAAATACTTATAAGCTCTGTATTACTAAAATCTTGGTATTTCTAGCCTGGCTCCCACTGATGAGACTTCGATAAAGGTCGAAACCGGTCTGGGTAGTGGCCCCCTTGCCTTTAATACAAAGCATCATACATCTCCTCCAGGAGATGTGCTTTGCATTAAGGGTAAATATTAAGATTAGTGATCAGAGCTTATTCTACTTTTACCAGGAGTTGCCTTGGTCTTGCACTACTTGCAGGATCAGCTAGACTTGCAGCACTTGCAGGTGCAAACTTGACTTGTTTGTCTGTTTGCTTGCTTGGGAAATGGAGTAAAACCAAGTTTAAAAATAGCTTGGCATCTTTAACATTTTATTATACCCAAGGTAAAATACTTTCTACATCTTTAAGCCAGTTTGGAAACTGTCTTGTTTTCTCCAATCCAAATTAAATTACTACCTCTCACTTGCTTGATGTCTCAAGTACCCTGTTCATGTCGACTTTGTTATTTTGGACATATGGGCTGATCTACTGAGATTATAATTCTGCAACATCAGGATTACATCAAATTTCTGGAATCTAACAAGTTTGGCCTTGCTTACCATAACCTAAAAAGAACTATACTAGATGGTTCTTTGAAATAGAATCAAGTTGATTATACTATAAACTGTTTTCACTGTTATGCACAGTTTTTTGTGTCCAAGCAGTGGAAATATTTTACTTTTTTTTTGTGATTCCTAATATGTTATTAGTCTGCGCGGTTAGCCTAGTAGCTATGCGCTTCGCAACCATATGCCTGGGGAAGGAGTGTCCTAGGTTCGATTCCCGTCGGTGATGTGAGCAGTTGAAGGATCTTCCTCAGCCATAGCCAAGTTAGCCAGTCTTGGGCGTGGACAGCAGGGTTTTTTCCCCAGTTTATTCTGGGGTTTTTCATCCTGCAAAGCAGGCAAACTGGGCTTGAGAACTTAACACTACAGGCTATAGGATACACCGGGGCATAGGGCTGACCACCTTATCCTGTAAACGGAGTGAGGTCCGATGATCAATGGACTCTCGACACCGCAAGGTAAAAGAGGGTATAAAGAAGATGAGATGAATATGTTATTATTACTACTACTAATGAATATGACTTATGAATTGGCTCTTAGAAAATAATAAGATCAACTTCTACCAAACTGCATACAGGTCTCAACACAGTACAGAAGATCAATTATTTTATCTTTGTCAATCAGTCATAGATGGCTTTCAAGAAAAACCACCAAAGAAGACAACAGCAATATTCTTGGATCTCACAGCTGCTTACGATTGCATCTGGAGACAAAAGTTACTAAAAATTGCATACGATACTGGAATAAGGGGGAATGCATTAATTTGGATTTCATGAAAGTAAAAGTTAATGGAATTTATTCCAAAATGCATTGAACTTGGGCTGGAGTCCCACAAGATTCTCTTTTAAGCCCACTCCTATTTCTCATCTATATGAACAATATCCATCCTCACATAATAAATGACACAGAAATAGCATGCTATTCAGATGATATAGCAATCTGGCACACAAGCAGTAATTCTCAACAAAATCCTCTGAAAAAGTCCTGAATAATTCAATAAAAGGCTTAGAAAGATGGGCAAAGGAACTTAAACTATAGATAAACCCAGAAAAAACAAAACTGAACATCTTCTCCACTGATAGAAAAAACAGAGACAATTACAACCTCAAATCAAAATATATAATACCAACCTAGAAAAACGCAGTCTCCAAAATACTTAGGCCTAACTCTAGACACTGAACTGAGATTTACAACTCATATTACAAATCTATCTAATAAAGCTCTTAAAAAGCTTAATATCATCAAAAGGCTTTGTGGAACAAAGTGAGGTGCAAAACCAAAGACACTCAAAACTACATACAGCACTCATATGACCCACTATGGAATATGCCTCATTGGTCTGGGCTCCAGCTTCTACTAGCTCAAAAGAAAAACTTGACAGAGTACAATCAAGAGTAGCAAAAATTATCATAGGTGCAGTCTCATCCACAAATAATTTAAAAGCTCAACAAGAGTATGGGCTTCACATATTAGAAGACAGAAGAAAACTCTCCACAGTTAAATTCACTAACAGAATCAGGAGCCACCAACAGGATCACATCTCACTCAGGACTTTCGATGCCTGGACAAGAAAATATAGACTAAAGAGATCATCTACATTACAATATGATCAAGAAATTAGAAAACAGATTGACTTAGAGCACCTATCCATTGAAATAAGCAGAGAGCCATTGTAAAATGATGTCCTTTTATTCCCTTTGTATATCTTACGATATTTCTTACTTTATCTTCCTTTTACTTTAAATTCTCTATATATCTTTATCTTGGTTTTAACTTTCTCTATTCTTTATTTACTTTACTCTCTTTATTCACTTTACTAGCCTTACTACTCTATACTCTATTCTTACTTTACTTTTTACCTAAATTACTACTAGTTACCTAACTTCTAATACCTTGGGAACCTTGGAAAATTTATTAAAGTTTTGACTGCACCACCAAGATTCCCCTTTTTAGGCATTAAATAAAATTAAGATCACCTGCAGTATCTCTCTAAATCTATCTCAGGCTTTATCGACAGTCGTGGCTACTCTTATTTGACTTTGCACACAGGTTTGTATTTTTTTTTTTTTTTTTAGAAACAGTGCATTGGAATAAGGATCAGTGAATATACATTCTTTACCATAACAAACATATTTATTAAATTAGGATACATTAATACAGTTTCTTAAATGAATTGGCTCTTCAGAAAATTAAAAGCTAAGAATTATAGTCTCATGCAATATACACATTAAAATACACAGCAATACTATCATATACCAATCTATAATCTCGTTCATTCTGCTGCTAAGAATTATAATCTCGTAGATTGTACATACATACTGAACATGCAGCAATACTATCATATAAGAATCTATGTTCTCATCCTAGAACTAATCTGTTCAAACAATATACACATATTTTACTCAACAAGTTTCTCATATCTAAATTATATCAACTATTCTTTAGTTTCTTAGTCTGGGACAAATTATCACAATTTAACTTTTATATATGTCCCGCCGAATATATATACTTCAAACAACAAATTTACCATATCTAAATACTTCCAGTATTTCTTTAACCTCATAGTCCGGGACAAATTATCACAATTTTAATTTATATATGTCCCGCCGAATATATATATATACACTTCAAGGTTGTACTCACAGTTCTTCTCTTACACATATATCTGAACTGGTTCTTTCATCTCTAATCTGGTTCCACTGACTTCTTTTCCATCCTGGGCCTCACTTTCGTGCGGACTTCCTTTTCTTTAGCTCCGTCACGTCATGGAAGATTTTCGGGGCTTGGATCATGGCTCACCGATACTATCTTCTTTTCCATCTTGGATCTCAACATTCGTGCAGGCTTCTTTCTTTTAGCGCCATCGCATCTTGAAGAATTCCCAGGCATGATGCATATTATGGTTCGACTTCTCCTTAGACAATTCCCTACTTCTCTCCAGACGTCCAATGGACCTGCAATGCTGGATTCCGAGACACTACGAGAGAAGACTGCATTTCCTTCTGTGTTTCTGCATACCTGCTTCCTTCCTCATTTTCTGCCTCTGCATATTGGCATACTACCGTTGCATGGCTGCATACTGCCTAAGCCTACTACATATTGGATCTGCTGCCTCTGGATACCTGGATGAAAAGAGACCCTTGCATACCCCTGGTTCCTTTCTTATACTTCCTCTTGCGTCTCTGGATTAAGGGTTGAGAACCCGTAACATTCCCATGCAAAGGGGAATGTGACCTTCAGAGTTGTTGATTATTTTTGTTTTCCCCAGAACACACACAAACAATCTTATTCACTACATGTGGGAGATCCTTAATTGTTCACCGCCTGTTGATGCACTGTCCTTGAGACAAGCATTAGGTTAAGCTTCAAACAATTGAAGGCACTTGTTAATCTTTAGTTTTTCTATTGTTAGTTAGTCAGTTTAATCTTATCATACAATAATTTACTGTTTCTTGATTCTATCCTTTTGCTTACTTAAAACCTTATATAATCAAATTCTTACCGGCTGCACCATTGTCGTGTCGTCCCTTCTTCTAAATAATGTGCGTCTAGTTTCTTTCTCATTGGTATCTCGGGACAACTTATTCAAGTTTAGCGTTTATTATTACAGTCGCAAAATTCAATTCTATCGTGTATGTCTTTATGTTAAATAGATTGCGTCATTGTTATGCGATACACATTAGTAATAAGCTTAGCCTTACGTCTCGTTTCTTTTATGTTCCTTCTTACGTAGCTTAACCTTTAAGGGCCACCAGAAGATTACCCGTTCCCTGAATTCTGTATATTATCCTGATCACTCGAGCAAATTTATTTTTTTACTGCGCCAGCCTGAGCCTTAAAGTTAGAGATAGACTCTGCCTTTAGGTTAATTATAGAATATCAGGTATTACTAGCAATATAATTAAATTCCTAGGGGCTCTCTGGCATAATTTTACTCTTGTTTGCGGTCGTGCCCTTACTTTCAATTGGGGTATTCCCCTCTCACTCATGCGTACTCAGGTTCGATTTTTTATGAAGGGTCAGAGTTAGTCAACATGATCAGAAACACATATAATTAAAGAATCAAACATTTATTAAATTCAATTAGTGAAGCTATACAAGTTAAATTGATCATCAAATCTAAAATTAAATCACTTCCTTTCATTCACTCTCTCAGTCTTAAATTAATTTTGGTATTCTACTTCAAAGTATCAGCAATTCAATGTCTCAATATTTCACTTCATATTACATTTATGATTACGATTCATTCTTCTTATTAAGTTTATAGTATTAGCAAAATTCATTATTTCAATAACTCAATACACATTGCATTTAAGATTACAATTCATTTTAATATTAAGGCACTTTAACACACTTTATAACATCTCTCAGAATAAGCATAACAGAATCTCTATCTGGTTGAAAGTTCCTAAAGTTCGCTTCAAGAAAACATAGTAATTTTCACAGATCTAAACTTTTCACTCTTTCTTCTAATACAAATTTCAAATTTTGCTCTCTTAAATGTTAGTCAATCTCAAAAAAGGGCTAGAATAAGTGAGAGTACTTATCTATTCTTATCTTCGGTTTCCTGCCGTCCTTCGTCCTTTGTTTCGAATCTGGTTGTCTCGAGTAACGCCACGTAGGTTGCACGTGCTCGCTTGGGCTGGATGCCATACTTCTGCTTAGGTTTTTTTTACATAGATGATTCTTCTCATCACGGCCTGCAATTAATCTTGTCGAAACTCAACTACAGTGTCATACTGAACTCTATCGTAAGTCAGCCCTCAAATATGAGAGCTGAACCGCGAAGAACTCTTGGAGCACACGGAGAGAAAACTCAGGAACAAGAAAAAACGGGGGTCATTTATTTCTGTGTCGTGGGTTTTATTCGTTCTCCTAGAGCACCACCTTTTCGAATTTGAAATTTCTCATCGTTTCACCCATTAGTCTCCGTTTGGGTGACTTCGCCAATTAACATACGGTTCAGGAGTGATTCAGGAGTTCTTGAGGTAAACTGGCCCACTCCTCTTTCAGAGCAAGAATAAGGCTCGTTTGTTTTCTGAAAGGGAATTTCAAGCAGCAGTGCATCTCCCTATTGCATCCTAAACGTATTCTATGGGGGTTGAGATCTGGGAAGTGTGCTGACCACTCCATTCAATATTAATATCCCCGGTCTCTAGACGTATCTCCACTGCTCGTGTATGATGTGGTGTGGCATTGTCATCCATAAGTGTTCCATGGTGCCTAGAGCACCACAGGACAATCGAACACAACATTAAAGAATTTCGTTGCAGTATCGTTTACTAGTCATAGTCCCTTTTTCCAGCACTTGTAACTTGGTGTGTCGTTAAAGCATAATACCTGCACCACACCATGACCCCAGCACTGTTGTATCTATCCGTTTCAAGAACATTCTCAAGATGGTTAGTGGTATCACTTTCGTGCCAGATCAAGTGTCATCTTAAATCGGAGGAAAGACTAAAATGACTCATCTGTAAACATACATTAGTTCATTGGCATCTTGTCCAATTTTTATGGATACAGCACTACTGAAAATGTACTCTATGATGAGCTGTGGAGAAAAGGATGCAGATCTTCAAACTACTTGTCGCAGATGTCTTAGCACAGTTCATCGAGATATCTGCTTATCTGTGGTTGAATGGAGCTAACTTGCAAACTGACCTGCCGTGGTGTGTCGATTTACATTTGCTGTTATAGCCAAAAATCTGTCTTTGTGCTCCGTGGTAGCGCAAGGATAACTCTTAGCAAACATTTGGAACATATTCCATTGGTTTGAAATGCTGCTCAGAGCCTGGATGCAACCCTATGTGAGATACCAAACACTCTGGCAATATCAGTAATTCTGTGGCCTTCAAGCTTTCCAAAAATTCTTCCCCACATGAAATCATCTAGATCAGTGCTTCCCAAACTTCTGGATGTCAGGGCCCCCTTTGCAAAAATTAAAATATTTCACGGCCCCCTCAAAAAAAATCGTAATAGAGAGATATATTATTATAATATTTATTGTATTTATATTCAATACAAAACATGCACAGCGAATATTGCAAAAATCAAATGCATATATTACATTTTTTGCCTCTTACTGTTTGGTTCTGAAGACGATGCGGGCTGTTGTGGTAAAATATGAAATACTGTCCTTTTTTTTTTGAGTGTTTCTGCTTCTGATTGTTTGCGGGATTTATTTTTATTTTTATTTTTTATCAGCCACTTATCCATCTTAGGGTTAAATTTTTTAACGTAGAATACATCAAATAATAGCACCACTTACCGATACTGGCACACCACAGACTGATAACATGAAATTAGTGAATATTACCTGAATAAGGGAATCTCCGGACCAGGAATATTTTTCTTTTTTGTGACTTTTCTCCCTTTACGGTAATTAAGCCTAACGCGAAGCAGACAGCAAAGGCAGGTTATTAAAACGCACATATGATTGGTGCGGTATTAACAAAAGATCGCGCAACCGAAAGATAAAAGCATAGCTGACAATTGAGTTGAAATGCTAACTCACTTCAACCGAATTCCATATGTGAAACTGCCATAACATTCATTTTATATATATATATATATATATATTACTTAGTTTTAACACTTTTACGAATTTTAACACGTTCGGTTGAATTTTATTCCTGCTTGGGAAATCGAACTCACACACATCTAATTAATAACAATGGTTTTTAGTTAGATACTGTGTTTGCCCATGCAACATATGGTTTTGTTTCAGTCTATACATCATAGTTTCTGTATGAGGGGACATGTGATTCATTGATTAGTGTGTTTTTATCCCAGTTGTCTCTAATTGCACTATTTGTTGAGAAATATATTACACAGATTCCTCATACCTTATTCACTGATATAATAAAAGTACTTGTTTTTATTGCCTCTGCAGTATATGACTTTAGGGAGGACGTGTTGTTTAGCACTGCAAGCGTGTTGTTTACCACTGCAAGCGAGTTGCTATCTCCCCACATGAACTTGCTGAAGCTTTTTTTCCACGTGTGAAGTATATGCGAAACTTTTATTGGTAACAGAAAACTAGCTCGGATGACAGTGATAATATAAAACGAGTTTTGATATGTATATAAAGTCAATATCAACAGTCCCTGATTACGAACGCGTGATGAAAGGGACAGGAAGATTTGGAGCTTCCCTGGAGAGCATTCGAAGTAAATACAATTAACCACTGCTTTGAAATGAAACATATGAATAAGCAATATTTACTAATATTCATTAAGTGCCGAAATACGCAGGAAGCAAAGTTTGTGAACCAACACCAATGTGTGAATTTTTCCATTAAAATATAAAAAATAGTAAAAAAGAAATAGTAAATAATAAAAGTTAAATACATTTCTTTTAAAATAAAAAAAAATCTACTTAGTCTTAAAACATTTTAAATTTGTTTTCATTCTTTCACGGCCCCCTCAACAAAACCTACGGCCCCCAAGGGGGCCGTGGCCCACAGTTTGGGAAGCGCTGATCTAGATGATGTGTTTGGGATATTACAAGACATCCAAGTTTGCAACTTTATTCTTTCAAATGCAGTTCACTTAGTGCCGCCTTTTGCCTTTTATCCTGTTGAGTGCTACCACGTGATCCCTTTTGCACTTCATTCAAAAATTTGAATGTGTACCTGCTTTCTATCAGTTATTTGTATAACTGAAATCATCCGTTATACAAATTGCCACAAGCTGATCGTCTGAATTTGTGGTTGTAATCTTAATTTTCAGAAATAGTGTTCATCCTTAGGTTATGGATACCTGTGTATTAATATTACAAATGCTTGCATATCTATGAATTTTTGAGTACTTCTTCCATGTATGGTAGTAACACCTATCACATTTCTCCTTGAACTCATTTGCTGTCCAAGTAGTCACAATTTACTCAGTCAACCTATTTCACCCCTTCATGACTATAATCTAACACTAGCTTAATCACATGCCATCCATATTCTTCCTAGCTGATGCAACACATCCCCGAGGAACACCTGCATCAATAGAGAAATCTGAAGAGAGAATAGTATTTGCCATTATGTGCATCATTGTACACTGATCAACCATTTGAAACTGGGAGACCATAAGATGGCAGTTTGCTAATCCCTTGTATCCTTGTTCAACTCCAGATTTGTGCGGTTTGATAAGATGGATATGATCTTGATGTTCAGAGATGCTTTTACTTATAGATCTTCCTGAAGACATCTTACAAGAACACAGAACTTCGTATATGCCAGGTAGCATCATAGGTGAGAGTTTGTCTTTTGGAGAAATTAACAAATTGTGGATCTGATTGATTGTTTTATAGGTAGCCACGAGTTTGTAATTCTTCATAATCTTTTACAGACGTTCCGAAATTCCTTTGATATATGGTATAGGAGTCCTACGGGCTCCTATTTATCTGGGTTGATGTGTGTGGGGAAGTGGCTGATGATTTTTTGAGTTGTTTTTGGATTGTATCCATTTAATAAGGCTGTATCTTTAATAATCTCCAATTCTTGTTGTAAAGATTCTTCAGAGGAAAAAAATTTGTGTGCTCTGGATACCAAAGATTTTATGATGCCATGGCATCATAAAATCTTTGATTCTATAATGTTCCTTTCATTGTAATTCCTAGTATTCTTTATAACCGTGCTGATGATGTCTTAAGATACTTAAGATGAAATATCTACATATTATTAAAATTTAATTACTGTGGTATAAGTGTGAATTTATAGTTATAAAATACAGTTATTCCTACTCCATATGTCTAAAATATCTAAGATACATCTGAAAGATATCTAAAGTGCTAAAGAAACATTACCTCTATACTACACTTCAAACTAGCAACCCCTAGCACTCATCTGTTCTCCAAACAACAAAGTCCATTTTCTTTCATATCTAGGAGTATATGAAGTTTCCTGTGTCTGACTTAGCTTACTGCATATAGACAGTCTTAACATTTGCTTTGGAGAACACTTAAAATATACATTTGTTGCAAAAACTATGGCAAATCAGGACTGACAATTTTTGGATACCAGTTCACAGAGAATAAAGAAAATTATTATATTCGGACTATTTTTGGAGTCAGCTACAGCAAAGAAATGCTCCTGACATCAGCAATTATGCATTAACTTAGCTAAAACTTGGGTGTTGGTATTTTAAGATCAACTTCAATTTGACAACTATTAACAATTTCTTTTTATCCGTTACAATTCCACCACTAAGACAATATTTGTTATTGCCTGTATGGTGACAAGTTGTTTATACTCTGAAGATGTTGGTTTGAAATCCAGCAAAATATCAGCTATTAAATGTTATTTATTGTTCTTACTATTAATAATATTTTTCAAATATTGTACATCAGAATTTGCACATATGTGTAGCTGTAAACCAAGTATAAGAGTGGTATTATAATGTGTGACTCATGATAAAATAGAGTGTCTAGGTAAAAGGATACATCATACTAAAGTCTAATAGCTTGACTCATCTTTATCAGTGAAGTTATTTTAACATTGGAAAAATTTGAAAGTTTATTTTGCTGATTTTCACATAATTTTTTTTTCTATTGTTATTTTCAGGGCCTCATGTTTGGCTATGCTACGGATGAAACAGAAGAATGTATGCCACTTACAGTGGTGCTTGCACATAAATTAAATTCTAGACTATCTGAATTAAGAAGAAATGGAAAATTTTGGTGGGCACGTCCAGACTCAAAGACTCAGGTATGCATGATTCGTGAAAATAATTCATTCTTCATTGTTTGTATGTCACGCACACATATATACAGTAGCCTGCTGTTTATCTGACCCCTGTTTATCAGATGCCAGAAGAGCTCCTAACTTTCATCAATTAACAAAAAAAAACAAAGAACTTAATGAACCTGCTCAGACCAAATATCAAATAATTCCAACTAGAATGAATCTTCATCCCTCACTCCACTCAAATTTCTCAATCACTATCCAAGCCTTGATTCTCCAACAATGATCCAAGGCAGTCCATGAAATTTAGCATATTACAAATGGCTTGAGACTAAAATTTCAGCATCACACTCAGACTACATTGCAGCTAGCAAGAACGGCAGAAAAATAATTATTAAATCTCATTTTGAAAATGCCAAATGCCACAAGCTTGCTTTCTGTTTTAATGTAGTTGTGGCCACCTTCTGATCCCTAGCCAAGGTCATTATCGTCACTTCTAATCACCCATGTTTCAACCACTCTCACATCCCAATGTTACTGCTGTAACACCCCTGAAAGACAAGACCGATCTACTTACATCATTCCAATTCCTGCATTGATGACCATGTCAAAGTACTCCCACTCTATCGATAAATCCTTACTCTGGGTCACCTAGTTTTCTGTTGGTATGCCACTTGTACTAAAAGCTTGTGCTCCGGAATTTAAACCTATCCCATATTGCCTCTTCAGTATCTTTTCTACTTGACTGGTATATATATCCTACAGCATGGAAACAAGTCTATAGTCAGCCCATTCCAAAGAAAGGTGTTAAGTCGCCCTACAAACTACTGTCCAATTGTTCTTACTTCTGTTCTCTCAGAAATTATGGAGGTCATCATCAGCCATCTTCTACACACTCAAAGGCCCATCAGCAGATTAGTGATGTCCTGTATGGATTCTGCCACTCTCAATCCACAGCATCTTCTAGCATTTACCACCCGCCTCTGAGCTCAAAACATAAAGGTTTGGGAGGAAACTTGTGTTGCTTTCAACATTTCAGAGGCATTTGATCAGATCAGGACACAGAGGTCTGCCAACAAACTACAATTCTGTGATCTTGCAAAAGGTTGCAAAATCACAGAATCTTGATCCTGGATTACTCGCCATGTGTCGGTTTAGATGGTTTCTCAGATTTCTCACTAATGCGGGAGTATCCCAGGACTGTGTACTTTCATTCCCTCTCTTCTTCCTGTACATAAATGACCTGCTCTCACTGACTTCAAGTAGTTTCCATAGCTATGCTGATGATATGACATTCCATTCTCCTCCTTATTTGACTCTTCAGTCTTCAATAACTGATGCCTTAAACTTTGTTTTCTCGCTAATCATCAGTGAGGTGAGGATAACCTTGTAAACATCAGCTCTACTGAAACAATCCTGCAAGAAAGATGTTGCATCACTTCCATCATTAATATTAACTCGTATATCAAAATATGATCAGATCTTTTTTCTTCTTCTTAGACTAGCTTGCACAGTCCCTATCCATTTGTGGCAAACACATTTCAGACATCTGCTGTTGATGTGAAAACATTTGGTGTTTTCACATCAGCATCAGACATTTGGAGTAGTGCATCCAAAGTTTTATTGGAACTGCTTGATGCTTGTAAAGAAAAGGACAATCAGATTGACCCCCCCCCTCTCCTACTCCTCTCACAGACATTTTCTGCCTCACACCTCTTCAACAGGTACTTTTTTTTATGGGTGGTGCCCACCAATAAAATGCTTACTTGTAAACCTATAGTACATTCGTACCATGCGTGGAATGAGGATTTATATGGGGTAATATTTTTATTGATATATATAAAATTTCTATTTTTTATTTATTTTTTACATAGCCCAGAAACTCTAGAGACCAAACAGAACTTTTCCAAGTCCCCAATGAGCAGGGTGGTGGTGTCAAACCAGAACAATGAAATTTATCTCCCACCTAAATGGTCACCACTCATGTTCTGCTATTCGGTTTCATTCCTCAATCTTCTTCCAAAACTGTAGGAATAAGAGCAGCTGCAATGTTCCTTTATCATCCACTTCCAAATTTATCAAACTACCTCCTTCTTCCATTTTCATTCCACTTACTGCTGTCCTTTGGAACAGCCTCCCTCCCTCACACACTTTTCCTCACTGACTCAAAATAACCTTCAGTTATTCAAAATATTTTAGCATATTTCTTCTTTCTTTTGCCTTTTAATATCTTTCTGAGATAGTAAAAAAAAAATTGGACTTTAAATATATGTTGTTTGAGGGACAAACTAGACTCTTACATTGTTTCAAGTTACAATACCCAAAGTTTGGTGTGAGACTACCACCCTGTTTATTGGGAGTCTGAAGTGGCTTGAAAAAGTTCCAGATTTGGTTTCTCAAGCAGAGTTTCCAAACCAGATGAAAAATGAATTTAAAAAATTAATAAAAATAGAAAAAAAAAATTCTCAGCCCATCCACAGTACTAATGTATCATAGGTTCACAAGCTTTCATGGAAGAGAGTCACAGAAAAAAGAATGTTGGCAAAATAGCTCAGTGGCTTACTTGGATGTTGAAGAACATGTTGACAGAGGGAGGGTATTCTCCCTCTTTATAAAGACTATGATACAACTGCATTGTGCACAGATTTGGTCATCTAGATTTCTTGTGAGATGGTGGAGAGGACCCATACAGAAATGACTAAGCTGCTGACAGATCTTTTCTTTTAGGGTTACACGATGATCAGCATTCATTTTAAAAATTTTATGGAATTTACACTTGTTAAAAAAAACTTTTTTTTATTATCCCGACGTTTTGATCTTCACATCAAGATCATCATCTGGAGCATACATAAATATACAGGACAAGCTGAGTTGCATCATTAACTGTAAGCTAGAGAAACAATGATTTGATCACATGTCATTCTACTGGCATGACCTCTGGTGGGAAAAAATAATTTTTTTTTTTTTTTTTTTTTTTTTTTTTTTTTTTTTTTTAACATCAAGCTAAATTCTATTTTACAATGACAGGAATAAACATTCTTTTAGATGGTTTTCTTTCAGAAATAATTGGTGTTACTATTTTGATTTACAATACTGGATTTTCTACAGTCCTGTTTATAGTTGTTCTTGATGAGGAAGGTCGAATATATACCTTCCATATGTTTGGGATTTTTAGACTATCATTGTTGTTCAGAATGGGGTGGTTGATAATAATCTCACAGGCTTCCTTGAATTTCTGTTCATACCATGTTCTAGTGTGATGTAGACAGCTGGTGGTTTTCCAGTCAATTCTGTGTAAGGTATTCAGGGCATGATCAGAAAGGCCAGCTTCACCATAATTATTATATTTAATGTGTCGTTTATGTTCTTTTTGTCTAATAGGAATATTGTGTCCTGTTTCTCCTATATATGGTATGTTGCAAGTACAATAAATCCGGTATACTCCAGGGTGAGCTAGTGGAGGGAGTGGGTCTTTGGATGAGTTGAGTAAGCTTTTTAATTTTGCAGGAGGTTTAAAGGTGGCTTTGAGGTGTACTTTTGTAGTACTCTGTTTATCTTGTCTGATATTCCTTTAATGTAGGGAATGGTTATAGTTTTACTGTAGGGAGTGGGTCTTTGGATGAGTTGAGTAAGCTTTTTAATTTTGCAGGAGGTTTAAAGGTGGCTTTGAGGTGTACTTTTGTAGTACTCTGTTTATCTTGTCTGATATTCCTTTAATGTAGGGAATGGTTATAGTTTTACTGTAGTCTGGTTTGTCTTTGTTTTTTATTGTGGTTTTGTAGAGAATTTTGTTAATAGTGTTTTGACTGTATCCGTTTTTTTTTGTAAGTCATTACTGATAATTTTAAATTCGTCTTTCAGTGCCTGTTCACTGGAACAGATCGTCTGAGCTCTGTTTTTTAGCATGTTGATGACACCTAGTTTTTGTGTTGGGTGGTGGTAGGAGTTTATGTGTATATATTGTCACGTATGTGTCGGTTTTCGGTAAACAGCGAAGGAAAGATTGCCCGAGGGAAGACATGTGACAAGTGTATCTAGAAACGGAAGTGTGTTGTGTTTTTCAATTTCATTTGTGAACTGTATGCATTTGTGTTGTTTGTTTAAGTGGCTAAGGAATGTGTCTAATGTCTGGAGGCCATGGGACCAGATTGCGAAAACCTCATCAATGTATCTAAGCCAGACTTTGGGTTTTAGAGGGGAGGAATCTAGGGCAAGTTGCTCAATGTTCCATGTAAAAGTTAGCAATAGGGGGGGGGGATAATGATGAGCCCATGGCTGTGCCTTCTTTTTGTAAGTAGAAGGCGTTTTGCCATGCAAAATAACCCGACCGTAATACATGCGCAAAAAGTGCCGTGATATCTGGAGGGAATTTGTTTTGTAGGAGAAGGATTGTGTCATTGATTGGGACATTCGTAAAGAGGGCAGAGACGTCAAAACTGACTAATAAATCATCTTTTTCTAATGTAATGTCTTTGATGATGTTTATGAAGTGTTGTTTGTTTTTGATATAGGAGGGGGAATGACCCAACTCCTTGAGTGTTGCCGCTAATTTTTTGGCTAAGTGATATGTCGGGCTATCAATTCCTTCAGCGATAGGTCTTAGCGGGGTGTTTTCTTTGTGAATTTTCGGTAGCCTGTAAATTCTTGGGGAGCGCACGTAGTGAGGAAACGGTTTTTTTAACTGTATCTTCGGGCCATGTGGTAATTCACTTAAGTAGTTTCTGTGTTTTGTTTTTTGTTCTGTTAGTTGGGTTGTAGTTAACTAATTTGTATGTGTTATTGTCAGAGACTAGCAGATTCATTTTTTCTATATAAGTGGTACGGTTTAAAATAACAGTGGCATTTCCTTTATCGGCTCTGGTTATTTCTATGTTTGGATTTGTTTTAAGTGATTTTATCGCTGTTAATTCGCGTTTAATTATGTTGCTTGTTATTGTTTTGTTATGGTTTAAAATGTTCGCAGTTTCCATACGTATTTTGTCTGCTATATTATTAGGTATGAATCTTAGGCCTCTTTCCATATTACAAATAACTTCAAGTTTGTCTATTTTTCGGTGCTATAGCAAAATTTAAACCTTTGTTAAGTATAGAGATTTCGTCTTTGTTTAGAGCGTGGTTAGATAGGTTGACTATGTTATTGATACTTGCGGGTGATTGGTGACTCCTGTTGTTTCTTGCTTCTGGTTGGTTGTTGTTGTTCACTGTGGCAAACTTTGAATATGGCAGCTGGTTTTGTTGTTCTTTTAGTCTTTGAAATTTGGAAATTAGGTTTTCTTTCTTTGTTTGTTGGATGTGGTTTGCTGTGTTGTCTGTAATCCTTTCTAGGATTATCCTGATATCTACTTTTAAGTAGCTAGACAGCTGTGTTTTTTCTTTTAGTAGCTGGTTTTGTGTAGTGGCTAGGTTCTTTCTGGCAGCTTGGATCTGCTCTCTCAGTAGTGCTTTCTCCATGCGGTGGTATATTCTTTGTGCCTTGGTTGAAGTGAATTTTCTCTTTAGCTTGATGCAATTAGGAGTGATATTGCTGTCCCTACACCATTTTAAAAACACCAGTCAATTGATCAAATTTGAAACTTGGATCTTCAGCTTACTGTATTGATTACATCACTTGTGGGTCGAATCTTCATGAATTATCGTAATCCGTTCTTTTAGGGTTACACAGTGATCAGCATTCATTTTAAAAATTTTATGGAATTTACAACCTTGTTAAAAAAAAACTTTTTTTCATTATCCCGACGTTTCGATCTTCACATCAAGATCAACTCAGCTTGTCCTGTACATAAATATACAGGACAAGCTGAGTTACATCATTAACTGTAAGCTAGAGAAACAATGATTTGATCAATGAATTTAGCTTGATGTTAAAAAAATATATATATATATATATATTTTTTTTTATTTTATTTATTTATTTATTTATTTTTTTAATTTTTTCACCAGAGGTCACGCCAGTAGAATAACATGTGATCAAATTGAAGGTATGTGGATTGTATCTGAAGATTGTATGTGAAGGTATCTGTCTAGTTTAGTCAGAAAAGAAGGGACATGATAGACACTCACTAAAGGAGTTCTGTAACATTGACATGAAAGTGCATTCAGTGCATCATGAGTAGAGAGAGCTTCGGCTCACTCCTAGAAGTTGTGTAAGCATGGTTTAGGAAGTGTTGTGATCTTGTTGCAGAAATAATCCCTTTTGGAATGGAAACTATCATTCCTCACTCTGTTTAAATTCTTCAACCCATATCTAAACCATGGTTCTTCAAAAGGTATGCCAAGGCCATCCAAGAAAAGCAAACACAAGTAGCTTGAGACCAAAACACTAGCTTTATTCACAGACTGCATAGTTGCCTACAACACTGGTAAAACTGCCATTAAAAGGGCAAAGTGAATTCAAGGATAAATCTAGAAAACTCACGGCTTGTGCCACTGGCAGTCATGCCTTCTTTTCCCTCACCAAAGTCATTGGCTGCTACTTTTGTCCATCTGTGCTTCCTCCTCTACTCCACCCTAATGGTAGCATCGTAACATCACCTAAAGATAAGGCTGATGTCTTGTCTTGGATGTCTTTTCATGAAAAGTTTTGGAGAAACCTGTACAGCTACTCTTGACTTTTCCAAGGCTTTTGATAGGATCTGGCATTGAAGGCATCTCAACAAGTTACTATCATTTGGACTGCCCTCGTCCTTGTGTTAATGGATTGACAGTTTTCTCCTCTCAGATCAATCTCTACATGTAATGGTGGATAGTGTTCTCTCCTCAGACTTTCCTGTCAATGCTGGTGTCCCTGAGGGTCTGTCATTTCACCCACCCTCTTCCTGATTTCTATAAATGACTTGCTTTCATTGACTGCAAACCCTATTCATGTTTTGCTGATGATAGCATACCCCACTCATCCTACTCATGTGACAACTTTGCAGTGCTCGAACATCTCATTCTTCAATATCATCTGTGATAAGCGCCCTGAACACTGATTTCCACAGTATCCTTGATTGGGGTGAAAGCTACCTAGTCAACTTCATTGCTTCCAAAATGCGGTTTTGCTTGTTTTTCCATTTAAAAAAAAAAAAACCCTGAAATCTTCACTACTTACTTTTGATAATGCTGAGCTCAACCAAATCTCTCTTCTCAGACGGACTCTTACTCCAGATCTTTCTTGGCACAATGAAATCACTTCTATAGCATCAACAGCTTCCAAAATACTTGTCATCCTTTCGTGGTTAAGATAGTACTTCTCTGCTGAAGTTACTTACCCTAAATCCCAAATCTGACCAACATTGGAATACTGCTCTCATGTATGGGGATGGTGCACCTCAGATCTCCCTCCCGAAAAATTCTTCATGTTTTTTAGAAAAGGGCAGTCCAGTTGATAAATGACACTTCTCTTACAGACTCTCTTCAGCCACTATTTCATGGAAGATTGGTTTCTACATTGTGTCTCTTGTACAGATATTTCCATGGCCATTGTTCAGCAGAACTAGCATCCATTATGCCTCATTTTTCTGCCAGATCTACAGGAACTTGTGCTACAGCTTCTCGGCATCCTTTTACAGTTAAACTACATACTCACTGAACTTGCTACTCCCAGTCAACTTTCATTCCTTCCACCTCAATTCTGTGGAACAGTCTCAATAAGCATTTCCAAAGAACTACAATTTTCAACACACGAAGAATATCAACAGATTACTATATTCCTGACCCTGCCTTCACATGGCATTTGTTTGCTATAGGCTCTTCTTCCTTTTGTGTGTGGGATATATATATATATATATAAATAAAAATAAAGTAAAAATTAATATTGGACCAGAAGATAGTGTGGTCAGTGTCCAGTTCATGCTAAGCAAGGACAAATTTTTCAGCTTTATTGTTGTTAATATAAGAGTTTGGTGTTCTTGTAGTCATTTTTCACCAGGATGGCCTGGTGAAAAATGTACGAAAAATTGTCCAAAGTATGAGCAGAGGCACTCGCACTGAACATAGTAAACAACAAGAGGGGGGGGGGGAGAAATAGAGAGAAACTGGGCTGTTTATTTTTGGTGAATGATAGCCAAGAGATGATTTTCTTGACAGTGAAAAATGTAGGAACTAAATATCTTTTTTTTTTTTTTTTTTTTTTTTTTTTTTTTTTTTTTTTTTTAGAATCTTCTCAGCAGCCATACCATACAGTTTTAGGATTCTTGGGGATGGACTTGTAAGTGTCCTGCATTTAAACTTCCTTGAGATGAAGCCATTCTGTAGTGTATGATGCATTGGATGAAGCTCAATACTTGGTGGAGAGCCAGGGAATTGGAATAGATGACATGTGCTCTGTTGAGCAAAGATTTGAAGATGCCTATTTTTTGAGATGGATGATGTGCTGAATCTTGTATGTCATGGCCCATGAAGTTAAGCTTTATGGTGAACATAGGTTTTTTGGTGGCAAGTACTCCAGAGGGGATATGGGAAACAAGGGTATCTAGGAAGGCCAATTTTCCATCCTTTTCTCTCTTCATGGTGAAGTTGATGTGCTGGTTTTAAATTGTTTGGAATTCATTGGCATTTATTTTGGGTGGTATTGCAAAATTACTATATTGAACTTCGATATTTATTTGGTAATGACAACCTTTTCAAGAAGCAAGATTATTTATTGTATAGTTTATGATTCTGGTAAGGATAGACTACCAGAATCATTAAAACCAAGGGACTTATTTAATCATTCATTATTGTACACATACCAGCCAATGAATTGGAAAATTTTACTTAATACCATGTTGTTGGGCTTCCTTTAACCCGAATTATAGCACATATGTGGCATAAATTCCACAAGGTGTTGGATTGCATCTACACCATACCAGGTGTACAACAGACAGTCCTTTATAACTGGCTCAGATTTGACAGAAGAGGACTTTACTTCCAGATCTGTTTTAAAAATCTCTTTTAAAAAGTCAGCATTGCAAGATGGACTTGATCAGCAACAATATCCAGATATTCCTTGGTGGATATCCGACCCTCTGGCAATATCAGGGGACTCGTTCCTTACCAGCAGAACATGTCCCATACCATGACACCACCTCCAGAACCTTGGGTTGTGCTTACAAGACAAGCTGGGTTCATTGTTTCATTGGGCTTTCACCAAGCTCTCTGCATACTGTTGATACAGAACAAGGTATGCCATGACTCGTCACACTATATGACTTTTTTTCCAATCTTCCTTAGCCCAGGAAGTTATTGTGTTCCTGACACCATTGTAGACAAACTTTCTGGTTCTTCGCAGAAATCAATGGTTTCCATATCAACATGTCACTGCCAATATTGAACCTCTTCAATTGCTGCACATAGGAAGTTCTGTTTGTCCATACAAGCCTTCTCAGACAATGACAATCTCATTCCTGACAGACTGTCTTAGGATCACAGTTACTCCTCTTAGATAAACAATGCAAGTTATTTTTTCACCGATTAAACACCCAGGATATCCCACCTTTTTAAGAAACTAATCAGCTTTGCTGCTTTCAAAATTGTGCTCCAGACAGGTACTCACAATAAATCCTTTATCGAACTCTGAAAGATTCTTTGTTTTTCCCCATTATGATCAACACTATGGGTATTGATTACTGACCAGAAGAATTCTTAAATAGTTGCCCAAAAAACACATGGTAATGCACATGACCAAGTATTTTGCATATTGTAAGCGATGTTTACATTATCTGCATAAAGGTTTCTAGTTCAGCAGCCAGTATTCGTAGATCTTTTAGTTCATTTTGAATGCAAACAGTTGTGCATTGCTGCAGTTATCAGCTCCACAGTAAATATTTATATTACTTATTAGCATTATTTTTGGGTAGTAAATTTTTTTTTTACCTGAAATTTTACTTGAAATCTGTCATAAAATTTTACAACAGGAAATGTGGAGTTCTAGTAACACGTTTTAAATTAGAAATTGGCAATTAGAAAATTAGAAATTGGCAAATATGAAAAACTTAATTATTTGTTAATTTCAATAAGTTACAGGTGATCCTGTTAATTGTCAGTTGTACTGAACCATAAATTACATAATGCTTTCAGGGAAAAAAAGGGGATGAATGATTAGACTTTCTTGATTTTAGATCAAGAACTAACTGACTGGCAGTTTTTTGACTTAGTGGGGAACCTCTTAAAAAATTGCTAAGTAGGTTATTGAAAATCTTTAATGGAAAAAAAGTTGAATGTAGACACCATTCTCTGTTTATTTTTGTAATTAATAGGAATGGTGATTAATTTATGATAATAGCATATGCATTTTTGTTATTGCAACATTAACATAATCTTGTGGTCTTAAATACTCCATATTTTGAATATCTAAGAAACAAAAAATAAAATAAATAAACAATTAAATAAATAAACTGTTTTTAATTAAAGAAAACATTACAGCCTTTTTAGCTTGTAAAAGGAACTCTGTTGCTCACTCTTGCAGAGAATAGTGTTTATTTTATATTTTATTTAGTCTGTAGACATGGGGGATGAGTTTATTGCCATGGTGACCCTAGAAATCTCTTACAACATAGTTAATAAACTTCTCTAATAAGTGTTAAATTATGTGTTTTTGTTATATTTTAAATTTTTTTTATATTTACCTATATCGGATCTTACTAAATCTCCAATTAAATCTTTGTCTGCTGCACCTTTGTGAAGTTACTTTATTTGTTATATACCCTTTACCTATCTACCTTACTTATTCATTTGTCACTCTTAAGTCTCATTAATTCCTTACTCATACAAATCTTATTATTTCTCTATCTGTTGGCTGCTATAAACATATTGAATGATAGTGCACCGCACTGTTAACAAAGATACTGCTTCAGGCTAGAGCCAATTCCTTTGTTATATTTCTGGTATTAACCCCGTTTCTAATTTTGAAAAAAATTTATTTGTTAACGCTGCACCATCCAAAATTTTTAGACTAGAGAAGCTTCGTTGTCTGTGAGAAAACACTCGGAATGGCACAATATTCAATATTCATACAATTACTATTCCAAATTTCATTAAAACTTGTGTCTTAATTTTACTGCAGTCGTGGCTATCCCCAAAATTTTGATTTGCACAGGTTCTACTTTATGAGTGATGCATTGAGAACATAGATCAGGCAAGTTATTGGGCTGACAAGAAAGGATTTATTTTAAAAAATATGGTACAATTACTGATAATTACTTAACTAAAATAATTCAATCATGCAGGTATAACCTGGATATTCTTAATCTTTCTCACGTGGAGCAAAATCTATTACTAAACAAATTATGAATTCCTTCTAACTACTTAACATCATCATCATCATCAAATTCCTGCCATGTACCCTCAAGGGGTGTACAGGATATGACAGTACTACATGAGAAAATTACATCATCTGACTTTTTGCTGTTCGCCCTGGTTCCCTGGCGAAAACAACGGGGGCCTTGTTTAACCGGGCGACGCCCCAGCCGGCATGAAATTTTGTCATGTTGTACCATCATTTTTTATTTTGGTTTAACCAATAAGAATACAATTTGGTCGGCTAAATCCCAAATTGCCAGCCCATCCTCGTTCGTTCAGTATCAAAGTAGATACCCAACAGGGTGCACCACGAGAAGGTGAGGATTGGACATTAGGTCAAAAGCCCTGGTCGGTTCTCCGCATTCCTTTAAAGGCTATGTGGAGGTCTCCTCTCAGTTATACAGCTTTGACCCTTAAGCACCCCAACTACTTAACATTCTTAGGTAATCATTTACCAAATCTTGGTCTCAGGAACTATCTGACAAAACAACATATTCAATCACAACACTACACAAGTCCTCATACACAGAGCTAAAACATTCTACTTGTGGATCAGATTCTAAAGCCCTATTACACTTCGAAAGTCCAATAACTTATTGGTTCCTATCTTTGTTACAATCTAACATTCCTGTATATGCAAAAGATTGAACGTTCTTACATTACCGGGACATTAGGATCTCTCTCTGGCTTTCTCTGTTGATCATCTGTTATATTCTTATGGCTCATTGTTTCCTCCTTCGGTTTACTGCTTTCAGAAAAGACTGGCTAGTGAATACGTTCATGATACGTTCCTTCGATGCAGGCGAAGCTGGTCTGCGGGGATCGGTCCACGTGGTTCCGCATATTATCTCAGTCTATGCTGATTTCACCACTGTGCCAAGGCCTATGCTCGCTCTGGATCTCTGTCTGACTGCATAGCTGCCTATCAACATGTCCTTCTCGGCCGCACTCGAACTTCCTTCTCCGGGAACGACACGAACAAGATGAAAAAAAGCCCTGAGTTGGCATTGCCAAGCTCTATATATTCACTGCTGTGATATTCTCCCTACTATGTTATTGTTTTTATCTGGCACCTAATTCTTCTGCGCTCTGTGCCTCAGGAAAAGTGTAAGTATAGCCCTGTGGGAAGCATATTATTGAAAAACATGGATATGAAGTATAAGATGAATGATATTTCATCCCATGTCTGTTTGGATGGTAAATCAATCAAAATAACTTATTTTGAATGCATCTGCTGATTTAGGTTGCTTCTTATTGTTTATCATTTACTGTTCACATCAAACATTTTAAGTGAAACAAGCTATTCCAGTTGTTATATAATTTCAATGAACTCTTTTCTTAATATCTTCACTATTCTACTCTGATTATATATAATTGCTCTGCTTTACTTGCTTATGAGAAAAAAAAATCAAAATTCCTGACATGAATCCTCTTGGGGGGGGGGGGGACTCAGTATCATGATAGTAATGATGTAATCTTTTCATGTATTAACTTCTTATCAATAGTTTACATCCAAATTAATCTGTTACCGTCAGATTTTGATATAGTTGAGTTACTGAGTGAGCACCTTTTGCTAACTAACCACCTTCATGCATTGGAACTATTTTCCCCTCTTTCCACCCCCTTGGGACTAACTCAGACCTGAGACTCAAATTAAACTAATTGGTCAAGGGTACTGAGAATTCTTTAGCTGCTTCTCGTACAACAAGAGCTGGTGTGTTTTGTGAAGGCATGATCTACCCTTCACAAAACCATGTTGTCCCCTCATACAATATCCCATACAGGATTGGATAGATGAAAATGGGATATTGTATGGGGGACAACATGGTTTTATGAAGGGTAGATCATGCCTCAGTAACTTGCTCACATTTTATAACACAGTGATGGCTGAACTGGATAGGGGTAATGGGTTTACAGTAATACTACTGGACCTTGCCAAGGCTTTTGATAGGATACCACATAGAACCCTAATCAGTAAACTGGAGCAGATGGGAATAGATATAGGGTTGGTGAGATGGATAGGAGGGTGGTTGAAGGAGAGATACCAGAGAGTAGTTTATTCAGGAGTGGAGTCTAAAAGACGGCTTGTGACTAGTGGAGTGCCACAGGACTCTGTTCTTGCACCACTGCTTTTCAATTTGTTCATCAATGATATAGGGAAGGATTTGAGAGGAAGTGTTCACTTGTTTGCTGATGACGCAAAGTTGGGTAGAGCAATTATGAGTGCACAGGATGTCAAAATTTTACAGGATGATTTGGATAATTTGGAGGACTGGGCTAGGAAAAATGGATGTCAATTTAATGTGCCAAAGTGTAAGGTTATGCACTTTGGGGTGAAAAGAATAGCAGCAGTATATCACATTGGTGGAACCGTACTCCAGGAGATTGATGAGGCCTGGGATTTGGGAGTGTTGGTGGATAGGGAATTGAAGTTTAGGGGGCACATTGCAAAAGTGACTAAATCAGCTCACCAAATCACTTGGCTTCTGAAAAATACTTTAACATGCAGTGACAAACAAGTTGTTGTTCCTCTGTATCGAGCCTTGATAAGACCCCATCTGGACTACTGTGCCCAGTTATGGGCACCAGGGTTTCTTCGTGATGGGGAGGTAGTGGAGAGGATCCAGAGACGAGTGACCAAGATGATAGCAGGTCTGTGGAATGAACCTTATGAGAATAGGTTGAAGATTTGTGGGTTGCAGAAATTGTCGATAGGTGAAGGAGGGGTGATATGATTGAGACATTCAAATTACTGAAGGGTTTCTATAAGATTGATCCAGAAGATATTTTTGAAAATATGACTGGTGGTGGCAGGACTAGGGGCCATGAATGGAAGCTGGGCAAGAGCATGGTTGACAAGGGTGTTAGAGCTAGGTTTTTTACTTGGAGAGTAGTGAATGAGTGGAATAAGCTTCCAAAGTCTGTTGTGGGTGCTATGACCGTGAATGAGTTCAAGGCAAGGTATGATAGATACTGTGTGAATGTCGAATAGTTGTTCTTGACATGATGTTAGGGCCTCCCTCGATGAGTCTGTCAACTCCTTGGAGTTGCCCGGAACAATAATAATAATAATTTTGGTCTTCTTAAGGCCTTTCCTACTGTATCAGTTCACCTGTATCTTAATGTTTCTCTGGGTCTTTTTCCTGCTATCTTAGCAAAAAACAGTTGCTTTGCTAACCTTTTATCCTCTATTCTCTTTAACTGACCATATCATCTGAGATTAGTTCTGCTCACACATTCCTGCATGCTAACAGGTTTCTTCCTAACATTCCTGTTTTTAATATGATTCTGCCATCGATGCCTTCTATTCATATGATGTTACTCAGGACTCATGTCTGTGGCCTCCAGTCTTTGATCAAGTTTTTATTTCTGACCAACTTGTAGACCCAGAAGTTTAAACTGGTTTGACTTTTTTCTCTCATTCCATGTAAATTTATTCAGTTGACTTCCTGCCAATACCAGCTTTGCTGGTATTGGCAGAAAGTCAGCTGGAAGGAAGCAAAACTGGTCTAGTCTTTCCTCAGAAAGACATCAGAAGAATTTTGAGTAACTTGTTTATTGGCAGGTGTCATTTCCTAATTTAATTTGCCATCTTCACCAAAAAAAGGTGCCTAAATAGCCGAAATGTTTTACTTTTTCTATAGGTTTCTCCATGCAAGATGCAGTTGATGCTTGCATTGTTCCTGTATGTTTTCATAGTCTCTCTCTCTCTTATTTTAATTGCTAATTTTTATCAAATTTATTTATTACAACAGTTATTCAGTTTAGTTATGGAATCCTGACTTGTACTGGTGACAACATTATAATGCCTGTATAAAGTAAAGAGCTGAATTACATATTCCAAAACCAGAGCTCCAGCATCCCACTCAGGTTATAGCAGCATGTAGTAATTGCAAAAACACAATCAATTAATCCAATCAGATATTAAAATAGCTAAATAGAGATAACTTGCCTCCTCAGATAGCAGTTGTCTTTTGTCAAGGTCAGTGAATGCAACTTCTGCCCATCCATATGTTACTGTTGTAATATCACTCAAAGACAAGGCTGACCTCATGGCATTATTTTTCTCCAACACCTGCATTCATTATCAAGGCAAAGTATAGTACACTCTACTAAGAACTGCTCATTTATGCTTCCCTAGTTTTTCCTCAGAAAGAAATCAGAAGAATTTTGAGTAACTTGGTTATCAACAAGTCTTCTGGTTCTGATGATCCATTGCAGATCACCTTGTCATTATTGCCTATCACTAACATAAAAGATGGAAAGTTTTGTTGAAACCTATGTGGTCACTAGATATTTTCAATGCATTCAACCTCACTCATCACAAAAGCCTACTTACCTGATTGTCTTGTCTATCATTTATAATGTGGATCACCAGCTTGTTCTCTTTTTATTTATTACATATTTCTCACCAGTTCTGGTGAAAAAAGCAACTCACAATTCATTATTCAGATGCTTGGTTTCCAGCAACCGACCAATCCACAGAATGTAATCCAGGGTCTTGTACCTTTTATCTATTGATGTTTCACCAAACTGGCTGAACACAGTTCCTTCAATTTTCATCAAGTTCATAATGAGGAACATGTGGTGGTCAAATCTAGAAGACATAGTTTGCTGTGGTTGAAAATTAAGAAAAGTGAATCTAAAATCTTTTTGATCTTCTCAACTATCTTCTATCTTGCAAAAAACACCATGCTTCACCTTCCGTTACATTTCATAATACCCTGATCTCAACAAGAGATTAGATATCTTTTCCTGAATTGACTTGCACATCTAGTAGCCTTTCCTGGCATAAGTACATTGCATCCAGAACTGCCTTCAAAATAGATGGCCTTTATCACTCAAGACATTACTTTAATCTCAAAGCTGCCCTACTTTTCAATATTGTTCTTGCATATGGGATGTGAGGTGGTGTACCAAAAAATCTCCAAAAATCCTTGCTGCTGCTGCTGTTAAGAAAATTGATCTTATCAATTGATTCTAGAGTGCAATTGTATATTTTTACAAGTGATGTTTCACCAAACTGGCTGAACATTATTCCTTCACTTTTCATCACGTTCATAATGAGGAGCATCTCGTGGTCAGCATCCATTCACTGTCCAACTCCAGAGGTACCAAACTAACTTCTTGTCCTCTTTCATTCTATCTGCCTCTGTACTTTTGAAACAATCCTCCTCACATAATATTCCTTAAGTTCTAAAGATTCATTCAATCAGTAAATTGTTTTTTTTTTCTTGGTTTTTTTACCACTTGCCCATACATAACATTGATGTACTTTTTTCCTGCAACCTCTTGTGTGGGAGTTTTATAAAGAAATAAAAACAAATCATGCATAGGTGTTGTCGTATCAAAACCTTATAAAGGGGCATGGATATAATAACTTTATTGCTGCATTTCTAAACATCCAAATGATCTTTGAACTTTTTTGTCTTTTTCTTTTTGATATTCTTTCTTTTAATTTTGAACTTTTGCAATGTCCTGTCTAACATATCCCAGCAAATTCCTTGCCTCATCCATTTCCAGCAGTGCAATCCCATCAATCTCTTGGTAAATAACCTTACAATTTTCCAGTTTAAACTAGCAACCATTATCCTTTTCCCACATTGTCAATCTGTTTAAAATCACTTTCATCATTATTATTATTGTCATCCTAGGAACCTGTGGAGTTAGTCATCTAGGAGGTCTCTTTTGTCATACACACAGCTGACATGTTCAAATTCTCTGCAGACACCATGCTCTCAGGCAGTGCATTCCAATCATTCACAAGTGTCCATGCAAAAAATCTGCTTCTCATTCCCTTGCTTACACCCTCCTTATACAACTTCTAGAGATTATCTTTTGTTACCCCCCCCCAGATCTCTCATTATTTTAGGAAAAACATCTTCAACGTTAATCTTTTAACAACCCATTACCAACTTGTATGTTTCTATCATATCACCCCTCTTCTACTAGACTCTGCAAATTGCATTGTCTCAATCTTTCTTCTTATTCAGTATTCCAGAGATCAGAAACTATTTTAGTCAACCACCTCTGGACTCTCTCCAACAGCTCTTCATCCTTTTGAAATCCAGGTGACCAAATCTGTTCATAGTAGTCCATATGTGACTTAATCAGAGCCTTATACAATGGAACACGACTGTCCTACTTCTACAAGTCAGTGTCCTCCGATTCATTTCCAGAATATGTTGTGTTCTCATAATTTTGGCAATATGCCCTCTAAATTTTAGATTTAAATCTTATCTTATCTTAAATTCTTCTACTCCATGGAGTAGAAGAATTTAAGAATTTTACATACTTGGGAGGAGATGTAGATACTGAAGGTGGAACTGACAAGGATATAATGCAAATATTGGAAAAAAAAAAAAAAAAAGTTAATACTGTTTTCAGAAAATTAAATAATACATGGAAATCCTCCATATCATAATAAAACCAAAATAAAGATCTTCAGTAGCAGTATTAAGGCTGTATTATTATATGGATCAGAGAAATGGAAACTGACCATAAGACAGGAAGCTAAAATAAACAGTTCGCAAACAAAATGTCTGTAAAATATTAAAAATATTTTGGCCTCAACGTATAACAAATGGCTTATGTAAGCTGACTGAACAAAAAAGTATCGCCGATGAAATTAAAAAAAAAAAAAATGCAGATGGAAATGGATTGGACACGTACTGAAAATGACAGAAGAGATTCCAGAAGTAGCTCTGACATGGATTCCAGAAGGAAAAGGGAATGCCTAAATTAACTTGGCAGAGGCTAGCTGTCAGAGGTGGAGAGACACTGAACTAGTGATTCAAGACAGAGGCATCTGGAAGAAATGGATCTCAGCCTTATGTGCCATGCAGCATGAAGAGGATAAGTAAGTGGAAAACAATGATTATGGTGGTGTAGTTGTTATATGCCATCCAGTCATTTTCGACTCTTGATCTTATGAACAAAATCTCTCCATCTCACTTGGCCTCTTGTCCTAGTTAAATGATTATGGTAGGATAACTTTAATCAGTGCTGATGTTAATGACAGAAAGAGAAAAAATAGTTAAGTTACTAAGTAACCACTTTGCAAAGTATATTATCCATGTAGAGATATTGTAGTTACTGATGTGAGAATTGAGGTAGATATATTGAAACATACTGAGAAATATCATTGTGAACACAGCAGTAGGATTGAATGGTACTACATGCCTTACGCCGAGGTCTACAAGAATGTTCACAAAAACTGGAACAAGATGAGTAAGGCTAATCTCTGGCAAGGTTCCAAGGAAGTGTAAAGAGGACAAGATAGTCTCATTATATAAAAGCTGCTCTAAAACAGAAGTGACTAAGGTATCAAAAGAGTTGGTTAATGGTAGAATCCAGGAATGATTGAAGTAGATGGAAGTGGATATGAAGCTGGTGGAATGGATAGGCAGATTGGCTGGCAGGCAGACACTAGAGAGTAGAATATGGTGGAGTGGAATTCAGGAGAATGAAGGTGATGATCAGGTTCCTTAGGACTCTGTACTATGGCCACTGCTGTTTAATTTGTGTATTAATGATATAGAATATGATTTGAGGATCCAGTTTGCTGATGATACAAAACTGGGAAGGGTAATAGGTAATAAAGGTGGTGTAGAAGAGATCCTGTAGGATGATTTAATTTATACTGCATTATACCATGAGTGATGTGTACATTTTTGCAATTTTTAAGCAACCCTATCAAAGAATGCATTGTGCATGTTTTGAATTTCATTTTATTATTTATCATTTTATTATATCACAGATATATATTGCATACAGTATATCATATAATTGCATATATTGCATACAAATGTTTACAAAGATTTTGATTCATTTTGTATAGGTTACTGCAGAGTACATATTTGATCATGGTGCAGCTGTACCTCTTAGAGTACATACAGTTGTTATCTCTGTTCAACATTCAGAACAGATAACTTTGGCTCAGCTCAGAAAAGAAGTAATGGAAATGGTTATCAAGGAAGTAATTCCCAAACATTATCTAGATGAACAGACTGTTTACCACATTAATCCCTGTGGAAACTTTATAATAGGAGGACCAATGGTTGGTTTTACAATTTTAATTTGCTTTGAGTAATCAAAAGAAAATCTAATATTCCCCACCCGTTTTTTTTTTTTTTTTTTTTTTTTTTTGGAAAAAATGCTAGACATGGTAAGATTTCAAATTAACACATCTCTAGACTCCTATCAAAAAACTGGAAAATAAGTATTTTGTGGATAGCTCCATTCTTTGGTCTTGAATCATCTATTTAGTATACTTCTCTTATTAAACGCTTCCATATCAATCCTAATCCTTTACTTTAGAAGGATCAGCTTCATCCTTCTGCACATCCTGGAGTGTATAAAGTTCCTTGTGCCTACAAGAGGATGAAGCTTATCTTTTTTGAAATAAAGGATGAGGAATGCTATAAAGATCATCAGTAAGAAGACAAACTATGAAAAGTGCTAGCAAAACTGTAAAACATAACTGACTCATGAAAGATCTCAGGACCTATAGCATATTAGTGCCATGTAAGAAGAAAGCAGGAATCCAATTTTTTTTTTTTTTTTTTTTTTTATTTTATTTTATTTTATTTTTTTTGAACAGATGAAAGTTGTCATCTTTGGGAAGGTCAGTGAGCAAGGGCTGTTCCAAAGATCAAAAGTAGATGAAATGAAAGAGGATTAAGTGAAGTTGTTTCAGTAAGTTTTGCAGTTGGACTGTAAATGGATGTCCATCGGCAACTACTCTTGTTCTTACCATTTTGAAGAGAAGTGGGGAAATGATAGTGTCAGTACAGCCTTCACCATGAAAGTACCTATAGAACTGGCTAAAGGCAGAAACTGAACATTTGTGAGAGGGAGAGAGATCATCATTTAACTAAATTGGCTTCTTCTGAACAGCATCAAGCAATCTTAAAGGATTTTGGTGTATCGCCCTAAATGTCTCAGCAATATTCCATGCATGGGTAAGTTTGGAATTTATGCAGAGTTACTAGCTATACTGGTGAGAAGTAATGCCTTGAATGTAAAAGTATATGGTCTTTTTACAGCTGCAAAAGCTATGGCAGGTCAGTTCAAAAATGGAAATTTCATCATGTTTAGAAATCTGGGTATTGGCAAAAGAAATGAAATTTGTGATCTTTCATTGGTTATGGCAGATCTTGAAATTTCTGATAATTGAGCATTATGAAGCTTGTCAAAATGAAAATGAGGAATGAAGTGTTGTATGAGGATGGTCCGAAAAGTTCTCAGCCTCAATCATAGATGGCAACACTATTGGCATAATTTTTTTTCTAAAGTTCATACATCTGTCATATGCATCCATGTGAAATTGCAAGTCATTCTATCAAGTAGTTTGTTTTATATAGCTGTCTGAAACAAAACTGTTGTCTATATCCCTTGAAATGGATAAAATTGGGTATCGAGGTCTTAAAATTTTTGTAAAAGAAGGTTTAACGGTAAAAGAAATTCATTCAAAGTTAATAAAAGTTTATGGCACTTTTCTCCTTTGTTTTTGACAATTAAGAAATGGGCTGCCGAGTTTAAATGTGGCTGTACCAGCCTTGACATGAAGGACATCCAAAAACTAGAAACATGTAACAACACCAGAAATCATTGATCAGGTGCACGATATAGTATTGGATGACTGGCGAGTCAAAGTGCATGAAATTGTTGAGACTATAAGCATTTCAAACGAATGTGTAGGATATATTTTGCATGAAGAATTGCATATGAAAAAGCTTTGCGCAAGATGGGTGCTGCACTTGCTCACAGTAGATCAAAAACACACTCGCATGAAAATCTCGGAACAGGGCTTGGAGCGTTTTAACAAGAATAAAACTAATTTTGTGCATCGATTTATTACTATGGATGAGACTTGGATTCAACATTACACACCAGAATCCAAACAGCAGTCAAAACAGTGGACAGAAGTCGGTTATTCAGCGCCAAAGAAGACAAATCGTCGGTTCCTTCAGCAGGAAAGGTCATGGCATCGATGTTTTGGGATGCTAAAGGCATTTTGTTTATTAATTATCTTGAAAAGTGTAAAACAATAAGCAGGGAATATTATTCCGATCTCTTAACCAGACTAGATGAAAAAATTCGTGAGAAAAGATCCGGTTTGCAGAAGAAAAAAACCATCTTTCATCAGGACAATGCACTGCCAACAAAAGTGTTTTGGCAATGGGAAAATTAAGGGATCTGCACTATGAATTGTTGGAACATGCACATATTCCCCAGATTTGGCTCTCTCTGGCTTCTATCTCTTCCCAAAACTAAAACTCTTCCTTGCTGGTCAGCGTTTTTCTTCGAATCAAGAAATGATTGCAGCTGTAGAGGCGTATTTTGCAGATCTTACTGAGAACCGAGCATTGCTGGAATAAATGTATTAGTCTTAAGGGAGATTATGTTGAAAAATAAAAATAATTTTAAAATTATAAATTAGTTTTTTCATTGTTATGCCGATAACTTTTCCGATAACTGAAAAGTTATTGGAAAAGTTCCGATAACTTTTCAGACCACCCTCATATTATCAGTGAAGCTATGAATAGGATTTGAAGTAAGTGGGCAGGTCATTTATATACAGAAGAAAGAGTAAGTGAAAGTATGAAGTCTTGGAGTATGCCTGAATTGGTATAGAAATCTGAGGAGAGGAAATTATCTGTCATAACTCATAGTTGAGCAACCAGAGAGAAAGCTGGTGACCCACTTAAAGAGAGTGGAAGGCAGATCATAGGATGGGAGGTTGCTTAGTAACCTCTGTGCATACCCTGATTAAATGCTTTAGAAATGTCAAGATCTATGTGACCATTATGAGTTTCCCCAAATTTTTCTGTGGCTTGAGTCCAGAAGTGGGTGGTGAATATTAGATCAGATGCGGATTTGAGAGAAGCTGAATCCACATTGCTGGTTACTAATTAGCTGGTAGGCCTCCAGGTGGTGCAGAAGTTGGCTGTTGATGATGATCTTCTGCATAGTTTAGTTTTGACAGAACAGAAGTGAGAGCAATTGTTAGCTTATATTGCCTCTCTTTGGAGTGAGTTGATTGTGGATCTCTTTCCATGCTGTAAGGAAATGTCAGTTGAATATAATAGATTGAAAAGACTATATAGAATAGGTGTTATTTCCAAACAAGTTTTAGCTCAATAGGTGGGATATCATCAGGATCAGATGTCTTGTTTGTGTCCAAATTATAAGAATTCTTCTAATTTCTTTCTGGCAGAAAACTAGGGGGAAGCATTGTGTGAACAATTATGCATAAATTGGGGAGGGATCATCATTGCAGGAATTGGAAGAGTGATGGATAATGCTTTAGTACCATATGAATGTGAGAGTGACAGAAATATCGACAGAAGTTTCACCCAATGGCAAGGAACAAGAAGGAACCAGGCGTATCAACTGCCATAACAACCATTTTAGCTATTGAGGCATAGTTTATAATTATGATGGTAGAGCTGGTTGGAAAGCCACCTGATGTACCTATTTAGGGTACAGCCTGCAGATCTGTATCCTAGAATGGAGGAGGTGCTGTTGCCCTAGTTAATTAACAGTATGTTAGGCTAGACCAACAAGCCATTTCCTGCACTGCATTTCTGAAGAGGACAAATTGCTCTGCAGACAAAAAAATGGCAATTACCACTTCACTCTTTTAATAAGCAGGGTAGTGATGTTTCACTAGCCAATGAAAGTTATCTACTAACTAGACTTCATAGAGCTCTCCCTCATTTGTGGAAATGGGTACTGTGGAAAATGTGGTTGACTTGGCTATGAGAGACTACGTATTGCACATCACCAGCCCATTAATTGCTATAATCTTTTAATTTAGGAGCCATAACACTTGAACAATTTGTTAATTTTTTATTTAAAAAAAATCAATTTCATGCAAACGAATAGTTAAGAATTGTTCTTTGGTACATAGGCGTTTGTTTTTGCAGTGTGTGTGTGTGTGTGTGTGTGTGTGTGTGTGTTTAATATATATATATATATCAGGGGCGAATATTCTGGGTGTGTTAGGTGTGTGGTGCAAATCAACAGAATATCAACAATACCGATATTATATTTTTGCATTTATTCCTGTTAAAGACTCCCTAAACTGTTTCCTGACTTTGCGATTCCTAAAATTAAACATGATATATTAATGCTTCATGAAGAGGACACTTTTCAGCACATAAGTATTGCATCATATTTGCATTAATAGCCTGGGTGTGCATCATCTTTGAGCTGTTTGAACAAACATACAGATGGTGCAGTGGGTCAAATGCTTAACGTTCGGTGGTTTTAAACCATCCAGAAGGCGAGGCAGGGTGAGTGCTGAGACAATAGCACCCAGAAATCAGTGGATGTGATTGTTTATTGTGTCAACCAATCCAAGTGAATCTCACCACGAAGCATAAATTTTTTTGTATTTCTCACATAAATGGCACGTGAAGTATAGCTATTGTTCATTTGACCTTTATACTTTCCACATTTAAAATTATATTACTTGATAAATTTAAGTATTGAAAGTTATCCTATGCTTAATTGCATTGTACCAATTAAGATGAGCGTTGATGCGCTATTCACTCTTAAAACTTTCATACATCAATAAAAATGCAATCATATGGTCAAATTGATGTGAATTTTGTAGTGTGGGTTGCCACCTCACAGCACACCCAACCTAAATGGGAAGTGATGCCACTGATATATACTGCAGATACAAAAGACTACATACTATCCAACAGGCATACTGGTTTTAAAATATGCCTCATCGCTAAATTTCATAACTTTCTTCTTAGTATAAAATGTAATATAATGGGTTTATGAATTTCTTCTTTTCACTAGAAGCAACAGTACCTTACTTTGATGTTTTCTGCCATTATTAACAGCAGTAAAATAATGATTATAAACTTTTTGTATTTCACAGAAAAACACAAAAAATGCAGTGAACGGTGACATAAACAAGCTGAATCCATGAAAACAGCTCACACTGTCATGTCTCTAAACACGTGTGTACGAATGGCCTTTGATCATAATTGAAAATCATTGTATGGGTGGATTGCAGTGAAGTGAAGCATAAGCAAGGCCTTTGTGTATGTGTGTGTGTGCACATGCGTGTGTCCACAAGATATTTATAAAGTAGATTTACGGTTTCAAGCAGGTATTAAAACAGAAAGTACACTAGCAATCAGTAGAAATTTTGAACCATTCTTCCTGTAGGCACATAACGAGGTCCTGGACTGTTTTTGGAAGTGTGCCTTAACCTCATGACTCTGTGGATACCAGACAAATGTAGTGATGTTCATGTGTGCAAACCACACAGTTACACAGTTACAGCAGCAGCCTTATGACATATATTGTCTTTCTGAAAGAGAATGGTCAGTTCCTTAGAAATACCACAAAGTAGGAAGCATTGCATTATCCAGAATGTTCAGATACCTTTTGGAGTTAACTGTTCATGGTACCACAAATAGAGGTCTGAGGTCAGACCAGAAAAAACAGGGCCATACTATCATACCACCATCTCCAAATTCCATGGTTGGGGTTATGCACCTCTGGCAAGAGATGTTTGCTGGGCATCTGCCATACCTGGTGAACGTTTGCTCAGTAGAGTATGTAGCATGATTTGTTGCTCCATAACACCACTTTCCAAGATTCTATGTTCCACTGTACATGCTTCTTCTCACCTGAAGATGAAGCTGAATGTTGATTTGAATAATGTGGGGCTTGCATATTGCAGTCCTGAATGATGTAATCACAAGAAAGATATTTATTTATTTAACCAAATATTTCGGTCTGGAAATAGCAGACCATCGTCAGTGGTATTACAAGAACAGTTTAAAAAATACAAGCTAGAATACTAACAATAGATCGTTAAAATTAGAACACGCCGTGTGATGTTATATCACTAAGTATGAAACGGAATATTTTGAAGTAGAAACATGATTGAATTTGCTATTAAAAAAAAAAAATTAATTAATGAGTAATCTTGATTAGACTTTCCCAGATTTTTGATATAGATATACAGTCATTGCGATTCAGGTTGGGGCAATGGAGCAAGGCCTCCACGCTTTCCTTGAACAAACGTTCGAACCTATAACGGGATCTATGTAAGAGGCGAGTCCTTGACCAAAGGATGCTGTGGTCAGTTTCAATCCTGTGTTGAGCCAATCCAGACTTTTCAGGTTTGTTGTGAAAAATGGATGATTCTTCACATGGTTCTTGGATTCTTTTTTCAAGAGAACGTCCGGTTTGTCCAAAATAAGAGAGATCACAGTTGCACGGAATTTGATAAACTTCACGAAGAGATAAAGTTGAGCGTTTGTCTTTAGGAGAAGGAAAGTGAGAAGACAATTTGTTAATAGGTGAATACGTAGTTGTTAAATCATATTTCTTTAAAATTCTTGCGATAGGTTCTGAAATACCGGAGATATAAGGAATAGGTACTCGACGTATTGAAACTTTGTTGTTTTGTGGAGGATTATAAGAATTGAGAAGATGTTGAGTACTTTTTTCAGAAAAGCCATTGAGTTTCATGTGTTGTTGGATAGTAGAAAGTTCTTTCTGTACATAATCAAAAGTAGAACAATTAGTTTTGGCTCTTCTGATGAGGCATTTTATAATTCCTGTTTTTTGACATGGATGATGGGCTGATTCTTTAAGAATATAACGACCTGTGAATGTTGGTTTCCTGTATACTGTAGTTGTAAGAATATTTGAAGGTGATCGGATGAGGAGACCGTCTAAAAAAGATAATTGGTTGTGTTCTTCTAATTCCATAGTAAACTTTATGCGATGATGCAAGGAATTAATACTGTTTAAAAAGGTTGGTAAAGCGTTTTTGCTGTGAGGCCAAATAGTAAATATGTCATCTATATATCTTACCCAAAAAGATGGTTGAGGGAAAATAGATGCGAAGAGGACTTTTTCTAAGATATATAGATGACATATTTACTATACCAGCTACAAATACGTGACTCATTACATGGCATGATGTGGCTTGTCCATGGGGAGGGGGGGGGGTGTATTGACTTCTTTCCAAGCAGTGTCAGTGTATATGAATTTGTGACATGAGTAGTGTTTTTAGTGGCAGTTTTTATGCAATTTTAGGCTGCATGTGTAATAAAATTACCATTCAATTTCATCCACTTCAGTTCTTTCTGAAGTACCGGAGAGAATTAGTAACACTAAACTTTTGCACATGTCTTTCTCTGTATTTATGATAACTAATAATTAAGGAATTGACAGTGTACACTAGAAATATAAATTAAAAACAAATTTAATAAATACTTTCTGATATTTTGGCAAAGTCACGTTGCCATCTTCTTGTACTTAAAATAAAGAACAGGTGCACACAAGTGCTACATAACAGCAAATGAGAAACGAAGCAAGGAAGCTACCGTTTTCCTAAAGTCCTGATGGTGCCCTCTGGTGAGCTATATTGGCCTTTGAGCTGAAGTTCTTCTGATATATGTTTCCCAAATTTGGGGCAGTCTTATGCACCGAAATTTGTTGAGGTTTGGCATGTTCCTAAAGGCTGAGGCTGATTCCATGAATAGCCTTTCATATTTGAACTTGCTGCGGTGTATTACTGTGGTTTTCTTCCACCTTATTCTGTGGCAGATATCCAGAGCATGGTCTGCAAGCCCAGAGTGGCTGTACTGGTGAAATCGGATGTAGTCCTTGTGTTCTGAGATTCTGATATTTGTTGTCCTGCCTGTTTGGCCAAAGTAGGACAATTTACAGCTGCAAGGGACCTGGTATACACCAAGTAGATCTAGGGGAAGTGGTTGGTCTTTAGTGGAGCTGATAAGGGATGCCAATTTTCTATATGGTCTGTAACAGGTGGTTAAGTCATGTTTTTTTAGGATTTTGTTGATTTTTTCTGAGGTGCCTCGGATGTAGGGGATGATGGATTTAGAGTAATCTTTTTTGTGAAAGGGGGGAAGGTGGGTTGTGGATAACTGGTTTAAGTATTTTTTGGATTTTTTTGGGGGGGGGTAGCCATTGGCTGAGAAAGTGTTAAGGATGTGATTTAGTTCAGTGGGTAGGGCTTGATCATTTGAACAGATAAGTTTTGCCCTGTTGAATATTGTCTTAATAACTCCATATTGTTGTGGGGGGGGGGGATTGTTGGTGAATGCATCTGCCTGTATGGGTGGGTTTTCTATAAACTGAGAAAACCAATGTTCCATCAGGTTGGTGGGTGGCTAGTGTGTCTAGGAAGGGGAGGCTATTGTTTTTCTCTTTTTCTAGGGTGTTGGTTATTTAAGTGTGTTAAGAAGGAGAGGAGTGTATCCAAGCCATGTGGCCAAATAGCGAACACATCATCAATGTAGCGAAGCCATATGGTAGGTTTTTGTGGGGCTGAGTTTAAGGCTTTCTCTTCAAAAGTCTCCATGAAGAAGTTGGCCAAGGGTGGGGAAAGTGGTGAACCCATGGCTGTCCCCTCTATCTGTTTGTAGAATTTTTCCTGCCAAAGAAATAGCCTGAGTTCATTGTGAACTGAAATAGGGTTGAGATATCGGGAGGAATAATACATGATAACTAATAATTCCTTAATTATTAGTTATCATGTTTAACCAGTGTATAAGCCTTTCAGCAAGAATTCTCTGTATTTAATCTGGGCTGTGTTCAACTGCACAGCACCCATCACACATCCATGCATTAGCCTCAGTTTCTTGCCATTTTCAAAGATGATAAACTACCAAAGTGCTTTTGTTATCATAGTATTAATGCCATAGTAGATCAGTAGTGTGATTTTTGTGTTAATCTTGATCCTGCTAAGTTGTCAAATGTTGCTGAGAGCAACATGAATGGATGAGTGGAATACTAGTCGAAGTAACACCTCATGAAACGCTCAATTTTTGGAGGAGTGTTATCAGAATGGATCTCCTTGATGTTTGTAATGAGGAGATATGTTCAGAGCTTAAAGGTCAAGGAGTGACCAGTGTGAGGTATATTCTTATACATAAGAATGGTCACCTGGTTTCGACTAGGAACATCATCCTTACTTTTGATACACCTAAGCCTCCAACATCTGCAAAAGCTGGATATCTCAACTCTCCTGTTGAACTGTATATCCCTAATCCACTAAGATGCTTTAAATGTCAGAAATACGGGCATGCCCAAACTGTCTGTCTTGTTTCTACCACCTGTGTCTGATGTGGTAATGAAGAGCATAATAACACATCTTGCTCTGCAAAGAAAGCTAAATCTTCCACCGCCAGAAAGACCATCCAGCTTACTCCAATGCATATCAGAAATAGAAAGATGAAAAAGAAATACAAAAGATTAAAACAGAACAAAATATATCATCTGAATGCAAAAATGGAAGTTAGCTACCACCACACCTGTTCTGGGATTCTCTTATGCTGAGAAGATAGCATCTAAGAAAACGTCAACAGCATCTCAAACACGTATGTCTATTCACCATATGATAATTTCACCATACCTAAACTTTATGATCATGATTGCTTCTCTGTTAAGCGAATCTATCACATGACCTGCAGTCTCCAGAAAAGACTCCAAATTGGTTCCATTTGATGAGAACCCACTCGTCAAAAAATTATAGCAAAGATATCATTTAAAGATAAATCACCAATTTGTCCCTCTGAAAAAATGAATGCTTCAGTATTCCACTGAAAGCAAATTAAACTTGCCATCTGATCCTGACACATCAGATAATGTATTCAATATTTTACTAGAGGAAGAGAGAGAGTGACTGGCCATTCTACTTCCAAAATTTAATTGATAACTATAAACCTGACAAAGATAAGTCCTGAACCTCCTGAAAACTGGGCAAATCTACAAAGACAAAATAACAGGAAAATATTTAGTGGAACTGTCATGAATTTTGCCAAAATATCATCTATACTCTGCAGTAATCTTCTGGCCTGCACCTTATACCGTTCATGTGCCTGCAGATCACCTCTTTCCTTAAATTCCCTTCACAGTTCTTTTTTTTTTTGCAGCTCAAGCTTAATGGTGTTATTCATCCATTTAACCCCTACTTGTTTTACTATTCGAACCCTAGGATCAGCCATTACCTCCTGTAAATGCTCCTTGGCCACTTCCCATGCTCTATCGACGTCCAGCCCTTGCAGTTGTACATGCCATGGCACAGATCCAAGCAATCTCCTAAGCTTGTCATACTTGTCAGCACGGTAATTCCACATATACCCTGTCTTAATCAAAAATTCCACACCTTTAGCCACCTCCCAGGTCAAGACCTTATGATCACTCTCACCAATAGGTGGCAACATGGTCATATTCATTACAACCCTTAATTATCCCTGAATAATTGAATAAAATCAATTTCCTTCCTCACATGTGTCCTCTCTTCCTTCCAATCAGTGTTTCCATAGTTGAAATCCCCCATAATAATTACCCTCCTTCCACTCATTTCATCAATTTGTTTATGCATACTATCTTCACTATCTATTCCATCACCTGGTCTATAGCCCAACCGTATATTTTGTTCTGCCAGTCTCAATCTCGCACCAAATAGCCTCAAATGAGCTCTTTTCACTATCCTGTGATACAACTTCAATTCTCCTTGGCTGCAGTTCATCAGCTATCATCAATAACACCCCCCCCCCATTTTATTTTCTCTGTCCCTCCAAAACACGCTATAACCTGCACATTCTATCCCACTAACTATATCATCTTCCGTCAGCCATGTTTCACTAATGCCAATAACCTGTGGCCAGGAAGAGCCAGTTAAGGCCAAAAATTCTTCCTTCTTGTTCCTAATACTCCTGGATTAGCATATGTGAAATGCAGAGGTCTCTTTGTCCCACTCCTATCTTGATGCGTTATTCTAACGATCCCATTCCGATTTCTTGTCCTTAGTACTGGCTTGGGTACATTATATACATTCTTACTGATGTCTGCATAGCCATCCACTCCCCCCCCCCTCCTTGGTAGTTCTAGTTTCCCTGGTTCTGCACATCCATTTTCACTTCATTCAGCAATACTTTTTCCAGTCTTTGCACACCAAATCCATTCAAATGTAGGCCATCCATCTTGTATAAATCCTTTCACCCATCAAACTCATTCCACACCACACCGTCTGCATAACCTGCGCATAAAGTCATTTGCGATTATGGCCCTCCTTCTAAACTCCTCTCTGTCATACCGTGGCAACTGACTCACCATCCTCACTCTCTCACTCTTTTCTTTCGCTACCTTTAACAATATTTTCAAGTCCTCTCTCATAAAAAATTTATCTCCTTTGAATTCATTCGTATCAACTACAACTATCAATTCTTTCATCCTTTGTTTTTGCGCTCTAATACTCTCACTTACATCCTTAAATTTCGCACCTGGTAAGTGCGATTTAGTTAAACTCCCATCTATCACTCCTCTTAATAACGAATCACCATACAACACTCTTTCCTTCATTTCAGAAACTCTCCCATTCTTACGCTTATTTTTCCTTTCAAACACTTGTTTATTTCCATTAGCCGAGGCACTCTGGAAAGAGTTTTGCAGGTGCTCTAACTACCGCTGCGCACTTTGTATCACTGCACGCAATCTAGCGATCTCACTCCCTACAAATAATTCCTCATTTTTTTCATCATTTAAACCATTTTCTCTCTCTCTCTGTATAGTTGCTTTCACTCTCTCTTTGATCACTGCTCTCATTGCCATCTTGTACAACATCGCAATTCCCTATCAAGCCACTATTTTCACTCGCAGTCTGGCTTTCTTCAACCATAACTATCTCACGATCTGACACATACTTCAATTCCTCACTTTGCTTACACTTTCTGCACATTCTCCCACCACTATCACTTTCCATCCAAACTCCAGCCTCCTTCGGGAGTGCATACATCCCACACACATCACATTGGACAAACTCCCTCACATTACAGTTTTTGAACAAAGGCGTCATATTTTTAGACTCCGTTATCTTATGTCGCATTGCCGCTATGTGCATTATATGAAACGTATCGTTAAAATACTAAATTAAATAAAACGGAATTTACACCAGAATCGCACAATACTACCAAAAATAGATAATATTATGTTATGATTTAAATCAATATTCCAATTTTCACTCAAAATTATACTTAGCTTTCAGGAGCTCTGAAAGTTTTCAGAGAGTGTTTTCAGAGCTTCATGATGTCATCATGTCTAGCATAATACTACTCTGGAAGCAGTAGCAATTTGCCTGTCTGTGGGATTTACTGTGTGCTGAACTAAATAAAATCAATCTTGATAACCCTATCTTGCAACTGCGTGACCCCATACTTCTTATGGGTGACATTAATGGGCATTCTTTGGGGTAGTGTCAATTTTCGTTGGCCAACACAAATGGATGAGGTCGTATTATTAAATAAATCCTTGACAATAATGACCTTCCCTTTTGAATAATAGATTCAATACTTTTTTCCAGTATGCATACTTGCTCATATTCTGCAATCCATCTTACAATCTCCTGCCCATTTTTCCACTACTTGTGGGATGTCAAAGACAATGGAGTGGTTGTTTCCCCCCATTATTTGCACAATACCTTCAATCAAACTATGTTCTTCTACACAAAGCCCATATGGAAAATGGACCAGACTGACTGGAATAGTTTTTCCCATTTTGCAAAATTTGATGCTGTTACAGTCAGTGAGACACCTATCAATGAAGCAGTGAAGTATGTGACAGATTGTCCAGGCAGCAACATAATCAATTCCAAAAACATCATCTCGATTTCTACTCTATCCAAAACCTTGGTCGAACCCAGAATGGCAGACAACCAAAAAAAGAAGCTGTTTAGCCCAGTGGTTCCCAGACTTTTTTGATTCTCGGTGCCCTTGCTGAATAAGATTTTCCCAAGGCACCCTATGTCAGATTGTAACAAGTACATTTTGCGAAATAGCGAATAATTCTTTTTAATTAAAGGGTTAGGTAAAAATAAATAAAACACTTATTTGAGATCACAAAAAAAGTAATTGAACAAATTCAATTAATTATCATTAGTGGGATGGATGAGCCTGTTGATCACCGCATATTTTCTCAAATCTTGGAATCAAACTGGACGCAGCTAATCTCATTTCCTTCTCCACGTTGATTTTCACATGCTACTTAGTTTTTATCACAGCGACCACCAAAAATCCAGCTTAGCACAAATAAGAAGTCACAAATGGAATTAAAATTCTCTGAGCTTTTTCACTCAGAAGGGGATATTCATCTTTTACTGATATCCAAAATTCAGTTAATTCCATGCTGCTAAATTTTGTTTTCAACGTATTGTCACAATGCTGCAGAAGAAGAGACTTCTCTTCTTCTGCAGCAGTAAATTCAGACTGACATTAAATGGATCTTGAATCCATGGAAATTTATCGATATTATCATTTTGAAAATATTTCTCAAACCAGGTGATAAGCAGTGATAAGTGTTCTTCAAAAATATATTTCATACCTCGAGAAATCAACTCCATTAGAGGTCAAAAACTGTTGCAACAAGCGGAAACATTTTTTGCCTCCGTCTTCATTCATTTTTCTTTTCCATAGTTTTAGTTTTTTTATAAAAGCTGAAATTTTCTCAATCGACTTTAAAAGGTGCATGTTGCATCTCCCTGCAGGGAGAGATTCAGAGCATTCATCTTTTCAAAAATATCACATAAGTATTCTGGTTTTACCAAAAAATCTTTATTCACAAAATTTTCGATATACTTGTGGTCTTTCTCTTTAAGAAAAATATTAATTTCTTGTCGCAGTTCAAACGTACGAGACAAAACATTATCACGAGAGATCCATCGCGAAGTGCTGTAGTACAACAAAGACGTGCTTGGATCTCATATCCTCACATAGTTTTTTGAAAAACCTTGCCTTCAACGGCTGAGGTTTTTATAAAGTTTACTACATTCACTGCATATTCTAAGACCTGGTTCAATGTAGGACTCATGATATTTTGACGCGAGTGCTTCCTTGTGAATAATGCAATGGGTCCACAGTGCACCAGGTGCTTTGCTTCGAATAAGTACCTGCAATCCTCCATAACAGCCGGACATAGAACGAGCACCATCAGTACAGACACCAACGCACTTAGTCCACTTCATATTATTTTCGGATATAAAAGTATCAAGGATCTCGAACAAGTCTTGAGCCTTAGCACCAGCAGTGATACTTTTACAAAAGAGAAGGTCTTCTACAATGTTATTACCATCTATAAACCATACATAGCAAATCAAGTGATCATCCTTATTATTATCTGTGGCTTCATCCAGCTGCAACCCAAATTCCTTCCCTTTTACTTTTTCAGTTAATTGATCATCGAGGTCCTCTGCTATATGCTGTATTCTGTGATTGATGGTGTTATTGGGCAAAAGGCACTTTTGAAAGTAGCTTTCCAGCAGACTCACCAATCATAATGCTCACCATATCTACGGCAGCCAGTCGAATGAGTTCTTCTGCGATGGTATGAGGCTTCTTATATTTTGCGATTCTATGTGCCACCTTGTAAGATGCTAGCAAAGCATTGCTTAGTATTGACGCCTGCTTGTAAAAATTACCTTTTTGTTGATTTAACTCTTTTAACTTTCTGGTAAAGTAGTTACAAAATGTACTAACCAATCTGGGATGATTGGTTTCTAAATGGAGTTTCAACTTACTTGGTAGCATGCGCTCTGGTGCCAAAACTGTCATACACAGTACACACTGCAGCCTCCCTTCACCATTCACTTCTGTCAACGTAAAATCAAAATCCAAATAACTCTCATCATATTTTCAATATTTATGCTTCTTCATGCTCTTGCCAGTATTTGACGGTGTGCCCTCTTTATTTTCTCTCTCACAATGCTTATTACTGTTTAGTAAAAACCGATCCATTTTTAAAAATACATACAAGAAGAAATACTTCAAAAACTTCACTTGACTAAATCACAACAATATTCAGTTGATATAATCTCAGAAAACTAATTCAACACTAAGACTGCACAAAACCAACAGCTATTTATATACGAACACAAAGTACTGAGAAAGTTCGAGAAACTTAATTATTGTAGAGCGTCATCTAGTAACCTTTTGTAGAGGTTTCTGCAAACAGTTATTAACTTTCTGTTTGTAACTAAGTGAGTTACTGGTTTTCACCAGGTCTGCTAGATATCGCATTCCTATCACATCGAATTGAAAATGGAAATAAAATTATGAAAATTTTGTAATCATGGCACCCCTGTAAGGATGCTGCAGCTTCCCAGGGCATCATGGTGCACACTTTGGGAACCACTGGTTTAGCCCATTCCTTCATAATATATACTTCATAATAGTATAATGCACTCTTCTTTCTCATTGACAAATGCATGACACAAATTAACAAAATTTTGAGAATATCCATTTCTACAGTTCTCCAAACCATCCTAAAAGGAGGTTGTGATCAGCTCATTAATTTCAATGCAAAAAAACTCAATCCTGTTTTATTTCCCCCTTTTTTTCAGACTTTTTGACAATATCCAATTAAACAAAATGAGATTTTCATAGGATAATAACTTTTTAGTATAAATATATTACAAATGTTGCCTCCTCTGCATCAAAATTAGGTTTCCAGTGGTTCCTCAAGTGTGCACCATGCCACCCTGGGAGCTGCAGCTTCCTCACAGGGGTGCCATGATTACAAAATTTTTATAATTTTATTTCCATTTTCAATTCAATGTGATAGGATGCGACATCTAGTAGATCTGATGCAAACCGCTTTTCTCTTTGCAAATCCCTGTTCCTTTAACCATTGAATGCTGTTTATTACATTTGGCCTAAGAGCTTCCCCTAAAAATTCTTGACTGAGTCACTTTCTGCTGTTTACATTTTCTACAGATGTTTTCATGGATACCTTTATTCAGAATTGGCATTGATGATTCTTCTGTCCTCTTCTGAATCTGTTAAAATACATGTAGCAGCTATTCAATAACCTATCGGAGTCCAACTCCAAACTCACAGAAGAAATTTTTCTTCGTTTCTTCCACTGCTGTCTTTTGGAATAGTTATCTCTTATGTATTTTTTAGAGTGCTATCTACTGGTCTTAAAATCCAATGTTAATAAGTTTGTTCTTACCTCCTCATCTCTTTTTGATCATCCATTGTACTAGTGTATTATCAGTTGAATCGATTCTTGTGTATGGAATCACCACTAAAAAATGATAATAAAGAAAATAAAAAATAGGACTCGCTTGGTCAAAGCTAGATAACTGGGAAGAGACCTCCACATAGCCTTTTAAGGAATGCATTGATCCAACCAACCATGACTTTGAATATAATGTTCAGTCCTCACCTTCTCATGGTTTACACAGTTAGTGGGTTTTCACTGGGACACTGAATGAACAAGGATGGATGGGTATTGGGGATTTAGCCGACCAAATTGTATTTTGTATTAGATTAAAAGACTGATGATGCAAAATAACTAGCTGGGGAATTTCCAAGTACACAACCTCATTGTTTTCATCATCAACTGGACAAATGGTGAAATGTCATTTGCTAGAACAAAACTCAAGATAGGCACCATCAATGTAGTATTTATCCTTGAAAAAAGGTGGAACTGGTAGACTCACAGAAGTACCACAGTGACATATTGGTGTTACTGGAACAAAGACAAAATCGAGCAAGATTCTTCTGAATAGCAAAGATGTTAGGTTTGAGCTCTAATGATTTAGAAGAGGGAATAATATAGAATTCAATGACAAAACATGAAGAGGATCAGATCCTCTTGAATGGCAAGCAGTTTTAAGTAAAATGCTGTGGACAAAAATGAGAACAAAAAAATTTGACTATGAGAGTTATTTCTGCATGTGGTCCACAGAACGTTGTAAGAAAGAATTGCTCGATTTTGTCTTTGTTCCAGTAACACCAATATGTCAACTTTTCCTTTTTCCATGTCAACTGTCAAAATACTGTGTGTTTTGTATGTATGTGTAATCACAAGCGTACTGTACACACAGTGATGTATGTGTGTCTGTGTGTACATTGTTTACCTTGTCATTGATCCCCCTTAACTAGAATTTTAAATAAAACTGCTCATAGTAACCAAACTGTTCAAAAAAGGTGCAAACAATCGCACCCTTATAAATGTACGATCTGAAGGCTGTACGCAAAATCAAAGAATGCTTAATACTGTGTACATATTCAGTCAAGATATATCAATGGATTTTGGATTAGACAAATGTGCAACTGTTGGAATAACAAGAGGAAAGTTTGAAGACCTGAATGAAATCGAGCTGCTCAATGGCGAAAAATTCAAGGCAATAAAATTCGAAGATAGCTACAAATATTTGGGAATTTTAGAAGCATCAGAAATTCTGCACAATAAGATCAAAGAAAAAACTAGAGCTAAGAAAACTCCTTAAGTCAATGCTTAATGCCGGAAATTTGATAAAAGCAATTAACACCTGGGCCATACCTGTTCAGCAGGCATTGTTGAATGGTCCCAGCTAGAATTGGAGAATTTAGACCAAAAAACTCGAAAACTAATGACAATGCACCATGCCCTTTAATCCTTGCAGTGACATTGATAGGCTCTACCTATCATGCAAAAAAGGAGGCAGAGGAGTACTACAAGTAAAGGAAATTGTTGAAGAAAAATAACGAAATCTGAATGATTATCTGCAGAAAACAATGGAGAAATTTCTAATTGAAGTAAAGAAAGAGGTATTTAAACCCATGGAGACAAAATTGGAATACAAGACCAACCAAGTAAAAGTGCGAACCGAAAGATGGAAAAATAAGGCATTGCATGGAAATTACCTTCACAGCTTAGAGGACAGCGCTCACAGCAACTTGACCTGGCAATGGTTGAGAAATGGAGCACTAAAGAAAGAAGCAGTGTCAGTAATTTTTGCAGCACAAGAACAGGCCATTAAAACCAATCTTATGAAGGCAAAAATACAAAAAATTCAAGAAGACAGTAAATGCAGATTGTGCAAAAAGAAGGAAGAAACGTAGACCACATTATAAGTGGGTGTGGCAAAATCGCACAAACTGAGTACCATAAAAGGCATGATAATGTGGCTAAGATATTCAGTGGCATTTATGCAAAAAGTATGGGTTTAAAGTATCTAAAGGCTATTGGAAGCATAAAGTTGACCAAAAGGTGATTGAGAATGAAAAATCTAAAATACTCTGGGATTTCAAAATCCAGACTGACTAAAGCTTGGAATGTAATACACCTGATATAATAATGAAAACAAGGGGGGGGAGATTCAGTTTATCGAAATATCAGTACCAGGAGATAGCCGGATTGCTGAAAAAGAAACTGAAAAAATGACAAAGTATCAGGAGTTGTAAATCAAAGTTGAACGAATTTGGCAAAAGAAAACGAAAGTTGTTCCCATAATAATAGGTGCTTTAGGCTCCATCCCCCAAACACTGAAAAAACATCTAGAAGCACTCGAGTTAGATAGAATAAAAACCAGCAGTTGCAAAGGTCTGCTTTGTTTGGCACAGCATTCATATTCAGAAGGTATTTCCACAATTAATAGTATTGTGGAGCACTACCCAAGGAACCCTTTAGTAGTGCTTGAATTAGTGAAATATAACCAGCCTTTTACTTAAAGCTGAGGAAGAAAATCAAGCTGGCATGAATATTATATATATATATATATATATATCCCTTTCTCACAGAAGTTCTGATATGGCTGACTACTACCAGAGTAATCCCTTCATTATCATTTTCACCAGCTGGAGGAAGATTTGATACCTCCTTGACAATAACATCCTCTGATGAGATAATCAAATCCAAGAACCCCCAATCTTAGTCTACCCCCCTTTTATGTACTGCCTAAGTGTTATCTTTGTCCCTGGATGCTTCCTCTTCATTACAGTCTATATTAACATGGTTAAAATCACCCATAATTATCCTGCTTTTTTTTTAACCATTTTGCCTATACATTTCCTTCTCACTGCCCTCCACATGACCAGGTTTATAACAACAACCAACTAAATATTTCATCCTGTCCACCTCACACCATACTGCTTTAAAGCCACTGCCACTATTTGTTCCTTATATCCTCAGATGGGCATAACATTTCTGCTACTATCATCCCTCTCCAACCATGTCTTACTTATTCTGACAATTTTGGGGCAAATGTACTCTATCAGTGCTCTGGCATTTGTAAACATACATACATACCATTTCTGGTTCAGTAACAAATTCTGTTAACCTCACCTCTTAGATATGACTCCTCCATACTTTCTCCCCTCCCCCTATTCATTCACTTCTATCATCACTGATCTTACACCTCTCTGCAGACCTAAATGTTGCCCCACATCCTTGGCCATCTGAATTCATTCTTGTATACTCGCACATTCACACATCACACCATATATTCCTGACCTTTCCCATTTCTCTCTCTTGTATTCCTCCTCTCACTCATTCTCTCCATTCATGCCACTCACATGCTCTCCTCTTTTTTCTTCTTTCCTGCTCATCCACATCTACTTTTCTTCTGTAGGTTCTCCATTCACTTCAGTCATTACTATCTCTTGCAGCAACAGTTTCTCCCACTCACTCAAATTCATCCCACACATTCACAAAATAATCTTTCTCCTCACACAATTCAACTAGCATACCATTTATAAATGTCTATAAACACACTACCTTTCCTACCACACTGTTATCTTTCACTCTCTCCTCAACAACTTACTGATAGCCATCCTTACATTCTCTTTGATACCAACCAAATCATTTGAGCCTACTACCAACTCTTTTACTTGCTTACTCCTCATATTCAATGCTCCCATCACTCTGCTCATTCTACCCCCAGGAAAGCAAACCTTACAAACTTTCTCATTAACTACGCCTCTAATAATTGAATCCCCATGCATAGTCATGCTTGAATCATTTGTTACCTCTTTCACATTGTCATCTTTTATTTCAGTCTTTCTCACTCTCTTTCATATGTATCTGTTATCCTCCTTATTTCAGTCTGCAGTTGCTTCATCTCTTGACTCATCTTCATCAACTCTGCTTTCATATCTTGAATTACTTTTTATCTGCCATTCGCTGTTTCTATCCGGTCAGATCAGTAACCCTTTCTTTGCATATCTTGTTGCCTTTCACTCACTATCTTACAGCCAGTTGGCCTATCTTTCATTTCTGCCACCCCTTTTATACTCTTTTACCATCATTAACTTTAACTCCTTCATTACTTGATTTCATGCCTTTCAGCATTAACTTCAATCACTTCATTTTCATGCTTTTGTCTTCCATTTCTGGCTAATGAAGCAATTCCAACTTCAACAACTCATACCTTCTCCACTTTTGCTTTCATACCACAATCCATTTTCTCTCGACAAGGAATACATAGCACATATTTCACAAAATTCCAATGTCAAATCCCATGAACAGACATTTTGGCCTCCATTGTTTGTCTTCTCATTGACATGAATAATACTATTTATGCAATATACACTTAATAAATTTATAAAAATCAATAAATCTACAAAACACACTCAATCACATAGTTATACACCATGATACTACTACCAGTAATTATCAACAATGTCATGAATTATATTAAAACATGTATTTGTAACCCTACTACAATGCAATCCACAAAGTGCTACCTGGTGGTTCAGTAGTAAGTAAAGTATGTTATTCTTTTAAGTTTCATTAGGGAACAATTGGTAAAAAAACAGACTTAAAAATTCCTTTAGGAAGCAATTACTAAAGAAATTACTCGAGAAACACTGATTGACTAGATAAAATGAAGAGCAATATTCCATGCATGAAAATAGCTTTAACATATACAACAAGAAAATTATTATAACCTAAGCATATAAGGGTAATATTGCTATCATAGAGCACAATAGAGAAAATAACTAGTCATTGCTGCTAAACTGACCAGTTGTCTGGCTATGCTACATAAATATGTGCTTTTTGCCTCATGGCCAAGAAACATTAGATGAATTTTTAATGCATCTGAAAGCAATCATCCAAAAATACATTTCATAATAGACAAAAAGAAACAACTGTCTATCCCTCCTGGACACACTAGTTAAATTTTTCCAAATAGGCCATTGTCTTTTCTGTTTATAGATAATCTAAACACACTGAAAGGTACTTGCATAAGCAGTCACTCCATCATCCAGCCCAGCAGTATGCTATTTTCAAAACACTTTACACATAGAGCCAGGGTTATTTGTTCTAATGATGAAACTCTTTCAATAGAACTAATTTATCTTAACATGCCTTTTTTTTATCCAATGGCTCAACTCCTGTAAAACGAAGTATGGCATGCTCTTTCCCAGTCTCTCACCTGACACACACAGGATCAAAATAGAACTATTTTCATCCTTTATTTTTGGAGAACATTGAAGAGATAACTCAAGTTATTCATAAATACACTCTCCCTGCCACTTGTAAACCACCCTTCCAGCTAGCAACCTTTATCCATTCTGAGTGAAAGCAAACTTCATCCACTAACAACACATCCTTGAGTGTGTGGTCTAGAATGGTCAGAACAGCCTGACCATTCTGGAAGACCATGTTAGTGCATAGTAGTTGCTAGATGCCAGTTTTGGAAATAGTGCGAGAGAGAGAGTATATTTAGAATGAGCATTATTCCTGAACCTTCATAAATGTGGCTGCATTAATTTATTAAAGATTTGGAAGGCAGTCATCTGACATCTATGAATGATTTTTTTTTTTTTTTTTTGCTAGCCCTCTCGAATCAATAACTATATTTTTGTGTTCTGAAGATGTTTTGAAATCAAACAAAATATCAGCAACTAATGACCATCATTTAAGCCTTCGTGCATATCTGAAGAAAATAAGAGTATTGAGCATAGAACTCCACTCTAAACCTAATAGAACATCTGTGGAATGAGATGGATGACAAAATTTCTCTTCATAGCAGAACTGACTAATGCTTTAAAAGAGGAATGAAGCACTTACACAACACACTAGTACATTATAGTCAGTAAAAACCTGTTTATAACTTGTCAGTTTTCGCAGGTTAGTGCACCTTTTAACCTGTAATCATGTATTGACTGTATACAATAGCTTTTTTCTAATAACATGTATTCATTTTTTTTTCTGTGTGTGTGTCACTGTTGAATCTTTTCACATGCTAAGATATTTTTTAATGGAAAAAACTGCTCTGCTTATGAGGAGAAGGTAATAATAATTTATAAAATTAATTTTTCTTAATAGGGAGATGCAGGATTAACAGGAAGAAAAATTATTGTGGATACATATGGTGGATGGGGAGCACATGGTGGTGGTGCATTTTCTGGGAAAGATCCTACCAAAGTGGATCGATCTGCTGCATATGCTGCACGTTGGGTAGCTAAGTCTCTTGTAAAAAATGGGCTCTGCAAACGATGTCTTGTTCAGGTAAATTTTCATATTTATGAAATATTTGAATAGTGAGTACTGGTTTACTAGTGTAAAATGGATTTTACTTGTGTATGCAGTGTAGTTAAATTCATATGGTTATGCTGTATAGAAAAAGTTGTGCAAAAATGAAGAGTATGTATTTCAAAGTGTATGGCTTATAATAAATATGCAGTAAATAATTATAGAAATATAAGGTAAGTGTTGCCATGCTTGAGACATCATCCATATATGCAATGAACATTATCAAACTTTCCTTGGATGGAGGTGTTCAGTATTTACTAGACCAAATATCAGTCTTTTAAATGAATGCAGTGTTGTAAGGTACTGAATCATGAAGTTTAAGTTTCTTTGGTATTCCCTACAAATATGCTTCAGATTGTGGACGGTTTGAAGTCAGCAGTAATAAACAGTCTGTTCCTCTTAAAATTGCATTGTCCTCCTTTTCATACAAGTAAGAGTAATGCTTGCATTTTAAATGAATGCAATGCAATGTTGTAAGGCACTGGATCATGAATTGTAAGGTTCTTCAGTATTTCCTACAAATAAGCATCAGTTTGTTGAAGATTTGAATTCGGCAGTAATAAATGGTTCTTCACACAAGTAAAGATAATGCTTAACAACAAACGTTTTCAGTTTGTTGTTACTTAGAGCCACCATATACCAAAATATAGAAAAATGTGGAACCATGGGTATATACCAGCTACTTGGAGGCAGACTGTGTTATGATGTGCTAGTGTAATTGTGGTTGCACATTTTGGTATACATTTTTCTGGGTAATATGTGTATTGCAGAAATTAATGATAATGCTTAATGAGGTATTTCTTAAATTCATTATTATTATTAGACCTCCAGGGAGTCAAGGACTCATATAGGTAGGCCATATATCATCCACACTAGCTGTTATACTTTCTCTTAAACATAGATGCACTCAAAATTTCAACAGGCAAACTATTCCACTCACTCACAGTTCTATGAGAGAAAAATCTAGTTCTTACCCCTTTCTTAACTACACACAAACTTAACTTTCATGGATGCCCTCTTGTCCTCTCCCCACTTTCCATATAATGAAAAATTTTATCAGCCAATATCCTATAATGACCCTTCAAAAGTTCACAGACCTCTATCATATTACCCCTCTTTCTTCTATCCACAGAGTCTGCATTCCACATCCTCTCGATCTATCCTTGTAATCTATTTTCCAGAATCCTGATATCATCTTAGTAACTTTGCATCCTTTTTATGGCTTCTTTATAAATCTTTTGAAACCCAGGAGACCAAATCTGTGCTCAGTAGTCCAGGTGCAGTTATATCAAGGCATTGTAAAGAGGTAGAATAACTTCCATGTCCTTATATGTTTGTAACATTGCAATGTTCCTATGAGTTGTATTTGCAATTTTTGTAATGTGACATTTGAACTTCAACTTTCTGTCCCCCATAACTCCAATATCTCTAGCTTCGGCAATTACTATAAGCATAATTCCACCAATATAATATGCTGTTGGATATTATGATTTTTGATATCTGTTTGTCAGCCACCCACTTATCCAACTGATAGTTTAAATTTTTATCCTGTATTCTGTAGTTTGCTAAGTCATTTGATAGCTCTTCATGTGGTATCCTATCAAATGCCTTAGTAAAGTCCAATAGCATCATGGTGTATCCATTTCCTTTATCCAACTCAACCATAACATTATTATAAAATATGAGCAAATTGCTCAGATATGACCTTCCTTTAGTAAACCCATGCTTATGTTCCCGGTTCTTTACAAAGTATGTCTTGTTTGTCCACCCATTTCTGTATGTAAGTTCTTACCAACTTCTCTAAAGTCTTTACAGTTACTGCAGTGATGCTGATAAGTCAGTAGTTAGACATGTCAGTCTTTGCACCACCTTTGCACAATGGGATTATCATACATTCTTTTCATTCCTGATGGATGGATTTTTCCTGAGCTAAGATTCAAATTATACAAACATGTCAGCAGTCTAGCTAGCTTGGTTGAACACTCTTTCAGCACATGCAGAACCGGTGCTAGGGTCTTTGCCGCCCACTTGCAATTTCTATCTAAGCACCCCTTTAACGATCCGGGCGTGTGTGGTTCTTTTACGATAATAAAAATTTAAATTATTTGAAATTTCTTAAATAAATTTTGACAGAACAGCCACACTTTGGTTCGCTAAATGTAACAAACCGGGAGTGTTGACTAGGCAGGATAATAGTTAAACACCTGAATATTCAAAAAATTCTCAGCCACTTCACTTTAATCATTGAATATAATGATTAAAGGATACAGGGATTATAGCCTTCTCACCGACCTGAATCACTAACAAAATTAAAATGAATTTTAATTAAAGTTAAAATTTATTTGAACTAGTTGAAAAGTTTAAAAAATTCTTGCAGTTTACAAGTTACTAAATTCTTAGTAACTTGTAAAAAAATGTTTAATAATTTTTATAAGTGGAACTATCTTTTAGGAAAATAAAAGAAACTCAAGATAGATGAGAAAATAATTCAGAAATAATTAGAACATTTAATATAAGTATTCAAAAAAAACATCTTTACAGAATAACAGAAAATAAATTAAATTACATAAATATACTTGAAATTTTTTAATTAAAATTTTAAGGTTTTTGATTTTATATTCACAAAATTATAAATAATGGTCTTAATGTCTAATTCCGCACATATATCATTTTCAATAGCTATTAACGCCAAAATAACAAGCCTTTTTTGTGACCTACTTAAAGATTGAACCTACTTATGAACATACTTGTTCTTAAGTAGGTTTTGATCAATTTCAACTTGAAAAAGGAACATTCACCATTCGCTACACTAACAGGTAAGTTAATAGTACTCTTAAAGCAATTGAAAAGTTAAGGAAAGATAAAGTATTAGACACAATGATATTAAGAATATCGAAAGGGTTTTGAATAATTAAATTATCCTTCCAAAAATATCCCGGAAAGCACATAACTTGTCATATAGTTCTATTGCATTTACGTCTTTATTGTCACCGTCCTTCAAGAGATTCTCTAAATTGTCAAAATTTTTTCGTAAATCTTCGTTATTAATTTGTAGTCATCTATACAAGAAATTGAAATTATCATAATATGTTTTTAGTTGTTCAAAACGTTCTATTAACGAATAGAACACATTGCAACGTCTAGAAGTGTATAAAACACATTCACTCTAAATTTATCTTCTGGTGATTGTGGCATTTCGTCATGATGATGCTTGTAGTCAAATTGTCATGTCTTCTTTCGTCGTCAAACTTCCATACCAGTTTTAAATTCTTGTTCTCCATCCACCTCTTCACTCAGTTTTTTTGCCATTTTTAGAACTTCTTTAAAATTTGTATCAGATCGATACTCTTGTAAGAATATTTTTAAGTTTTCGATAGATTCTAAAGCAAGTGTAATGTTCATATTTTTGTCTTGAAGCATTTTTTACTCACAGGGTTTATTCTGTTAAATAAATCTTCTTCTTCTCTTTCTTCTTCCTTTCCAGGCTTATAGGCCAAGTGGCCTGTTCCAGACTCAATTCCATCTTTTTAAGGGTCTTCCTCTGCATCAAGTACCTTTTGGGTGGTAATTTAGAATTTGTTTAGGTATTCTGCTTCTATTCATTCTCAGTACATGTTCTTTCAATTTTTCTCTATAGCAAATAACTGTTTCATTTAGGGAGGTTGTAATTCCAAGTTTTTTTTTTTGATTTCGCTGCTTCTCATTTTGTCCATTATTGTGACTCCTTCAGTTCTGCACAGAAATTTAATTTCGGATGATTCATTTCTTCTTTCATCTGCTTTTTTTATTGTCCATATCTCACTGCCATAAAGTAAGGTTGGTTTAGCTACTCTATTGTAGATTCTTATACATGTGTGTTTTTATACATAATTGGGTTTAAAAATTTTATTTATAATGCCTGTTACTTTTAAAAAGTTTGATATCTTTGGTTCTATATCAGCTTCATTTTCATATGACATTGTGTAACCTAAATATTTGAATGTAATTAATTGCACTATTATTTTGTTGTTTATTATTATTTTGCTTCTTACTGGATTAGCACTTTTGAAGGCCATGACTTTTGTTTTGTCTGTTGATATTTCCATACCATATTGTTTTTATCAGATTATTTAGACAGCATAATGATTTTTGTAGTTCATCTTCATTATTTCCAAGGATTATTTGGTCATCAACAAAAAGAAGAGTAGCTAAGCTGGTGTTACGGTTTATCTTGAATACTCCTTCTTTAGTTATCTTCCATTCTTCATCATCATCATCATCATCAAATTCCTGGCATGTACCCTCAAGGGGTGTACAGGATATGACAGTACTACATGAAAAAATTACATCATTACTAACTTCCTATCTACAATTTTCCTCCAAATCAGTCTGTTACTTGTCAAGACTCCAACATTATCAGATCTTATATTTCTATCGTCTAAGGCACTTTGTACCGTATCAATCCACCTATATCTTGGTCTTCCTCTGGGTCGTTTTCCTGCCAACCTGGCAGAGAACACTTGTTTTGCTAATCTTTCCTCTCCCATTCTATTTAAGTGACCATACCATCTGAGATTAGCTCTGCTAACGCATTCCTGGATGCTGACAATGTCAAGTTCTTTCCTAATATCCTCATTTTTAATATGATATTGCCATTGATGCCATCTGTTCATGCCTCTAATCTTTCTCAGGACTCTCATATCTGCGGTCTCTAGTCTTTGGTCAAGTGTTTTACTTCTGACCCAGCTCTCAGATCCATAAGTTAAAATTGGTTTGAACACAGTCTTGTATACAGCTAATTTAGTGTTCCGACTAATTTCTTTCTTATTCCATATGAATTTATTCAATTGACTTCCCACGATACCAGCTTTGCTGATTCTGTTGTCTATTTCTATATTTAGTTTACCATCTTCAGTAAAAATCGTGCCTAAATAGCTGAAATGTTTTACTTGTTCCACAGGTTCTCCATTCACAACACAGTTGACATTTTCAATGATTCTGCCTATTTTCATTGTCTTTGTCTTTTTATTGCTGACCTTCATACCATATCTATTACAAGAGCTATTCAATTTAGTCAGAGAATCTTGCAGACTTGTAGCGGATTTATTTAGAAGTATAACATCATCCGCATAAAGCAAAGAGCTGACATTAACATCTCCAATTTTGATATCAGGTTTAATACCACATTCCTTCATAATGTGATCCATATAGATAATGAATAACAGAGGGGATAATGTACATCCTTGTCTCACACCAGATTTAACATTAAACCATCTTCCTGTACTTCCTTCAATTCTAACTGCTGATTCACAACTCAAATAAAGACTAAGTATTGCTTGATATAATGCCCCATTGACACCATATAACTGCAGCGTATTGAATAGCTTCTCTCTTCCATTCTTTTATAATTTTATCTATGTATTAAATAAAACTGGTGAGAGAGAGCAACCCTGACGTACTCCTCAATTTATTGGTTTCCAGCTTGGTGTGGAATTATTGTACTTCGCAGATATTTTATTATATTGATATATATATTATTATTATTATTAAACAAGACCTCATGGAGTCAAAGACTCATCTGGGAGGTCCTTTTATCACACACACACATCTCATCATATCGTGTCTTAAACACACTCAAACTCCTTGCAGACACCACACTCTCAGGCAAGGCATTCCAATCATTCACAACTCTGCACGAAAAAACCTGCCTCTCACTCCTCTACTCACACCATCTTTATACAGTTTCCAGGGATGACCTCTGGTTCTCCCCTGATCTCCCACTATTCTCTGTAGAACTTCTCCACCATTGATCTTATATATTATATAAAGCTCTAAAGAGTTGGTTTAGTATTTCATATTCTTCTAGGATTTCCCATAGTTTTTCTCTGATAATTTTATCAAATGCTTTGGTGTAATCTATAAAAGCTATGCGTGTTTCTATGTTCATTTCTCTGTGTTTTTCAATTAATAATTTTAATGTAAATTTTTCTGAATCCATTTTGTTCTTCTATTAATTTTGGGTCTACTATATGTTTAAGTTGATATGCTAAGATTTTTGCATATATAGGTAACCCTCGTATAATGCGGATGTTAGGTTCCATAGAAATGCCGCGTTATATAAATCGCATTATGCGAGACTCAGATCACATACAAAAAGTAGGGTTATGTTCTGAAATCGTTTTTTTTTTTTATATGAACAACAATGACATCCAACAAAAATATGTTTTTATTTAATTCAGATAATTCATGTAAGTTAAGAAAACATATAAACTATGACACAAATCTTCTTCTACGCGTTATTCCCACTACCTATGCAGGGTCCGCGTGTTACTTTAGATGCGACTTCTTGTTAGTACTACTCCCAACCGACCCGTCGCCTGGTCTGCCGCTGGGGGAGATATATTTTTGAGTGTAGAGGCGTATGTTCACAGGGCCAGTTTGCCTGTTTGTGGGATGAAAAACGCCAGATAAACTAGCGGAAAAAACCCTACTGACCGCGCCCAAGACAGGCTAACTTGGCTATGCCTTAGGAAGATCCTTGAATTCCTCACGTCTACAACGGGAATCGAACCTGGGACACTCCTTCCCCAGGCATATGGTTGTGAAGCGCAAAGCCACTAGGCTAACCGCGCGGTCAAACTATGATACAAATACATAGTATAAAATTATAAAAATTGCAAATTGTAATTAAGCTTCATTGCACGTAATGCATAAATGTTTTAGGCAAAATAAATATAAGTGCATATTTTAATCCTTCATAGCACAAGGATTTGAGGATCAGTTAATAAACAATAGTTTATTAACCAATCATGTACTGTTAATAAACTAATCCTTAATGTGATCTGAGTCTCGCATAACGCGATTTATATAACGCAGCATTTCTATGGAACCTAACATCCGCGTTATACGAGGGTTATCTGTAAGTCATTATTCCGATAATCAGATTTCAATCACACCTTTCACTCCCTGAATGATAACAAACGATAACTGATTAGTTTATTAACCGATTAATGCATCACCTGATGCATTACTACAAAACAGTAGAGTAATTCTGTCTTTGGAAACTTTGAATCTTGGAGCTGATCTTTCATTTTTCGAAATATAGATGCATTTTTGGCATTTTTTTCTAAATAACCTGGATTCATCCACATTGAACACCTGGTCTGCATTATAAATGTTTATAAACTTTGAGAGTTTTTTTTTTTTTTTTTTTTTAAGATTTCCATCCAAAGGAATTTTCTTTTGAATGCATCTTCTTTCCAAATCATTAGAGATTTCTTCATTTTTCTCTTAGAAAATTGCGTATACGACGAGCTTTGCACTTCCCATTGACCCAGCAATAAACACTTTCTTGGATTTTATGTTCATTGTGTTTGATTGTTTGAATTGTTGATTCATTTAAATTCAAAGTCCTTACAACAACTGGTTTTTCTCCATTTTTCAACCGAACCACGATTTTAATTTTTTTTCTTTGAGATGAATTTTCTTTTCAATATTCATTTTTACCCTTTCAATGCAATTTATGGCCATTACTATAAAATTTTTTTTTATATATAAAAGTATTACATATTAATTATGTAACTCACCAGAAAATAAAGTGCTCAGCTTGAGATAACATATTTATGATTTTTAATATGCTTTCCTGGCAGAAAACGAAGACAATTTTACAACAAACACCTTATACGGTATACAACTGACGTATATGTGTTTGTGCTAAAGAGTGTTTCTCCTAATATAAATTCACTACTTATAACTATCTGCGCGATACAGGCAGACACAAATTTAATGAAGATAAAATTTGATTTTTAAGTCGCACGGTGAAAAATATATGAAAAGATAAAGGATTACTACAATTTCTAGACTGTGTTTTTGTCAAAACTGCGTTGTATGAGTACCAAATTGAACAAGGGTTACTACAATTTGTAGACAGCATTGTATAAGTACCACGTTATACGAGGGTTACCTGTTCTTTATAACAGGTACTAAGTAAGCTGATTCCACTATAATTGTTACAATCAGATTTGTGTCCTTTTTTGTAGATGGGAATAACTATTGCTTTGGTCCAATCTTTTGGGCATTTTCCTTCTTTCCAGATCATATTATAAAAGTTAAGTAAATAAATCATGTTAAGTAAATCATGCCAAGTTATAAGAGAGTAAATAAATTTGTAGTCCTTTATTTTAGCACATAATGTTTGTGCTTCATGCTGAGTTACTTTATTAAAATTTTCATTATTTAAAATTTCAAAAAGTGCATCATAAATTTCTCTTAACTGATATCGTAAGAGGGCAGATTGCATTAATTTTACTTTCCCATCGCATTTCTGATGGCTGTTTCAATGTTAAATTTTTTATAAACTTTAAAAGGATTACCCAACGTTTGTAAGAGAATGAAAAGAAATTGTATATTTTCTTGAATAATTGCAAAGAAACTAATTGTATCTGCATCGTTAATGATTAAATTTAGAGTATGAGCAGCACATGGCATGTAAAAAGCTCGAGGATTTTTGTTCAAAAGCAAATTTTGGAGCCCATATTTTTTTCCTTTTATATTTGTCCCATTGTCATACCCTTGACCTCACATGTCTTCAATGGGAGTATTCCATTTTTCCAGTTGTTCCATTATTGTTGCACATAAACCACATCCTGTGGAATCTGATATATCTGCAAAACCTAAAAAGTTTTCCCTGATCGTGACAATTCCATTGTCACAGGAAACAAAGCGAATAATAATGGTCATTTGTTCTGTTTTACTTGCATCAAGTGTGCAGTCTAAAATTATGGAATAATATTTAGATTTTCGAATTGATAATAAAATTGTATCCCTGATTGCGTTACTTAGTTTCCAATATTTCATTTTGACTGTCTTTACTCAAATAGTGTACTCTGTTGTTTCGTTGTAGGGCCCTTTCAACATGATTTTCCATAACGGGATCAAACTTCACAAACAGTTAGACTAATTTTAAAAAATTGCTATTATTCCTTTCATATAATTTATCAGATGATCCCTGAAAAGCTAAATTTTGGCTGCCAAGGAATTTTATAATTTCAATCAAACATTCTAAAACACTCATTCAATGTTTCTTTTTAATTTCATACATGCTTTGAGTCTGGCAATCAATAGTAGTTTTGTTTTTTAAATTTTTATCAAGTTCCTGCCATTTTAAGAAATTTTTCATGTGAGTTAAACTAGTCTCTCATGTCTATGCAAAGTTGTACTTACATTTTTCCAATCATTATAACCTTCTACAAGACTACTTGATTCAGTAGGTGTGAAAAGTTTGCAACAAAAGTAAAAAACAGAATTTAAAGTTTCGGAATAAATGAGCCATGTTCTTTGCACGAGCTCCCCGTTTTCCATTTTTCTATTATAACATGTGTCGCCAAATTTATGATCATATGTATCTCTGGGATATATTATATTTTTCTTTTGAACAGGCCCCCATTTCAATTAAAACAATTCATAATTTTTCATCAATATTTTCCCATTCACCTGGATCTTCTAAATTTACAGAGACTAATAATGTGTTAGTTTCATGGTGAACTACAACTAAATCTTCTCCTAACTGTTTTTCACTTAAATCATGTGTCTTGTTATCTTGTTCAATAGTTGCAATAGTACTTTCATGCAAAGTGGATGATGTGCACGGTTCTTCAACTCTGATTTCTGATGTATCAAGTTGGTTACAATCTGCATCAGAATATTTTAATATTTTAACAAATTTATTAAGAGCCCCAGTTTGTTTCTTAACATCTGCTTCTTTCGCAGTATGACGCTTACGAATTTGTGCACTGGATAACTTTTTTGTTAATTTTTGATTCCATTTCTATTTTATACCCACAAGAAATTATTACACAACACGACACAGAGACGAAATAATAGTTCGCACTGCGCTACTGTCAGTAGCCTACTGAGATGCATACCATATGACTGGTTAACTAGCAACAAATGTTTTGTATGAAAATTCGTTTCTGCATATAAAAACCGTTCACTGTTTCACTTTAGATAGACTGCAGTAGACACAACATTCTTCATGAAGCATTTAGCCTGCTCTCGCTGCAAAATTGTAAACAGCTTACTGATCAAAGTGGCGGCAGTATATATACAATTTTTTTTTTTTTAATTTTTATTCGGTGTATCCAGCCTTATTTATTTTAATATTGATCATTTTAACAATTTTTTGTTTTTATGATAAAAATTTTGTTTCTTAAAAATGAACTTATGAACTGTGCCCCGCCTGCGCCGCCCCCTTCGTAGAGGCACCCGCATGCCTGCTTCCACCAGCCCTGAGCACATGTGCTGATATCCCATCTGTCCCAATTGCTGAATCTAGGTTATACAACAGCTCTAGAATCCCCCTTCTCTTGCATCTCTATCTCTTCGTCCAATGTAGTAGTATATCTTGGTGAAGTGAGCACTCATTATTTGAATTGCTGCATCTGTATTTAATACTAGGGCACTATCTGCATTGAGTAAAGTTATTTTTCTAGTAATTCTTTCTTTTATTTGCAGCATAAGGATAAAATTCTTTTGAGTTGCCTTTAGCTTGTGCAGCCAATTTCTTTTCATACTCACTCCAACTTAGCTTTCCATCCTCTTAACTTTTCTGTCCTGAACTTTATATATTTCATAACTCCTCTCACCCTTATTCATCATATTCATTCCCATCATCTTCTTATGACTCTCTTGTTTAACGAGATTGCATGTATATTTCACTCCCATTATATTTGTTCTTCGAACTTTAGGGGCACATCAGATACCACATCATTCAAGCATCTTTTTAAAGATTCCCATGCACTGCTGACATCCTTCACATTCAACAACTGATACTGTGAAATCAAAGATAGTATTCTCCTGAGTTTGTCATAATTTACAGATTTACATAAAACCTATGCAACATCCATATAGTTGGCTCCTTCCCAGGTCAGTACGGCATAATTGCTGTGTCCATCTGTCTTCGAAACAGTCACACCTTCTAACACTCTGATCAAATATAACACTTTGTTCTCGTTGCTTCTTTGCATGAGAAAGTTGTCACGCAACAACTCAATATATTCTCCTTCATCCTTATCAGAGCTTTTCTCTGCTACTCTATATTCTGATAATTTAAGTCACCCATAATAATTACTTGTTTAGTACTTATCAGGATAATTTGGTGCATTTCTTTGTCTCCAGCAACTGAACAGGTTTGTAGCAACATCCCTCCATGTATTTCATCCTATTATTTTCCACTTCACACCACACATTTATTGTCAGTTTACTTATTTTGGTAGCATCTTCTAATTAATCACCATAAGAAAAATCGTCCTCATGCACATGTGCTGAACTGCCAGAGATTACATTCTCATACATTACCTTCTCATTTAGGACTTGAAAGTATTGTTAAAGGTAGCGAAAGAAAAGCGTGACAGAGTTAGAATTATTATTATTATTATTTCGGGCAACTAGGAGACGACAGACTCATTGAGAGAGGCCCTAACATCATGTCAAGAACAACTATTCGACATTCACACAGTATCTATCATACCTCGCCTTGAACTCATTCACGGTCATAGCACCCACAACAGACTCTGGCAGCTTATTCCACTCATTTACCACTCTCCAAGTAAAAAAACCTAGCTCTAACAACCCTGTTAACCACCTTCTTGCCCAGCTTCTATGTATGGCCCCTAGTCCTCCCACCACCAGTCCTATTCTCAAAAATATCTTCTGGATTGATCTTATAGAAACCCTTCGGTAATTTGAATGTCTCAATCATATCACCACTTTTCCGCCTATCAACCAATTTTTGCAACCCACAAATCTTCAATCTGTTCTCATAAGGTTCATTCCACAGACCTGCCACCATCTTGGTCACTTGTCTCTGGATCCTCTCCACCTCCTCCCCATCAAGAAGAAACCCTTGTGCCCATATCTGGGCACAATAGTCCAGATGGGGTCTTATCAGGGCTCGATATAGAGGAACGATAACTTGTTTGTCTCTGTTGGTAAAAGTATTTTTCAGTAACCAAGTGATTTGATGAGCTGATTTAGCCACTTTTGCAATGTGCCCCCTAAACTTCAACTCTCTATCCACCAACACTCCCAAATCCCTGGTGTTGTGTCGCTTTCTTCCTTATCACAACTATTTTAACCTTTTATGCTATATCTCCGTAATACCCTCTATCGGGTAGCACGTGGTACCTCTGAGGGACAATGGAATTTCCTCGAGAACGAGGAAGTACCAGAGTATCAGAGTGTCTGAGATTTACCTCTCGTAAAACGCCAAGAAATTTATTTGTTTCGCTGTGCCACTTAGCGCTATTAGATTATTAATATTAACAACCAAGAGGTAATCTCAGGACAGTACTTAATGATGCCTATCAACTCTGCAGATGAGGCCAAAATATACTCTTTTAATATCCTGCATAGGTTCGCATTAATATTTTATAAGCGGTGCATCGGATTCCAGAAATCACAGAAAGTCTCTTTGTTAGAATCAAAAGCAAGGTTTATTATACTCAAAAGTTGATACACATAATAACATAAATTAAAATCCCATCTTAAGGGAGTTCCAGACAAGGCATATAATATTCAAACACTACTATTACACTTATAAAATATTATACAGTAGCTTCCTAAAATAAGAATTATATATTAACCTTCACTAATGCATTAGTCATGTACTATTATCACAATCGATCTAAAACTCCATAGCTCTGTCAGACCACACAAGATAACATTCATATCTTTCACAATCTCTTTATATTTTTGCCAATTCGTTACTCTAACATATCCTTAACTTCATTCAATATAAAAGCGAACTTAAACACAACGACAGATAGTAAGATTAAATTCAATATCCCTCTAAACTGATAGCAATGCAATCTTATCCTATATCATTAATGTTCCTTTTCCATAACATATTAACATGGCACATATTCTGTGAAACACAAACAAAGTTTACTTATCTTCCCTTTTTGGTTCTTTAGTGCTTCATAGGTTCACAGGAAACTAGCCTTCTGTGGACAGCCGGACTTGCTTCTTTTCGCGGAGAATTACGGCCGCCGAGAACCGCGACTGCCTTATTCGGAATCCCTCCGATACCGAGGGCACTCGCACCCTACGCCACCACGAGAGAGAGGAACACACAGGAGATCCAGGAACAAAAAACCTTCTTTCAGGGTTGCATGACCCTTATATTTCCCCCTTCTCGGCGTTTGTCGCCCTTTTCGATGTCCAGCCAACTCACATGTGCTACTACGTCACGGTGTCCATATCTCTCCCCCGTTATCACACGTTCGCTGCCGTCACGCTGTTTACTTGGGGCGAGCCACTCCCTCACGTTACGACTCCGTAACTTTTGGACTTGACTCCCCCCCAACTGGTGAATTTGTGCTTACATTTTATAATTCTTTTATACATATTTCATAATGTTCTGCTAATGTTTTACAATTTCAATATTGAATTAACCACATTCGTGAATGGCACAAAATATATACTTATTTAACCTTTTCATAACAGAACACACTTGATTTACATATACATAATACTTAATTTTCACTTAGAGGCAATTTACTGTATTTATCTCCTTTTTTTGTTTGGAAAAGCATGTTAGATTGTGATAAGATAGGAGTTCATAAAATTCCACTCTATCACAATCCAACACTGGCCTCATCAATCTCCTGGAGTACAGTTCCACCAATGTGGTATACTGCTGCTAAACTTTTCATCCCAAAATGCATAACCTTACACTTTGCCACATTAAATTGACATCCATTTTCCTTCGCCCAGTCCTCCAGACTATCCAAATCATCCTGCAAAATTTTGACATCCTGTGCACTCACAATTGCTCTACCCAACTTTGCATCATTAGCAAACAAGTGAACACTTCCTCTCAGATCCTTTCCTATATCATTAATGAACAAATTGAAAAGTAGTTGGTCCAAGAACAGAACCCTGCAGCACACCACTAGTCACAAGCCGTCTTTTGGACTCCACTCCTGAATAAACGACTCTCTGGTATCTCTCCATCAACCACCCTCCTATCCATCTCACCAACCCTATATCCATCCCCATCTGCTCCAGTTTACTGATTAAAGTTCCATGTGGTATCTTGTCAAAGGCCTTGGCAAGGTCCAGTAGAATCACTGTAAACCCATTACCCTTATCCAGTTCAGCATCATTGTGTTATGAAACGTGAGCAAGTTACTGAGGCATGATCTACCCTTCACAAAACCATGTTGCCCCCCATACAGTATCCCATTTTCATCTATCCAATCCTGTATTCTTGTCTTCACTAGTTTCTCCAAGACCTTGACAATGATTCCTGATATGCTAATCGGTTGGTAATTTACAACAGTAATCTTGGAACCTCCTTTGTGCAGTGGAACTATTTTCCCCTCTTTCCACCCCCTCGGCACTAACCCAGACCCGAGACTCGGATTAAATAAAATGGTCAAGGGTACTGACAATTCTTTAGCTGCTTCACACACAACACGAGCTGGTATACCATCCAATCCCACAGATGTATTGACATTGAGGTTTTGCCATAGACTACTCATGTTCACCTCATTCACCACAATTCCCTTTTAATCTATTGGTTCATTCATTTCTACAATGTCACCGCCTGGATGATATACTCCTGCAAAGTGCTCTCTCAGTAATTCAACTATATCAACTGATTTAGTTACCTCCCTACCATCGGCATTCTTTAAAATCATTCTGCCATATACATTTTTTCTTTTACTTGCAACATATCGAAAAAACTGTTTAGGATTATCTTTAGCCTACATGGCCAATGTTCCTTCGTAATCCATTTTTGCTTTTCTTACCACACTCGTTACCCTTCTGGCCTCGGCTTTATACTGTTCATGTGTCTGCCGGTCACCTTTCTCCTTAAATTCCCTCCATAGTTGTTTCTTTTTTTGAAGCTCAAGCTTAATGGTGTTGTTCATCCATTTAACTCCTACTTGATTTATTATTCGGACTCTAGGTATACAGTCGGCCATTGCTTCATGCAAACACTTCTTAACCGCCTCCCATGCACTGTCAACTTCTAGCCCTTGCAGTTGTACATGCCATGGCACTGTAACAATCAATCTCCTAAGCTTGTCATACTTACCAGCCCGATAATTCCACATTTACCCTGTCTTAATTGTAAATTCCACACATTTAGCCACCTCCCAAGTTAAGACCCTATGATCACTCTCACCAATTGATGGCAATTTGGTCATATTCGTTACAGCCAAATTCTCAGATGCAATTACCAGGTCAAGCACTCTCTGACCCCTAGTATTTTCCATTACATGCTGTCATAGATAGTTATCCCTTAATAACCATATAAAATATCCAATTCATTCATGTGTCCTCTCCTCCTTCCAATCAATATTACCATAGTTGAAATTTCCCATAATAATTACCCTCCTTCCACTCATTTCTTCTATTTGCTTATGCATACCATTTCCTCCATCTATTCCATCACCTGGTCTTATAGCAGCACCCAACTGTATATTTTGTTCTGCTAGTTTCAATCTCACACCAAATAGCCTCAAATGTGCTCTTTTCTCTATCTTGCAGTTCCACTTCTATTCTCCTTGGCTGTGGCTCATCAGAATGGCGAGTCTATTGCTGCAATATGAAAGAGAGGAGTTTAGAAGGAGGGCCATAATCGCAAATGACATTATGCGCAGGTTATGCAGACGGTGTGGTGTGGAATTCGTGGACGTGTAGAATGAGTTTGATAGGCGAAAGGATTTATACAAGATGGATGGCCTGCATTTGAATGGATTTGTTGTGCGAAGACTGGAAAAAGTGTTACTGAATGAAGTGAAAATGGATGTGCAGAACCAGGGAAACTAGAACTACCACGGAGGGGGAGGGGGTGAGTGGATATGTAGACGTCAGTGAGACAGTTGAGTGTAAGAATGTATATAATGTACCCAAGCCAGTACTAAGGACAAAAATGGGGAAAGGGATATTTAGAATAACGCATCAAGATAGGTGTGGGACTAAGGGACCTCTGCATTTCATGTATACTAATGCCAGGAGTATTTGGAACAAGAAGGAAGAATTTTTGGCCTTGATTTGGCTCTTCCTGGCCACAGGTTATTGGCATTAGTGAAACATGGCTGACGGAAGATGATATAGTTAGTGGGATAGAATGTGTAGGTTATGGTGTGTTTAGGAGGGACAGAGAGAATAAAATGGGGGGAGGGGTATTACTGATGATAGCTGATGAACTGCAGCCAAGGAGAATTGAAGTTGTATCGCAGGATAGTGAAAGGCGCTCATTTGAGGCTATTTGGTGTGAGATTGAGACTGGCAGAATAAAATATACATTTGGGTGCTGCTATAGACCAGGTGATGGGATAGATGGTGGAGATAGTATGCATAAACAAATTGATGAAATGAGTGAAAGGAGGGTAATTATTATGGGGGATTTCAACTACAGTAACATTGATTGGAAGGAGGAGAGGACACATGTGAGGAAGGAAATGGATTTTATTCAATTATTAAGGGATAACTATCTGAGACAGCATGTAATTGAAAATACTAGGGGTGTGAGAGTGCTTGACCTGGTAATAGCATCTGAGAATTTGACTGTAATGAATATGAACTTTCGCTTAGGATCCAAGCTTAGGAGATTGCTTGGATCGGTGCCATGGCATGTACAACTGCAAGGGCTGGATGTCGATAGAGCAATGGAAGTGGTCAAGGAGCATTTACAGGAGGTTATGGCTGATTGTATACATAGGGTTCGAATAGTAAAACGAGTAGTGGTTAAATGGATGAATAACACCATTAAGCTCGAGCTGCAAAAAAAGAAACAACTGTGAAGGGAATTTAAAGAAAGAGGTGACCTGCAGGCACACGAATAGTATAAAGTGCAGGCCAGAAGGGTAACGAGTATGGGGAGAAAAAAAAGCAAATGTGGATTATGAAAGGAAACTAGCTATGCAAGCTAAAGAGAATCCCAAACAGTTCTTTCAATATGCTGTAAGCAAGAAAAAACTGTACACGGCAAAATGATTTTAAGGAATGACGATGGTAAGGAGGTCACTGAATCAGTCCATATAGTGAAGTTACTGAGCGAGCACTTTGCAAAAGTATATCATCCAGGTGGTGACATTGAAAAAATGAAGGAACCATTAGTTTATACAGGAATTGTGATGAATGAAGTGGAAGTGAATAGTCTATTACAGAACCTTAATGTGAATACATCTGTGTGATTGGATGGTATACCAGCACAGATCTTGTGTGAAGTGGCTAAAGAATTCTCGGTGCCCTTGACCACGTTGTTTAATCTGAGTCTCTGGTCTAGTTTAGTCCCGAAGGTGTTGAAAGAGTGGAAAATAGTTCCACTGCATAAAGGAGGATCCAAGACTACGATTGCAAATTACTGACCGATCAGCATAGTTGATTCAAGGGAAAAATACAGGAATGGATTGATGAAAATGAGATACTGTATGGGGGACAGCATGGCTTTGTGAAGGGTAGATCATGCCTCAGTAACTTGCTCAAGTTTTATAACAAGGTGACGGCAGAACTGGATAAGGGTGAAGGGTTTACAGTGATAGGCTGGACCTGGCAAAGGCATTTGACAGGATACCACATGGAATTCTAATCCGTAAACTACAGCATATGGGAATGGATATAGGGTTGGTGAGATGGATAGGTGGGTGGTTGATGGAGAGATATCAAAGAGTAGTTTATTCAGGAGAAGAGTCCAAAAGACGGCCTGTGACTAGTGGTGTGCTGAAGGGTTCTGTTCTTGGACCACTGCTGTTTAATTTATTCATTAACGATATAGGGAAGGATCTAAGAGGAACAATTCATTTGTTCACTGATGATGCAAAGTTGGGTAGGGCGATAGTGAATGCAGAAGATGTCAAAATCTTGCATGACGACTTAGATAGATTGGAGTTCTGGGCTAAGGAGAATGGATGTCAATTTAATATGACAATGTAAGGTTATGCATTTTTGGTGTGAAAAGTTTAGCAGTAGTATACTACATTGGTGGAACTGTACTCCAGGAGATCGATGAGGCCAGGGACTTGGAGTGCTGGTGGATAGGGAGATGAAGTTTAGGGGGCACATTGCAAAAGTAGCTAAATCAGCTCATCAACTCACTTGGTTGTTGAAAAATACCTTGACGAGCAGAGACAAGTAAGTTATTGTACCTCTGTACCGAGCCTTGATAAGACCTCATCTTGACTACTGTGCCCAGATTTGGTCACTTAGGTTCCTTTTTGATGGGGAGGAGGTGGAGAGGATCCAGAGGCAAGTGACTAAGATGATAGCGGGTCTATGGAATGAACCATATGAGAACAGGTTGAGGATTTGTGGGTTGCAGAAATTAGTTGATAGGCAGAAAAGGGGTTAGATATGATTGAGACATTCAAATTGCTAAAGGGTTTCTATAGGATTAATTCAGAGGATATTTTTGAGATCAGGAGTGGTGGTTGGAGAACTAGGGGACACCTATGGAAGCTGGGCAAGAATGTGGTTAGCAGGGGGTGTTAGAGCTGGATTCTTTACTTTTAGAGTGGTAAATGAGTGGAATATGCTGCCAGAGTCTGTTGTGAGTGCTATGATGGTGAGTGAGTTCAAGGCAAGGTATGATAGATACCGTGAGAATGTCGTATAGTTGTGTGAACGTGATGTTTAGGCCCTCCCTCGATGAGTCTAAGGCTCCCTGGATTCGCCCGTAATAATAGTACCCCCCTATAAATGAGAGGAGAAGGAATTAGGAGGGAAACTTTTACATGTGTGGAAAAATTCTAATTTATCTCATAAAAACGCCATATGTTAACCAAATACTGTGGATGCAGGAAGTTTCTGCAGTTTAAAAGTAGATGCTAGCTTGGTTTCCTAAGTGGTTAGTGTACCCACTTTCCATCCAATAGGCAGTGTGTTTGAATCCTTCTGTAGGCATGAATGTTTGTGATTGTATTTAGGTGAGAGATGAATTTCATCGCCTGGTGTGAGATACCATTCTAATTATTGGAGGCCTGAAGTGACTTTAAGTACAATGTTTAGTCTCTAGATCAGGGTTTCTGGACTATGTAAAACAGAAATTTAAAATACACAAAAATTTATGAAATTGATAAAAATAGAGAAAAATCCCTTGTCCACCCTTGGGACAAAATGTACTGTAGGTTTGCAAATAACCTTTCATGGGTGGGTGAGAGCAACATAAAAAAATATGTTAATTTTTTGATATTAAAAAAAAAAACACCACAATTTTACTACTGTCAAATTACATAGGATAATTTGCATTCTCAACAATTAAAACAATTTCAGTCCCATTGCTTCTTCTTAAAGTGTTTGTCAATTTAGTGGGGTTTAAATCCACAGCATTTGAATTATCATCAGTTTGATAATTTGATACTTGGTAGGTTAGTGGTTAGCTTATCTCAGTACTTGTCTTACTTTTTTTATGCACACAAGAAATTTTTTTTGAGATGCCACTTATTTTTAAGTGAATTTGGTAAAACAGGTGAGAAATAACTTTAAATCAGTTGAACATTGCAATCTGTAGTAGTATCTCTGATATTTTCCTGTATTCTCCCTCCTTTATAGGGCAACTATTGCGACTTTATTGGCAACATACTTTGGTTGGAAAGACCTAGTTTGAATCCTTTCTATAGGATGTGGAGAATCATTATAAGAGCTTTTCTGCTGAATATAAGTTGTATGATTTCTTACAGAGGTGCAGAGTTTTTTCTCCCAGAAACATCGGCAAAATAGGCAAACCATCCAGAACACGCTTGCGTGCGCGCGCGCGCACACACACACACACATTTGATGTATTCTGGATTCACAGTCTTAGTTGCTTTGACCATAATTCCAAATAACCCAATTCTCTTTTATATCTCATGCTGTTCGGTTTGTCCTGCTGTGTAAGATGATCGGGGACCATAACACAAGAAATAGCTTTCCATATTTGGTTTAAAATTGCTGAAAAGCAACCTGTAGAAGTGTCTGTAGAGAAAACGCCCCCCCCCCTCCCCTGCACACACACTCACACACACTCAGAATCCTTCCCTTCATTTTAGATGTTTTGAAAGACTTAGGTGTTAGTGATTCATTTTAAGTTTAATGAAATTGTAGGCACTATAAAGGAACCAATTAAACAACTGTTTAAGGATGTCAATATTTTGTTTTATTTTCTATAGAAATGTTTTCAGGCATACAATACGAAAACAGGCACACAAAATAAAATGGAACTAACTGGATTTAGTCTAAAGCCTTAAGATGAATGTCCTCTGTGGACACTCTTCCTTGGTTGCTAAACAGGATGTCTAAAAATTAATTTCCCAAAATTTAGTCACATATAAAGAAAGTCACATTTATACTTGTTGCACTGAAGCAATAGGCATTTATTTCACTTGATTCTGTTAGTGTCTGTCATGGTGTGGTAGACCTGACTCTCCATGGTAGTGGCGAGAGATTATTTCTTAATGCCCTTCCAATAAAATGCTAGTTGACCTTCAAGTCTATTTCTAAGAGACTACTTTGCAAGAAATATATAGTTCTGAAACTGAGAGTGGTGGAGTCGTTAGAGGAGCAGATAAGAGCAGCCAGTTTCAAGTGGGAAGATTTGAAAGCAATAGAGATGTATTTCCTTAAAATTCTGGTAATAATGTATTATAGGTTGATTAACCAACCTCTCGTGTATGGGGATAACATAAAAATAAATAAATAAATTAGGGTTACGAGGCCAGTGTATTATGTCTGTTAATTGCATGTATTCTTCTGCCCACTTTTGTTCTGCAGGATGATAAACTCAAGCTTCTGACAGGAAAAACCTGCCCTTTTCATATGAGAGACATTAATTCCATTGGTATTAGCAATGTAGTTATTCAGTAGGGGTGTGTGCATATAGTGAGTGATATCTAGTTAGAATAGCAGTTGATGGCTGTATTAGTTTTTATTAAGGCTGTTGTAGGAGAGGGGATAATGGAAAAAGTTGAAGTGCACACGCATGCATGTGTAATGGTTTTGGTAATATTTCTTTCGTAAAATACACATTTGGAAGACATTAAAGTATTAGGTCTAGAAAGGCCACATTATTGTTATATGGAAGTACAGGAAGATAGTTTAATGTCAAATCTGGTGTCAGACAAGGTATTCTCATTATCCCCTCTGTTATTCATTATCCAAATTATAAGAAAAAGTTTGTTAAAAAACTGAATAACAGATTCCTTATTCAGAAAACACCGAATAACAGAAAGATCTATTATTCGGTTTTTTAATGAATTTTTTCGATGTTCATAATACCAATAAATGAACTTGTTTTTTTGTAAATTCTTATAGTTTGTGCTTTAAACTGTTAATTATCTTTATCCCTGCAGATGTTAGTCTGATGACAATCGAAACTTGTCGGGTTTGTTTTTTTAGTACTTGTTTAGTGTTAAAAAACAGTCCTTTTTAATAAAAATGTGGTCACAAAACCGGAATGATTCGAAAGAAATTTTATTATTATTTTTATTTTTTTGTTGTTACTTCAGGGAACCAGAAGGTCATCAGTATGCACTCTTTTCTTTAATGTTTTTATGAGATATTTGGCAAAAATCAGCCTGAAAAATATAGAGAAAGGCTTAAATTTTAAACAGTCAATTCCATCTACTTTACAGGATCAAAATGGAGAAAAACATACTAATAGAAAAAGGATATAAGAAATTGTGCAGAATTTTTATAATGATCTCTATGCAACTAAGTGCCAAGTTTCAGAACCTATCATTCCAAAACCAAGCAATATACCAGATGTACTTCCAGAAGAAATAGAACATGCCATTAAGCAAATGAGTCAAAGAAGAGCCTCAGGACTTGATCATGTTAAGGCTGAAGAAATACAACAAGGTGGACGAATTATAGCCTTGACTGCCAGATTCACATGGTACTTCAAAGAAAGAAAGATTCCAGAGGAATTGAAAATTTCAAACCATATTCTATTCAAAAAAGGGAACACGGAAGACATAAAAAACTATTGTCCAATCTGTCTACTCTCTCACATATATAAGATCATGATCAGAGTAATACTGAACAGAATCCAAAACACTGTAGAAGACAACTCCAGCAGAGAGCAGGCAAAATTCAGAAAAGGCTTCTCCACAATAGATCATATCCAGGTCATTTCACAACTAACAGAAAAATGCAGAGAATACCGAATCCCACTATTATATTTCCTCTTTATTGATTTTAAAAAAGCATTAGATACCATAGAACACAATGCAGTCATTAGTGCCTTACTGGAAATAAATGTGGATCCTACTTATATCCACATGATAAAAGAAATTAACAAAAATCAGACCACACAAATAACCCTATTTGATCAACCTATAAATATAGATATAAAGAGAGGGGTCTGCCAAGGCGATGTGATCTCCCCAAATCTATTTACCAGCACTTTAGAATATATTCTGTAAAAAATAGACCTAAATAGAGGAATAAGCATTTGAAAAGCTACAAATTCTTATGTTTGCCGATGATCTAGGACTGATATCCCACAACCCAAAAGACCTAGAAGAAATGGGTGAAAAAGTATACACAAACAGCAGTAAGATAAGCTTAGAAATGAATCTAGAGAAAACGAAATGGATCAAAAACATCTACACAAGTGACAGTCACCTATGTATTGATAACATCTGTATAGAACAAGTTGATTCCTACAATTACTTAGGACAAACAATAAAAATGAATAATGATTTTTACGAAGAACTAGCAAAAAGAAAGAAAGCTGCATGGCTATCTTTCAACAGACTAAAACAAACACTTACTGATCCAAATCTTGACATCTCTGTGAAGACAAAACTATTTAATAGTGACATACTTCCATCATCACTCACATATGGATCAGAAACATGGAAAAGAAGAAGAAACTCTCAGAATAACTCAGCATGCAATAGAACACAGGATTTGTAACATCAGCAAAATGGAACATGTTAGAAATACGGAACTAAGAAAGAAATCAGGCATAAAAGATGTGGTGACTGCAGTATATGAAAGCAAGATGAGATGGGCAGGTCACATAGCCAGACTCAGGGATAACAGATGGACATATAGAATACTCAACTGGCAACCAAGAATAAAGAGAAAACCAGGAAGACCACCTACAAGATGGGAAGATCCACTAGTGAAATCTATGGGTATAACATGGAAGAGAGAGAGGGGCTCAAGATCGAGATCGTTGGTGGCATCTGTGTGACCTGCACTCATGGAGAAATACCGAGTGAAACACGGGTCCATCAAGGTAATTTGGCATGATTACAGGCAAGTCATATATGAACAGCACTATGAGAAACATTCCTCTTCTTGGCTACATTCACTGGTACTAAGGATTATAGTGGCATTTCCTCTATAAACACTAATTCTTACATGTGTTGTATATTGTAATCATATGTTTGTGATTATTCATTATATATTTAATAGTATGAAGAGCGTTCAAAAGAACAAATAAATAAATATCATCATCATCATCAAATTCCTGACATATACCCTCAAGGGGTGCACAGGATGTGATAGTACTACATGAAAAATTTACATCATTATTAGCTCTGCTAATGCATTCTGGATGCTGACAGCATCTAGTTCTTTCCTAATATCCTCGTTTTTCTCCATTCACAACATAATTGATATTTTCAATGATTCTACCTATTTTCATTGTCCTTGTCTTTTTATTGCTGACCTTCATATCATATCTATTAAAACAGTTATTCAATTTAGTCACGGAATCTTGCAAACTTGTAGCAGATTTATTTAGAAGTATAACATCGTCTACATAAAGCAAAGAGCAGACATTAACATCTCCAATTCTGATATCATGTTTAATACCACTTTCCTTCATAATGTGATCCATATAGATAATGAATAACAGAGGGGATAATGTACATCATTGTCTCACACCAGATTTAACATTAAACCATCTTCCTGTACTTCCTTCAGTTCTAACTGCTGACTTGCAGCTCAAATAAAGACTAAGTATTGCTTGATATAATGCCCCATTGACACCATCTAACTACTGTAGTAGTGTGTTGAATAGCTTCTCTCTTGGCACCTTGTCTTATGCCTTTTCCAGATCGACAAAACTAAATACAGATCTTTGTTATATTCCCATGCTTTCTCAACTATTTGTCATAAAGTGAAGATCTGATCCTGACAGCCTCTATTTGGCCTGAATCCAGCTTGTTCTTCACCAAGCTTTCCTTCCATAATTCTTCTCAATCTTTTCTCAAGTATACTGGCATAAATCTTGCCAGGTACATTCAGTAGGGAAATACCTCTGTAATTCTCACATTCAGTTTTATTTCCCTTTTTATATATAGCTACTATGAGAGCTCTACTCCCATCGGGGATTCGTCCCTCTGTCCATGCCTTCTGAACTATGCAGTGCAGCCACTGTAAGACTTTTATACCACCATACTCCAGCATTTCTGGTTGAATATCATACACCAGATTTAACATTTATTAATGTTAAATCTGGTGTATGCCTGTTGAGTGTTTTATACCACTGTGCTATCACCGCTTGTTTCATTTAGCAATTTTTCGAAGTAATTATGCCATACTTCAAGGATATCTTTTTCTCCTGTTTTCATGTCCATTTCTAAGCTTCTTCAACAACCTCCAGAATTTCTTACCAGCTTCTTGATATTCTTGCCAAAGTCCTCCCATGACGTTTGTTTAGCTAGTTTTACACAGTGTTTAGCTTTCTTACATTTGTCTCTGTATTCTCTTAGAGCACAAGCTGACTTATTTGCCAAGAACTTTTGATATGCTTTCTTCTTTTCCTTCACTGCCTCTTTAACTTCCTGTGTCCACCATGGAGTTCTGATTTTTCTATCCTTGCAGACAACTTCACCACATGCCTTTCTGGCTGAATCAATCAGGGTTTTCTTCAAGGCTTGCCACTGAATCTCCAAGGTTTGATTCCTGTTCTCAAACTCTTTCATTTTTTCTTCAGTAATCTTTGTGTATTTTAGTCTACAGTTCTCATCTGAGAGCTGTTCAACTTTTATTCGCTTTAAAACTTTCTTACATGTTATTCTTTTCAATATGAAATTCAATTTTATCCTGCTCAAGACTAAATAGTGATGACTTCCAATTTCTAATCCTCTGTACACTCTGGTGTCTTGCACTAGGGAGAAAACGTCACTATCAACAATAACATAGTCAATGAGTCCACATCCATATCTTGCAATTTAGGCACAAAAAACTGGATTATCGTGTTGCGATAGCAAGCACCATTAACTGTTATTGCCTTACCAGCCGCATTTTCGAAGAAGAATGGACCGATGATGCCTCCAGCCCAAAATCCGCACCAAACAGTGACACATTGTGGATGCATTTGTTTCTCAACAATCACTCGTGGATATTCTGAACCCGAAATGCGACAATTTTGTTGATTAACGAAGCCATCAAGATGAAAATGAGCCTCGTCGCTGAAGATGATTTTGTTTGACAAATAAGCATCTGTTTGTTGTTGTTCCATAATCCATTCAGTGAACTCTCTTTACTGTGTGTGGTCAGTAGGCTTCAGTTATTGAGTCATTTGAACTTTGTAAGCATAAAAATGCAAATCTTTCATGAGAATATGCTGTAGAGAGCTTCTCGAAATGCCCAATTTAAGACCACGGTGCCGAATTGATGTTCCTAGACTCTCAGCAACACTCTCACGAACTGCTTCAATGTTTTCTGTTGAACGACTTGTTGAAGGACAGTCAGAGTGTATAAGATCACTAATTGATCCAGTTTCCTTGAATTTTTTAATTAATCTTTTCACAGTTGATGAAGTTAAATCACTATTCCGACCATATTTTGTACGAAAATTGCAAACTGTAGCTGCCAAAACTTTATTATTTTTAAAATATTGCTCAACAATGAAAATGCGTTGTTCTTTCGTGTAGCGCTCCATTTTTAATAACTCCTGAACTGTCAGCTGTAACGCTGTCTTTTTTTTTTTCTTGTTGGCAACACTTTACCGCACAAATGGCGCTAAATTTAAATCTTGCGTGAATTTTGGGACACTCTTTAGATCCCCAACAAGGACCAACTTTTCCTTTTTCATTGTGTTAGTTGCTTTTTCTAAAGCATCAAAAAATTCCTCCACTTCTACCTTAGTAGAATCCTCTGTGGGACCATAGGCACAAATAAATCTCATTGTCTAGTTCCCCATTCTCATATTTGTCCATATCACTCTACTTGAGACTGCCTGCCATTCAAGAAGATTAGCCTCATATTTTGTGTTGAATACTATGGCTACTCCTTCTTTTTCTTGATTGTCATTGCCTGAATATAACATTTTGTATTTATTTCTCAGAAAGATCTCACCAGTTTTTGTCTTTTTTGTTTCAGTCATCCCCTATTATGTTGATCTGATACTTATCTAATTCCATAGCTAGCTCCATTTCTTTGCCATTCAGGCTTCTAATGTTGATAGTACCGATCTTTAACTCTGGTGATGCTGAGTTGGGGGGGGTGCTTTCAGATTTGTTCCAGTAGCTGACTTTTCGCTGTTCACTCTGGTTCCCTGACGAAAACAACGGGGGCCTTGTTTAACCGGGCGACGCCCCAGCTGGCATGAAATTTTGTCATGTTGTACCATCATTTTGTATTTTAGTTTAAGCCAATAACAATACAATTTGGTTGGCTAAATTCCAAATTGCCAGCCCATCCTCGGTCGTTCAGTATCCAGGTAGATACCCAACAGGGTGCACCACGAGAAGGTGAAGATTGGACATTAGGTCAGAAGCCCTGGTTGGTTCTCTGCATTCCTTTAAAAGCTATGTGGAGGTCTCCTCTCAGTTATATAGCTTTGACCCTTGAGCACCCCCATAAATAAATAAATAATCTTTATTGAGTGCTAATCTTTTCAGGATTTCAGAACGATCCTTGAAGTGGGGGAGTCGGGGAGAAATCTCACTGCACATGTAAATCAGATAGTTGTAGAAGCATTTAAATTTTAATGGAATGAGTTGTTGAGGACACTTGCTATTCTTCATTGCAGCAAGTATAAATATGAAACTTTTCAGGATCAATAGCTGCTCTTAAAAATTAACCTAACTTTAATACAATTATGGGAAACTTATAGTTTTGGTAACTGTGATGGTATTCTTTCTAGAACTTAAGGGTTTGAGTCTACTCAGTTCCATGTAATTACTTTGTATTGCTTGTTAAACAGTTGTTTCATTCATTCTTGTATACTCTTTCTTCATTCTGTGTTAACTGTTAATGAGATTCAACCAGCACTTAAGCATAAATTCTGTAATTCTTATGTCTCTACTATAATCATGTGTTGATTATTCATCATATAATTCATAGTGATTTTTATTTTTAATTGTTTTAAAGATAAATAAAACAAAATAAATTTTAAAAAATAAAATTAAAAAAAAATGTTTGAAAAACTATAGACCAAGGATTAATACACGGATGCCTTCTGTCTCCAACACTTAAATATTTATATTAATGAAATATTAATACAGTGGAACACCTTAAATAGCCCAGGTATAGAAATTTCCCAGAATAATAAAGAAAATACACTGTTTTGTGCAGATAATCAGGTAATATTATCAGATAAGGAAGAACAATTTACAAAGAGCAATATATATAATTCAAACATTATAGGACAACAGTTTGAAATGAAATCTATTGCCTTAGATTTGATTATGGTGTCAGAGGATATTTCAGTTAGACGTGACTATTCTGCCTCAGTTGGCGACTGTGCGGTATACTCACTTGGAAAGTGGCTATGTTTATGAATGTCCCATTCGGAAAAGGTTACATGCTGAACTACAAAGCAGGAAATTATGACCAACTAAGGAGTATACTAGGTTTGGTTCAATGGTATCAGTGGCTGGATGGGAAGAATATAGACTGGGAAGCATTTAAAAAATAGTTAAATGATGCAATATCAAAATGTGTCCCAACATTTCGAAGAATAAATAGAGTAAGAGTCAAATGGATGTGTCAACTCATTAGACAAGAGATTCATAAGGAAGGAAGGAATACCATGTGCATAAGGATGATGTCCATTATGAAAATTATAAGCAGCATGCTAGAAGAAGAGATATGAATAAAATATATTCATAGTCATTCTTTCCAAAGAAAGAATGAATAGGTTGTTCAACTATTGAGTGCCCATTTTGTTCAATGTTATTGACCTGGTGTATGCAACATTAAGTTCACTGCTACCTCATCACTGGTAGCAGTGAACTTAATAGAACTCAGTTGTGTTAGGAGAGGAGGCATTAGAGTTGTTACACAATATATAATTTAAACTATTTCAGCAGTAGGAACTGATGGGATATCAGCATTGGTAGTAAAAGAATGTTCAGCCTGAACTGGCTATTCCTTCGACCAGGCTACATAATTTGAGTCTCAGAACAGAGAAGAATCTGCAGGAGTGGAAAGAATGTATGGTGATCCCATTGCACATGGATGGAGCAAAGACTGATGTATCCAGTTTTGACGTATTGATATCTCTGCAGTGATGGTGAAGATTTTGGAAAAGTTGGTGAGGGCTGTCATTCAGAAATGGGTTGACAGAGAATCTCTACTTTGCAATGAACAGCATGGGTTTACTAAGGGAAGGTCATGTTTTAGCAATTTGCTCATGTTCTATAATAATGTTACCATTGAGCTAGACAAGGGAAATGGATACACTGTAAAATCTCTCATGATAATTAATTTCATAACTTGCCATGTTCGGTTTTACATGGTTTTTAATTCAGGAAAATGTATGCGAGGATGTGTTCATTGAAATAATATTTTTTGTGAGTTATTGTGTTCAGCCTTTGTTACAATAATATGGCACGTGAGTCAGCAAGTCTAACAGTAAGATTAGTAAAGAATTTAGAGGATTATCATAAGTGGAAAGTTACAGAAACTTGTGAAGAATGACGTCATCGTATCCAAAGGTCAACAGGTGGCAAGGACAAGGAATTCGAAAAGTGAGTGAAAAGTGACGTCAACACGCTCGAAGGTGAGCATGTAACCAGTTTCGAGAAATGTGCGCATGTGCAAAAACGGAAATCTAGGCCTTTTAAGGCACCTCGTCAGAAAGGAATTGGATCCCAGAATTTTCAATGTTTTCTCTTACCCGAGATCACCACCATTCTTAGTCAGGAAGTGAAAGAGAAGCCTCATTCATCATCTACTAGGATTGCCACCATGAGAGAAACATCGTGTTGAGTCGCCAGGAGGGAAAGGAGCTACATATCGTCACTATAATGAGGACCTAATAAAGAAAGGGATGGCCGACTTCTTGATCAAAGAAAGAAATAGAGAAAGATAAGAAGATCCTCATGGATCATTAAGATAATGTAAAAGACTGCTAAAAGGGACTTTTAAGTAGTTGTATTACTCAAAGTACCTAAGGTGAATGTATGTAAAGATTGTATGTAAAATATTTGTGAGACATTGCATAGTAATGATAATATTAGGCTCGACTAGCATATGTCTCAATCGAGTTTGCCATTTTCAAGAAACTTAAGAACAAGACACGTGCACGCAGGCACAACAAACAGTAAGTGAGGAAGAAGCAGGAAGCTATTATTTCTCCTAAAGTTCTGATGGTGCCCCCTAACGGGCAATGTTGGTATTCTTGGGCGATTGGGCTGAAGGTCTTCTGATGTAGGTTTCCCAAATTTGAGGCAGTCTCATGCAGCCAAATTTGTTGAGGTAGGTTTGGATTGTTTCTTAGGGCTGAAGCTGATTCCATGAAAAGTCTTTCATATTTGTATTTACTACAGTGTAACTTCTTGTTACAGACCATATAAAAAATTGGCATACCTTATCCGCTCTACTAAAGACCAACCTCCCCCCCCCCCCCCCCAGACCTACCTGTTGTATACCAAGTCCCTTGCAGCTGTAAACTGTCCTATTTTGGCCAAACAGGCAGGACAGCAAATATCAGAATTTCAGAACACAAGGACTACATCCGGTTTCACCAATACAGCCACTCTGGTCTTGCTGACCATGCACTGGATACCTGCCATAGAATACGGTGGAAGAAAGTCACGATAATACACCATAGCAAATACAAATATGAAAGGCTTTTCATGGAATCAGCTTTGGCCCTAAGAAACAATCCAAACCTCAACAAATTTGGTTACATGAAACTGCCTCGAATATGGGAAACCTACATCAGAAGACCTTCAGCCTAGTCTCCCAACAATACCAACATTGCCCGCTAAGGGGTACCATCAGGACTTTAGGAGAAATAATAGCTTCCTGCTTCTTCCTCACTTACTGTTTGTTGTGCCTGCGTGCACGTGTCTTGTTCTTAAGTTTCTTGAAAATGGCAATGTGACGTTGCCGAAATATCGAAGTATATTAAAATTTATTTTAATGTATATCCTAGTTGAAGTTGTAATTTCTTTGAATTATTTAGTAAAAAATGCATAACCAACATCTAAGCCTTTCCACGAGAATAATGTTATGTTTAGATCTTAAACTAGCTCAGAACTAAAGTTTAGAGCAGTAAGGAAATTGTAACTACTTTGTGTGTATGCTGTAAATATCCTTTTGGCTTGATTAAGTGGTTTTTAAACAACATACTGAACTGTACTTTTTCAAGGCACTATCCTTAAAAATTTTGAACCTGCATAAAAGAAATATATATGCTTTTTATTTATGTTGCCACAACTGATTTAAGGCTAGAATAGATTAAAGTGGGGAATACAATTAAGATATCTGCATTGTCTTTGGATTAAAGTCTTATACTCTCACACTCAATATATAGTCTAGCTGGTGCAGTCGATAAACAAATAAATTTGCTAGACTATAGAGCATGGGAGATAAGATATAGTATAAGATATAGTATATGTGGCAGCAGTTGGAAGTGAAGATGGCTGACCAATAAAGGCTAAAGAGAACCTAGGACAAAGTAGGGTAGTAAAAAGATATTACAGCTATACATTTTACAACACCATGATATTTTTGAATTTTACTAAGGCTATTGACAGAATACAGCATGAAAGACTGCATAAATTGGATAATATGGGATTGGATTATAAAAATTATTATGGATAAGAGGATGACTGACAGATAGATATCAAAAAGCAGCATATAGGGGATTTAAGTCTTCAAGATTTAAGATAACCAGTGGTGTACCACAAGGATCAGCCTTTGGTCCACTTATTCAATCTGTACATTAACAACATGTTGGTGATATGATTGAGACTTACAAATTTCTGAAAGTGTTATACGGTATTTCAGTTGAATGAATTTTTCATTTTATGGAAGGTAGGGAGAGGGCAAGAGGGCTTCCTTAGAAGTTGAGAATGAATGCCACCAAAAACGGGTGAGATCTAGATTTTTCTCTCATAGAGTAGTGCATGATTGGAATGGATTGCTATTGGATGTTGTGTGTGAAGTAGTGCAAATGAATTCAAAAACAAGTATTGATAGCTGGTATGTGTAGTATGTGGTCTCCCTTGATGAGTCCCTGTCTTCCTGGAGGTCTCTTTTAATAATAATAATAATAATAGTAATAAAACTAAAACAGTGGCATTTTGTTAACAAACTCCAGTTAGAAATTAAATTAAAATAATAGAACAGATATTCCTATCACACATATAGAATCACACCTACTCAGCCCTCCTCTCCCCTGACATCACCTTTTATGGCTGATACATGGACGATATTCTATGCATTGGAGAACCAACATGCATTACCACTTTATAAGTATCTCTTAACGACTTAAGCAACAGACTAAAATTCACTATAGAAACAGAACATAAAAAATCCATATATTTCCTGAACCCGACATTGATTAGAACAAACAACAAAATAGCCACAAAAATATTCAACAAACCCACACATATCAGAAACTACCTCCACTTTAACTTGTACCATCCTTACTCTATTAAAAAAATCAGTCATCCTAGCACAATTTATAAATGCTTACAAGTTTTCAAGTACACACAATTATCTCAACACAGAAATAAAGAAATTAACACAGATTTTTAAAAACCGAAATTACCCAACACAGCTAATAAATTACACCAACAAAACAGCAAAAACCCATCAAAACAATCCAATAACCAAAACAAACTTCCCAACACAAAAAATCATCAAACTGCCATACATGTACAACACATACAAAGCCTACAAATACATTTTCAAACACACTTACTATAAATTAGTGTTCGCCACGAACCAGAAATTGGCAACACTTCTAAAACCTACAAAACCTCGCACACAAAAAGAAATACTAGAACACCACAATGTAGTTGACAAATTTCCTTTCCAACAAGACTGATGTCACCTACACAAGTTCTACAATCAGATCTTTAGCAAGCATTTTTTGAGCAAGACTACAAGAAAACTACCGTGACTGCAATATACCAATTCCAGAACATCTTAACAAAAAAAAAACCTGCAACAACCAAAAGAAAAACAGAATACAAAATAATACAAAATACAGGAAAAATAGAAATAGCAGTCTCCACCCTTGAACAGAAACATGCCCACAAATCGACAAAGTCATAATAACAGACATACAGGGAAATGAAACAATGCTTAGAATATTGGAAACGATAGCCATGAAATGTGACAAAAAACTCAATAAACGTCCACCACCCCTACATAATCTCCGAGAATTGGAAGCTCCAAAACATAAAAATTAGGTCACGACTCTGACCAATAGAATACAACACAGCCTCCACTTTCCCCACAAGCTCTGAAGACAATGCACTGTCAAAATGGCTCCCCTTCCTCCGTTACTCCCACCCCTGATCTTATCCTATGATATCCTTCTCCTTCCCCCCAAAAATTTCTATCTTTCACCTCCCTCCCTCCCTCCCAAAGAATTCTCTGCTCACCCTTAAAAAAAAACCCAGGTTTAAGATTCACATGCCTCTTGACTCACCGATAATTCTCCCAGATCTCTCTATCCCCACATTTCCAACTCCCCCTTCCTTTCAGTCATACTTTCACAGCAGATAAATGTATACGCCATACGCCAAATGCTGCTGAATAAGAAGACAATCAGTAACATCCTACAAAGGTATGTTCTAATTATTCTTCATATATCTGTCTCTAGTACATAAATAATGCCATAAAAACTGAGTAAAAAGCCAGTGACATTATAAAAAGGGGTACTCCTAAACAAAAATAGAACAGATAAATACTTTCAGTTATCTTAGATAATCATCAAATTCCTGACATGTACTCTCAAGGGGTGTACATGATATGATAGTACTACATGAACAACTAACATCATTACTAACTTCTTATATACAATTTTCCTCCAAATCAATCTGTTAACTGTCAAGACTCCAACATTGTCAGATCTTATATTTCTGTCTTTTAAGGCACTTTTTACTGTATCAATCCACTTATATCTTGGTCTTCCTCTGGGTCTTTTTCCTGACAACCTGACAGAGAATGCTTGTTTTGCTAATCTTTCCACTCCTATTCTACTTAAGTGATACCACCTGAGATTAGCTATACTAACACATTCCTGGATGCTAACAATGTCCAGTTCTTTCCTAATATCCTCTTTTTAATATGATATTGCCATTGATGCTATCTGTTCACGCCTCTAATCTTTCTCAGGACTCTCTCATATCTGCTGTTTCTAGTCTTTGGTCAAGTGTTTTATTTCTAACCCAGCTCTCAGATCCATAAGTTAAAATTGGTTTGAACACCGTCTTGTATACAGCTAATTTAGTGTTTTGACTAATTTCTCTTTTATTCCATATTAATTTATTCAGTTGACTTCCAGCCATACCAGCTTTGTTGATTCTGATGTCTATTTCCATATTTAATTTACCATCTTCACTAAATATTGTGCCTAAGTAACTGAAATGTTTTACTTGTTCCACAGGTTCCCCATTCAAAACACAGTTGATATTTTCAGTGTTTCTGCCAATTTTCATTGTCTTTGTCTTGTTATTGCTGACCTTCATTCCATATCTATTCTAACAGTTATTCAATTTAGTCAGGGAATCTTGCAGATTTGTAACAGATTTATTTAGAAGTATAACATCATCTGCATAAAGCAAAGAACTGAGATTGACATCTCCAATTTTGATATCAGGTTTAATACCACTTTCCTTCATAATGTGATGCGTATAGATAATGAATAACAGAGGAGATAATGTACATCATTGTCTCACACCAGATTTAACATTAAACAACCTTCCTGTACTTCCTTCAATTCTAACTGCTGACTTACAACTCAAATAAAGCCCCATTAACACTACATAACTATAGAGTTTTGAATAGCTTTTCTCTTAGCATCTTGTGATATGTCTTTTCCAGATTTACAAAACTTAAATACAGGTAACCCTCATATATTACACGGTACTTATACAACGCGGTTTCGATATAACGCGGTCTACAAATTGTAGTATCCCTTGTTCAACCGGGTTTTGATATAACGCAGTCTACAATTTCTAGTAACCCTTTATTTTTTTTTGTTTTCATATATTTTTGACCACAGGCCTTAAAAATCAAATTTTACCTTCATTAAATTTGTGTCTGCCTATATCGCTCAAATAGTTAAAAGTATCGAATTTTGTTTTAAATTGTTCTAAATCGTATGTCCCCTGTCACAGACTCTATGCTGTATAGACTTGAGCAAAACCATATGCTGCACTGAAACACAGTATCTAACTAAAAACTATTGTCCAATTTTTCAATTATGAAATAAGTGTTTGTTTTATTGCATTTGAAATTCTTGATGTCATTATGACAGATCACAAAGGCTAACTTAAAATAAAATTCTACCAAGAATTGAAACATGCTATATAATGAATGTGAGTTCGCCTGCCACCTCAAACGCAAACAAGAAGCCATAAAATTCAACCAAGGGTTGAAACGTTTGTGTGAGTTGAGCCAGTCAGTAATGAGAAGTTCCGTCGGAACGATAAATGACAACCTGTTGTGAATGTGTTAAAAACTAATAGTGAATGTTGTTATGACAGTTTTCAGATGTTATATTCAATTGAAGAGAATTAGCATTTCAATTTAACACTTGCAGTTGCCTTTGTCTTTGGGTCGTGCGATTTTTTGTAATACTGCACCAATCATATGCACGTCTTTATAGCTGCTCTCTTGTGTAAAACAAAATTCAGCTTGTACATATTGTAATAATTAAAAAAAAATCGAATAATTTATAAGCATATAAAAGGATATCACCTGTAAATTGTTGACGTGCCAGCAAAATTTTCAGATGTTCCACCTGTGGCACGAGTGCCATAGGTTCGCCATCTAGGGTTTACTGTATAAAGTGTTTATTGTTGAAAATTGTCTTTGTTTTCTGCCAGGAAAGCACATTAAAAATCATAAGTGTGTTACTCTCAAGCTGAGCAGTTTATTTTCTGGTGAGTTATATATGTAATGCTTGTTTTATGTAGAAATTTATTTTTATTGTAATGGCCACTATAACTGAAACGAAAGGGGAAAAAACCAACATTGAAGAGGAAATTCATTTCTCTCAAAGAAAAAATTAAAATCTTGGATCGGTTCAAAATTAGAGAAAAACCATGAGTTGTTGCTGCAAGGACTCTGAATTTAAATGAATCAACAATTTGAACAATCAAACAAAATGAACATAAAATCCGAGAAAGTGTTATTGCTGGGTCAACGGTAAGTGCAAAACGTGTTGCTCGTGTTCGTGATATTCTAATAGAAAAAATGGAGACATCTCTAATGATTTGGATAGAAGATTGCACTCAAAAGAAAATTCCTTTGGATGGATACCTTATCAAGCAACTCAGAAGAAAAGCTCTCAAAGTTTATAAACATTTAAAAGAATTTGATCAAGATTCTTCAGAATCTTGATCAAGTTCTTACTGGATTTTGTGCCAGTAAAAACTTGATTTTGTGCCAGTAAGGGTTGGTTCGAAAAATTTAAAAAGCGGTTTTCTTTGTATAATCTTAAAATCCAGGGAGAATCAGCATCAGCAGACGTTGAAGCTGCCCAGAAATGCCCAGCAGAACTTTTAAAAATCATTAAAGAAGGTGGTTATAGTGCAGACCAGGTGTTCAATGTAGATGAATTTGGGTTATATTGGAAAAAAATGCTAAAACGCACCTATATTTCGAAAAATGAAAGATCAGCTCCTGGATTCAAAGTTTCCAAAGATAGAATTATTCTACTGTTTTGTAGTAATGCATCAGGTGATTACATGACAAAACCAATGTTTATTAACCGATCTGCAAATCCTCGTGCGATGAAAGGGCTCCACAAGTCCACCCTACCTGTTTATTGGCAGGCCAACATAAAGGCATGGGTTACAGCTAACATGTTTGAAAATTGGTTTTTCAAGTGTTTTGTATCCGATGTAGAAAGGTACACAAAGAAAAAGAATATGGACTTCAAAATTCTACTAATTTTAGTTAACGCACCAGGCCACCCAACAAATTTATGCCATCCGAATATTAAAATAACTTTTTTACTGCCTAATACTACTTCGCTTATTCAACCACTCGACCAAGAAATAATATCAACATTTAAGTCATATTATATTTGGCGAACATTCCAATTAATTTTGGAAAAAATGGAATCAAATCCAAACATGATGCTGCCTCAAGCGTGGAAAGAGTTTTCAATATTGAATTGTGTGAAAATTATTTCTCTGTCCATTAAGGAATTACAACCCTCTATGCTGAAAGCTTGCTGAAAAAAAAATGGCCTGAAGCCATTCTGGAACAAAATTTCATACCTCCAGTGGATGCCGAACTATGTCATATAATAAACGTCGTACACATTTTTTGGTGGAGAGGGCTTTTGCGATATGGTTGAAAATGAAATTAGTGAATTAATTGATGCAGAAACAGATTTAAATGAGGAGGAACTGGTACAATTAATAGATGCCGTCGAACCAAATGGCGGGGAAAGTTCTGCCAAAGATTCTGATTGTGACGAATCTGTTAAAGAATTCAGTTTAAAGAAATTAGCAGAATGATTGGCTTGGCAAGAAAGTTAGGAAGCTATTTTGGATAATGATCCCTCAATTGAGCGTTAGGGAAAATTCACGAGACAATTGAATATTTGTTTAGTGCCATATTATGAACTTAATAAAAAAATTGCAGCATAGTGGAAAGCAGAGTCTTATTACTGACTTCTTGATGACTAAACTAGCCAAAGTATGCAATGAGAATTATACAAATGATGTCCAAGAGATTTCAAGTGGTGACGACCTCCGGCCACTTAAAGAACATTAATGAAATGTTATTTCTGAAAACAGTGATGACGATTAAAATATGCGCTTTATTTTATTGTGTCTAAAACATTTATGTACAATTTGTAATTTTTATAATTTTATACTACGTATTTGTCTCATAGTTTATGTTTTCTTAACTTACATGAATTACCTGAATTAAATAAAAATATTGTTTTTGTTGGATATGTCATTGTTGTTTATATAATTTAAAAAAAAACGATTTCGGAACCTAACCCTACCTTTTCTATGTGATCTAAGTCTCGCATAACGCGATTTATATAATGCGGCATTTCTATGGAACCTAACATCCGTGTTATACGAGGGTTACCTGTACAAATCTTTGTTATATTCCCATGGTTTCTCAACTATTTCTCTGACAGCTTCTATTTGTGCTGAATCCAGCTTGTTTTTCACTAAGCTTCCATTCCACAATCCTTCTCAACTTTTATCAAGTATACTTGCATAAATCTTATCAGGAACACTCAGTAGGGAAATATGTCTGTAATTCTCACATTCTTTATTTCCCTTTTTATATATATATTGGTACTTTGAGAGCTCTACTCCAATCATCTGGAATTCGTCTCTCTGTTCAGGCCTTCTAAACTATGCAGTGCAGCCACTGTAGACTTTTATACCTCCATACTTAAGCATTTCTGGTCAAATATTATTATCTACTTCTGCTGCCTTTCCACATTTCAGGCTTTTGATGGCTTTTTCTATTTCAAGTATTGATATGTATTCCTGATTGGATGCCTGTTGACTATTTTTTTACCACAGCTATCACTAATTGTTTCATTTAGCAATTTTTTGAAGTAATTACTCCATTCATCAAGGATATCTTTTTCTCCAGTTTTCATGTTACGTTTATCATTATCTTGGATATGAAGGAGAAAAAAGACAAAATTAAAAACTTCAAAATTTTTACAGATTATAAGCCTGATAACTCTCAATCCAAATATTGTAGAAAAAGGAAAGAAAAATGCTTGAAAATACACAATACTTTAGTAGTACCCACATTAATATATGGCAGTGAAATTTGGGCAGTAAACAAACAAAATAAACAAAGAATACAAACAGGTGAAATGAGATTCATGAGATGAACTCAAAATACATATACAGATTATTAGACAAAAAAAGGAATGAAGACATTTTAGAATCAACTGGAAAAAATGGCTTTAATTCATAAATCTAAATGTTAAACTGAGTTCTTAAAGAAACTGTCATGGTCCTTTAAGAAATTATTCTAATCTTAACAAATTTTATCTCATTTGTGTAATTTGCATTTAGAAAAGTTGATAAACACCTATTAATATTTAGTCGATTTTCAGAGCACAGTTTCAAACTATTGTCAAAATTCACATCTTTTTGTTACTGTGCTTGGCTTAAAGATATAAATCAAATTGTTGCTGAACCACCAGTGATCTTTATCAGTTACATACTAAGATACAGTTGGCTCTTCCCACAGCAAACTTGATTATAACAAACTAATGAAAAGTTATAATCAAAGCTGAACCACCAGCAGTGATCTTTATCAGTTACATGTTAAGATACAGATGGCTCTCACCACAGCACACTCACTCACTATAACAATCTAATAAAAAGTTGAAATCAAAGCCTCATTGGTACAGTGCTATGCTAAAAGATTGCAAACTATTCCTATGGTCAAGGCCCTAACAGTTTGCTGTATTGAGAGTTGGCTGTGCTATGTTATGCTATAAAAAAAAAATCTGATACTCTTGCAAGTTAGTATTTTTGTTATGTTGTATACATCATTTTCAGCATGATAGATTGGTTTTGTGCAGTAAAAACATTGTTTTGTGAAAACTCATTTTAATAACTAAATAATTACAAACTTCTCTTGTCTTAGTTATTGAATCATTATTTATGGTAGATTATTACTTTTGTAAATTAATATAGTTGAGAAGTTATATTATATTACATATTTTAATATTATATTAAAAATTTCTTTCAACAGCTCTCTTATGCCATTGGAATTGTTGATCCCTTATCAATTGCAATTTTTACCTATGGTACATCTATGAAATCATACCAAGAATTATATCAGCTAGTCAAAGATAACTTTGACCTTCGTCCAGGCAAAATAATTAAGTAAGGATTACAGATAATATTTATAATAATGTCTAAGAAGGTATTAATATTTATGATTTCTAATATATATATAATATTTAACTACAATGAAAAAGGAAAAGTTGGTCCTTGTTGGGGATCTAAATAGCAGAGTAGGAAATGATTGTCAGATATACAAAAATATTTTGGGAAAATTTGGAGAAAAGACCAAGCTAATAATGATGGCAAATACCTGTTGGATTTCTGCTCAGGACTTGGATTGGTTATTACTAACATCATGTTCCAACATAAAAATGTACACAAATTCACATGAAGAGAAGAGGCAAGGAATAAGAAAAGTCTTATTGACTATCGTGTGGTTTTTTATCCACATATTAAAACCACCATGTGGTTTTTTGTCCATGAGATCCTGTGGGTTGTATCCAAGACATGGTCTGCCAGGCCTGACTGACCATAGTCGTGTTTGCAGATGTATGACTTATGTTCCTCTAGGCAGATAGTAGCTGATCTGCCTGTCTGTCCAAAGTACACCGGTTTACAGGAACAGGGTACTATATAGACTCCAGGCACTGAGAGAGGAGGGAGCTGATCTTTTATAGAGCTGATAAGGGTAGCAAGTTTGCAGTGGGGCTTAAATGCTGTGTGTAGGTTGTACTTTTTTAAAATCTTGGCTATTTTTTCAGATGTGCCACGGATGTCGGGTATGGTGACGGTAGAGTAGATGCAGATTCCAAAAATAGTCTTTCTCTTCTAAATTTACTCTGATTTTTCCAAATGATTCTATGAGCCATATCTAAAGCATAGTCTGTAAGGCCCAGTTCACCATAGTCATGACTGCAATGAATTTTTTTGTGTTCTTCCATGCACATGTTGGCTGATTTTCCTGTCTGTCTATTGCAGGTGCAGGGCACTTTATATACTACAGGCACTTCCTTTAGTTAAGTGGTTAGCATATCTGCTCTCCAGCCAAATGGCTGCAGGTTTGAATCCCACCATGGGCATGGATGTTTGTGATTGTCTGTAAAAATACAAGTGGTAGTGGACAGTAGATGATGATGGTAGTTGTGGTTTGCTGTAGCTGGTCGAGACTGAGAGTTTTGGAGTGTGTACCCTCTTTCGATGAGCCTTTGAACTACTTGGAGGTGTAACGTAATAATAATAATCTCTTTTGGTACTTATTCCAGGATTACATTTAAGTTATTCTATAACTTTTTTTCTTTTAGCACTTTCTGAAGTGGATGAATAGATCTGAACCATGCAGTGCTGAATGGTCTTTGTTGAAAACTTGACATTATCATTCCTTCATTTATTGTTTTATTCTTGTAGCCTAATAAGAAGCAGAGAAGCATTATTGTATCCTAATAAAGTTTATCAGCTCTTTTTAATATGAATAAATTCAAACCTTGCTTTGTCTAGTTTGGATGTCTAAATTGATTATATGATGTTTAAAGGAATAAACAAATGTCTAATGATCATAATTAACCATTTTTATTTATTTAATTATTATGCCAATATTTTATCTTATTACCAAGGTATCTTCATGGGCACAAAGAAATACACTAAGCATGTGCATGTAGGCACAACCACAAGAAGCAAACACAAACTGAGCGTAAAAGGAGGGTCCTACAGACTTGATTGGTACTCTGTAGGAGTGTGATGATGGAATCTTGTTGAAGATCGTAATGGGATAGTTTTCTAGATTTTTGGTAAAGAGAGAAAGCCGAATTTAATATTTGGAGAATGCTTTACTGCTATGGCAGATTGTAGAAATAGCCTCTCAGATTTATATGTGCTTATATGTGGAATGGATTATCAAAGGTAGGCATGAATGTTCTCTTGCTGAAAGAGTTTAAGGAGTTAATGATAGGCATACTTCGTGTGGGCCTATCATGGTGAGTTTTGGAATTCCAGCATAGCCAGTGTAATTATAACTTCTTGTCAATGTAATAAATCTTTCATATAATCTATTATTATCAAATAAATCATTAGCAAAATTTTAAATTAATTATGTATGGTATATTTTAACTGCTACAATAAATGTTAGTTATAAATAATTATTAAATGAAAGTAAAAATGTTTTCTTTATCTGGATTTGGAGTGTGTATATACAGTATATTACACAAAAATACATTATGTATAGCACATATTTTTTTTTATATCTCCCACTTATAAAATAAACCAATAGTAGAAGGCATGGTGCCTTGTACTATTGGTTTGGGTGGGCTAAGGATTTTATTATTTTTTTGGAATTTTTTATTTTTTACATAGTCTGGAAACCAAGCTTTAGTGACCAAACATTGAACTTTTTTTAAAGCCACTTTAGTCTTCCAATATGTATGGAGGTGGTTTCATACTGGAAAACGAAATACATTTACCATCTAAAGATAATTATGAAAACATCCATGCCCACAGTAGGATATGAACCTGCAGCCTTTTGATGAGAGCGCTACATTAATAGCTCAGCCAACCAGGCTGGCAAATAGTAGTAATCTATCTTCTTCTTCTTTTTTTTTTTTTATTTTTTAAAGTCATGTGATTGCTGTTGGCTTCTATAGCATTTGTACACAATCATTTTAATAAGTAATGTTCAAATTCACTTGTACTATTTTCTTTCTTTTTTTACCATAAGAGCAATCTACTTTTATTACTTTTCAACTTAGCTAAAGACCCAAAGTGGTCTCAAGTCATTCATCTTGCTATATAGAAGATATATTTTAGAAATATATCTTCTACAGCCTGGTCTTATTTTGTAGTTAGTTACACATCTGATGGTAAAATCAGATGTGTAACTACAAATAGTTGTTAATTTATATGCGTAAGCATTCAGGGAGTCAGGTGCATGATATCATAGATTTCAATAACTTTTGCCACATTTATGCATTACCAATAACCTTCACATATTTATTTTACAGAGAATTAAACTTGAAGACCCCAATCTACCAAAAGACAAGTGTTTATGGACATTTTGGACGCCCAGAGTTTCCTTGGGAAATACCAAGGAAATTAATTATGTAAATCATAATGAGTAATTATTTGTCTGCATTTTTGCAGACTTTGCTTATGGTTTATAAGCATATTGGTTGAATATTCAACTGACTGTACAGCGTATTAACAAGAATTAAATTTTATAAAATGTTAAGTGTAATACAGAAGCATCAGCAAGTAGCTAAATATTTATTTTTTTATTGTTTTTCAATCTGTTGTTTGTTATGTTTTTATGATATACTAACATTTCAGCTTTTGCAAAAAACACTTTTTATGTTAAATGGGAATGTTTGTTAACATAATTCAGGCAATTTCAGGTTGACAGTGCCAGAATATTATGTAGTTAAAGCCATGTGATAATTATTTAAATATTACATGTTTGCAGTAGTATAATTGAACCAAATGCATAATTTTATCAATTTTTATATGCTGTGATCTCTCATTTATCTAATTACATTGTGAAATTAATTTGCTAAAATCATTTAACTCCAGACGTTAACCCTTTCAAGGACTAGCAAACTATGGTTCTGATTATCTGATGATTCAATATAGTGCTTTCATTACTATTGTTTAATCTTTCTCATTACTTATAGATCAGGAATATTTTATCCAGTGATTAGTATGATATTGTATAATAATGTTAGCATAATTACGGAAATTACAAAAATAAACCCCAATAAATTTTATTCAGATATTTTTGCATGAAAAATAACTACTTGATGATAAAATAAGAACAACTACATAATCATTTCAGTTCCTCACAAACTGCATTTGGTTGTAAATTCTTGCCTTACAACTTGGTTTCATTATATGCACTGGCATTTAAATGTACATCTTGGATATAACAGCTAAGCTTTCAAAAACAGAATGTCTCATAAGTCTTAAGAATGAAATGATTTTCATGTACAGTTTATCTGTTTGAATACCATTCAAGGAACTTGATTCTTCATTCACCTGTGCTGTTGAAATAAGAAATACGTTTTGCTATGTTATCTGAGACTGCAAAATAGTAAAATGCAATGGGTTAAAGAACAAAAAAAAATTATATTTTAGGTGGAATGTTATAAGCTGAAAGACTGCTGATACCTGCTCTGATTTAACATAAAATTGTTTTCCAGAACCTGATAATATTCCCATCAGTAGTCCCATCTGCTTTTATAAAGGTATGTCAGATTAGTGAGGCTCATTTGAGCATTTAATTTCTATCTTAACTTCATAGCATTGCACTAGAACATGTGGTAATGATCAATTTGCAGACTGCTCACAAAACATAAGCTAACTACGTTAGCTTCATTTTAGGTGTATTTCATAAAAGTATATAAGCAGTCACTTTATTCATTTATGTGAACAAAACAAGTTTATGCAGATCAGCACTCTGGCTGGATGGGGATGATTATTAGTGTATCATGATATAATAGACTTTGAAGTCCATACATGCAGGTATAGTGTCGTCTTATTAAACCAGCAGTTGTAATACATGTTGCAGGGATAGGCTTATGTGTTCGTCAGACATTTTTGTAATAGCTTTCATGGTTTGATATGAACACAGATGATTAAGAAAATAACTATTTATTAACTTAAAAGCTAATATTTTGCTGGTATTATGTCCAGCATTTTCAGAGCACACAACACAAAGTTTGTTACAAATGCAAAACAACCACAATCCAGTGTAACAGTGGGGCTAGTAAAAGTAATTGCAGCGTGCAACACAAGACTAAAGTCCTAATATGGCACCGTCTAGGTTAAAAAATAAAAGTAATAAATATTAATTTGGTCTTAAGATGACTGTCTCCCAAATCTTTGGTAGATTTATACAACACATATGTTAAGGTTTGGAGTATGTTTTAAGGCTTCTGTTGATTCCAGGAACAACCTCTCTGACTTGTAGAAGCTTCTGTGCATTACTTTTGTTTCTTTTCAATTGATCCTGTGTGCAGGGATATCCAAAGCATGGTCTGCCAGATCCGATTTGCCATAGCAAAATTGTCGGATATATTTTTTGTGTTCACTGAGGCAGATGTCCACAGTTCTTCCTGTCTGTCCGTAGTAGGCTTGATGGCAAGAACAGGGCACTTCATAGACTCCTGGATGTGATAAAGGAGTGCATTTGTTTTGAAATTGTGAATTACTAAATTCACAATTTCCCCCAGATATATTTCAGCTATTTAAATTCACAGTACAGGGGCAGGTTATTTTACTTGAAAAGGGAAAATATACAAAGAATTAGATGGGACAGCTATGGGTTCTCCCCTTTCTCCCCCTTAGCCAATTTCTACATAGGACATCTGGAAAAATTAGCTATCAACACAGCCACTCTCAAACCTAGTCTCTGGCTACGCTATGTTGATGATGTGTTTGCTATTTGGCCACGTGGCCCAGACACATTGAATACATTTTTAGTGCATCTAAATAGCCAGCACCCTAAAATCCACTTTACAATGGAACTAGAAGCCAATGACTGCCTACCCTTCCTGGACACACTGATCACACGTCTCCCAGAAGGTTTCTTATCATTTTCGGTTTATAGAAAACACACACATACAGGGAGATACTTACACAAACAATCACACCATTACCCTTCTCAACAATTTGGTATCTTAAAAACACGAACCCATAGAGCTAGAGCAATCTGTTCCAATGACATTGCTCTCACTGCTGAACTTTCTCACCTACGACACACCTTCTTAACCAATGGTTATTAATCCCCATAAAATAGATAACATACTAAATGCCACCCAGAAATCCCCTTTATCTACCACAGAAGACTACAACAAAACTATCACCATCCCATACATTAAAGGCACGTCTGAAAAGATATCTAGGGTGCTTAACAAATCCCAACTACACGCAGTATTTAAACCTTATGTAAAATTAGCAACTCTCATCCATTCACCTAAGGACAAATGCACTCCTTTATCACATCCAGGAGTCTATGAAGTGCCCTGTTCTTGCCATCAAGCCTATTACAGACAGGCAGGAAGAACTGTGGATATCCGCCTCAGTGAACACAAAAAATATATCCGACACTTTCGCTATGGTGAGTCGGGTCTGGCAGACCATGCTTTGGATACCCCTGCACACAGGATCAATTGGACAGAAATAAAAGTAATGCACAGAAGCTTCTACAAGTCAGAGAGGTTGTTCCTGGAATCAACAGAAGCCTTAAAACATACTCCAAACCTTAATAAGTATGGCTGTATAAATCTACCAAAGATATGGGAGACAGTCTTAAGACCAAATTAATATTTATTACTTTTATTTTATTTCATTTTTTCAAACTTTCTAAAACTATCATTTGGACTACTATTTCAAAACTTTGATTTTTTTTTTTTTTATATAACCTAGATGGTGCCATATTAGGACTTTAGTCTTGTGTTGCATGCTGCAATTACTTTTACTAGCCCCACTGTTACACCGGATTGTGGTTGTTTTGCATTTGTAACAAACTTTGTGTTGTGTTGTGTGCTCTGAAGATGCTGGATATAATACCAGCAAAATATTAGCTTTTAAGTTAATAAATAGTTATTTTCTTAATCATCTGTGTTCATACCAAACCGTGAAAGCTATTACAAAAATGTAATACATGTCAATTTAGCCATTTCAGTTTTTGTGGAAATTAGAGGATTGTGCAGAATGATACAAAACTACTCGATGACTATGCTGTTCATTCAGTGGATAGTAATGCAGATGCATGTTATAACAAGTGCAAATATCGTTTAAAATTAATTTATAGAAGTAGTGGTTTGTCGTTATGTACTGTTGTAAAGAGATCATTTTAATTTTTTTTTCTTTTTTTTTTTTTCAAATCTATATTTAGTCTATTTTATGTGTTGTTAATGTCATTCATCCTTTAATATTGTAATAAGTTGTTATTTAAGAGCCTGAAATGTTTAGAAACTAGCAAAGTTGCTTCTGATTTTTTTTTAATGAATTTTTACTCTGAATGAAATTCTTTTATGGATTTAATTTTAATACATTCTTGCTAAGTCATTAAGTGGAAATTTAAATTTTGTATTGCATGTATGAATGACTTGACAAGAACCTGACTTTATAAAGATTGGCACTATGAATTATTTTTAATATTTTATTTGTAGTGAAACATCTATTTCTAGTACTTTTAAATTTTGGTGATGTGAGAATCAACCTATTGATTTCTTAATTCTCGTTGCAAATGTGTGTTATATAAAGAATTTTGGAGTAAAGCTTTGAAGGAAATTGTAGCCATTACTTTTTGTATATTGGTGGAATTAAAAACCATGACTATTCCAAGTTAAATTTAAGTAAAGCATTGAATTAAATTGGTGTTGATAACTTCATTTAAATGCAGTACAGTATAAAATCAAACTATTGAAATGGAGTTTTGTTTTAACATTTAACTTTACTTAAATGAGTACAGATAACCTTTTGATAGGTGACTAAACATTTTCTCATAATGATAAAGGCAAATATGAATTAGATATAGATGACGATTTGTTTTCATCCAAACAAAATGTTTGATCAATGAAGTCTCTTCAAGTTATTTGCATAATGAAATAGTTGATTTAATTGCAAGCTATTCCAGGTATCCCATAATACAGAATACATCTGTACATTGCCTTATATATATATATATATATATATAAGTCTTGTGACTCCATGGAGGCCTGGATAATAATAAAAAATACGATTATTATTTATTATTATCCAGGCCTCCGTGGAGTCACGAGACTCATCGTGGGAGGTCCTTCCTAAGAAACACAAAGTCTATCATACCACTCCTTAAACTCATTGACCATTCTCACTCTCACCACTCCATCAGGCAATGCATTCCATGATTCAACCACCCTCCATGCAAAGAAACTACTCCTCAACCTCTTGCTCACGATTTCCTTTCGTAACTTCCAGGGATGGCCTCTTGTCATCACTCCTTCCCTCTCTTCAACCAAGCGAAAGAACTCCCCCAGGGTCAACCCTATAACCACCTTTCAACAGTTTAAAAGTCTCAATCATATCACCTCTCCTCCTTCTATCCACCAAACTCTGCAGTCCACATTCCCTCAGCCGATCCTCATAACTAACATTGTACAGTCCTGAAACCATCTGTTTTGTCCTCATCTGTAGCCTTTCCACAGTTAATTTATCCCCTTCAAATCCTGTGGGCCAAATCCAAGAACAATAGTCTAAGTGTGGTCTGATCAGAGTCTTATACAATGGATCGATACAGTGTCCTTCTCATTATTGCAGCAATCCTCTGTGTTACCTCCACCACCTTTGCAATATGTCCCCTAAATTTCAGGTTTCAATCAATCATCAACCCCAGATCTCTTGTCTCCCCTTACTTCCTCCAGTATAACTCCTCCCATAGAGAATGCAGCCTTTCGTAACTTCCAGGGATGGCCTCTTGTCATCACTCCTTCCCTCTCTTCAACCAAGCGAAAGAACTCCCCCAGGGTCAACCCTATAACCACCTTTCAACAGTTTAAAAGTCTCAATCATATCACCTCTCCTCCTTCTATCCACCAAACTCTGCAGTCCACATTCCCTCAGCCGATCCTCATAACTAACATTGTACAGTCCTGAAACCATCTGTTTTGTCCTCATCTGTAGCCTTTCCACAGTTAATTTATCCCCTTCAAATCCTGTGGGCCAAATCCAAGAACAATAGTCTAAGTGTGGTCTGATCAGAGTCTTATACAATGGATCGATACAGTGTCCTTCTCATTATTGCAGCAATCCTCTGTGTTACCTCCACCACCTTTGCAATATGTCCCCTAAATTTCAGGTTTCAATCAATCATCAACCCCAGATCTCTTGTCTCCCCTTACTTCCTCCAGTATAACTCCTCCCATAGAGAATGCAGCATCCCATCAATGTTTCCCAAACCTCAAGACCTTACATTTTGCTGCATTAAACAGACATCCCCATTCATTTGCCCATATATCTAGCTTATTCAAATCCTCTTGCAGAGCTACCACATCTGCACTATTACTAATCCTTCCCAGCTTCACATCATCTGCAAACAACTGAAAATCCCCCCTTGCAATCCACTGACAATGTCACTGATATAAAGGTTAAACAATATAGGTCCTAGTGCTGAGCCCTATGGGACCCACTTGTAACCCTCTGCCTTCTTGAAACTGGCCCACCATACACAATTCACTGATACCTATCAGACAGCCAATCCTGAATCCAGTTGACCAATCTGACATTCAGACCCATGTGCTGCAACTTAAATATCAGCTTATCATGTGGCACCCTGTCAAATGCCTTCGCCAAATCTAAGAAAATGGCAGTACATGCCTTTCCCTCATCTAATATGCTCTTGTAGCTTTATTATAAAAGGCTAGCATATTGCTAAAACAAGAGCACCCCTTCACAAATCCATGTTGACTCTCATAGATAACATTACCCTCATCTGTTCAGTGTATACGGTCCCTCACTATTTTCTCCAAGATCTTAACTACTGATGACACACAAACTGGCCCATAATTAGACACTTCCCAGCCTGCTACCGCCCTTATGCAATGGCACTATTTTACCTTCCTTCCATTCCCTGGGCACCGTTCCTCAGACTTTCATAGAAAAGCCAGGTCAAGGGAGCTATCAATTCTTTAGCACATTCTCTCAACGCTCATGGTGAAATACCATCCAGTCCCACCGCTTTACTGACATCCAGAGTTCTCAGTATTTGGAACACACTCTCCTCCTGCACCTCTAAACCTCAAACCTGCCCTATCCCTCTAGTATTAAAATTTACTCCTCCAGGATGAAAGACTCCAATGAAGTATTCATTGAACAATTCCACTATGTCCTCTGCATCAGTCACTCTATTCCCATTTTTATCCCACAATATCATTCTTCCACAGTTATTTCTCCTCTTACTGGCCGCATAGCTAAAAAATTCCCTAGGATTTTCTTTGGATCTTAGAGCCAATCTTATATTCTGTGTCTTATATTCTTCATGCATCTTCTCTTCACATGTCTCTTTATATCTCTTCCATAGCCTCTTTTTCACATACAATTCCTGTTTTATATTGTTTGTCATCCACTTTACTCCAAATTGTGTCCTCTTCTTTACTCATATACAACTTACTATTGCTGCTAACAAATATTCTTTCACAATTTTCCACGCACTGATGATATCCTGGCCTTTCAATTCCTCCCTCCATGAAACTTCACCAAGTTGACCTTAGACTATTATAATGACCTGCCTTATAATTCCGCATATGTTCTCGTCTCTTTGATACTCCTGCATGTCTATTCATTTTCCAAGTCAAAACCATATGGTCACTCTCTCCAACTGGTGGGAGAGATGTCATTTCAGTTATTATCAACTCTTCTGATGCTATAACCAAATCAAAAACTCTTGAACCTCTTGTTCCCTCTATTACATGTTGCCTAAGACATTTGTCTATCAAGAATTCTAGAAATTCCATTCTTATTGCTACATGCATCTTCCTCTCCCCAATTTATACTGTTGTAGTTAAAATCTCCCATAACAATCATTCTTCTTGCACTTCCAAACTCAACTGTCTAAACATCTCCTGGTCCCCACTCTCTTTGCTCCTGGGTATACCTTATTTAAGAAGAGATGTGTGTTCTTAAATATTTCTCTATAGCATAATTACGCACACAAAAGTTTGCATGAAGTATCTTTATGGCTAACTACTGGCAGAATGAGAACAGCTGGCTTTACTACAAGGTGTCGTAGCTATCATATAATGCACAGCACAATCTTAAGCTTGTCTTATATTAAGGAAAGAGTCATTACCTAGACTGGTTGCAACCATAAATGAGATCTCATGAGTGGGAAGCTGAGTACCATGGTCACCTAATATATCATAGTTGTGTGTTAAATCCTGGATGCTGATAATTTATAAGCTTTTGTTAATGTCATGACTAATTTTTACCTTATGTAACTAATCAGCATTAAAGCAGATATAGATACGAAGAAAAACCTCATACATTTGATCAGTGATACATGCCCACTTATTATTTCTTTAGTAATTATGCACGATCATTTTCAGTAAGTTTCAGTTCTAACTCTTATATCGTATTGAATTACTTTTAATAAAAAAAAAAAAAGTAGGTTTCTTTTGTGCCATTATCCTTTTCCAATCCTTCGATTGGAAAAGACCTGCATTCCATTCTTGTTGTGACAAGAGGAATCTTTATGAGTGGGGGTAGCAGGTTTTTTTTTTTATCCAGGAACTCAGGTTTTTAATCCCTCATACAGGAAAATCAGCAAGAACACAGTAGTTTAGAGACAAAAATATATATATATATACAGTGGTGCCTTGGTTTTATGTGTTGGTTCATATAGACAAGAAATCGGTGGGTGCGTATCACTGTTTGTTTGCCATCAACAGACAAAATCAAATCTCATATGTATAATAATCATTGTATCTGTAAGCTGCTAATCAGTGTATGTTACGGTAAGTGCTGTATCTAATATCATTACCTTACAAGCAAAATGCACTAAGTCAAAAATTGCAGGTTTCGAATTTAACTGTTAACTTTTATTTTAAAAAGTTTTTTTTTTTTTTTGAACTTTTACTTTTATTTTCAGGTGATGATATGTTCTTTGTGTCCCTTGTCTTAGTGTTGTACAATTTGTAATAATACCGTATTTTGCGTATCTTTTTTTATAGAGTTTTTTTTACCGTGTGACAAAATGGGTCCCAAAAAAGAAAGCTAGTGAGGGAAAAAAAAAACAGAAAAATTTTCTCTATTGAACAGAAGAAAGAAATAATAGCAAAACATCATGAAGGTGTGAAAGTTATGCAGCTAGCTCGAATAGATGAAACCAGTCATTCTACAATATCAACCATTTTGGCTAAGAAAGAAGAACTTATGGTAGCTAAGGTTGCTAAGGGAATTTCAAGGTTGAATGTGAGGGCTTCTTTTTGAGCAAATGGAAAATCTATTACTAATTTGGATCAAAGAAAGAGAAATGGCGGGCGATACTACATCTCAAAATGCAATTTGTCAGAAAGCTAAACAGATTTATTAGGAATTGAAAAAGAAGACTTCGGGATCAAGTTCTGAGGTAGATGATGATGATTTCAAAGGTAACAGAGGTTGGTTTGACAACTTTAAAAAAAGAACAGGAATTCATAGTGTGGTCAGACATGGAGAGGCAGCTAGTGCTGACAAAGCTGCAGCAGATAAATTTGTCAATAGCTTTACAAGAATTATAGAAGGAGAATACCTACCTCAACAAGTCTTCAATTGTGATGAGATTGGGTTATTTTGGAAGAAAATGCCCAACAGGACATTTATCACAAAAGAAGAAAAAAACACTTCCTGTGCATAAACCCAATGAATGATAGGTTAACATTGCTTTTAGAAGCAAATGCAAGTGGAGACTGCAAGGTAAAACCAATGTTAATCTACCACTCAGAGAATCCCCGAGCATTCACAAAGTTAAATGTCTCAAAATCCAATCTCGGTGTTTTGTGGAAGTCTAACAGCAAAGCCTGGGTCACAAGAATAGAATTTAGAGACTGGATTCGCGAAGTGTTTGGATCAACTGTCAAAGCCTATCTTGAGCAAAACAATCTGCCTCTCCATTTTAACCTTGGATAATGCACCTGGCCATCCAACGGGCATACAAGAAGAGCTACCAGAGGAATTAGATTTTATCAAGGTGATTTTTCTTCCTCCCAAGACTACATCTCTGATTCAACCTATGGATCAGCTGATAATTGCAAATTTTAAAAAACTTTACACAAGGGCACTTTACTAGGTGCTTTGAAATGTGTGAGGCTACTAACTAACCCTAAGAAAATTTTGGAAGGAAGAATTCAACATTGTCATAGCAATTAGGCTAATTGTAAAGGCTTGGCAAGAAGTAACAATGAAATATCTCAAAGCAGCATGGAGGAAACTGTGTCCTTCCTTTGGTAATGAAGAAACTTCAGATTAAGGACACAATTTGGTGAAGGATATTGTGGCAACTGCTCATGATCTTAACTTGGAAGTAGAGGAAGAAGATGTTGAAGAATTATTGGAGATGCATGACTGAGAACTGACTACTGACGAGCTAAAAGAACTTTTCAAGCAGCAATGTGAAGAAAAGGAAATGGAAATTTCATCTGAAGATGAGGATGGAGAGAAAGAACAAATTACAACTGCTGAATCAAAAATGTTTTGGCTAAGTGGGAGGAAGTTCAAAATGTTGTTATGAAATGGAATCCAAACAAATTTGAGGTTATCAGAACTGCAGATCTATTTAATGAAAAGTCCATGCAGTTTTTCAGAAACATTTTAAAAAAGAGGCAGAAGCAAACAACCCCAGACGTGTTTTTTACAGGTCCATTTGTCAAAAAACTCCGAAGTGAGCCTAATTGTCCTTCTGGTGAAGATTGATAATTAAAAACTGTTTTCATGAACAATTCATTTTATTAATGTTAAATTTTTGTAGCAAATACATATACTGTATAATAAATAAATGATATTTACCATATTTTTATGACATTTTAAATGAGTTTTATCTGCATTTTTAATATGCACTATGGTTGTGGGGAGGAGCCGGAACAAACTAATCGATTTTCAATTAAATCTTATGGGGAATTGCGCCTTGTTAACGACGGTAATCCTGGAATGGATTACCGTCGTTAACCAAGGCACCACTGCATGTGTGTGTGTGTGTGTGTGTTAAAGATGCTAAGCTATTTTAAACCTGGTTGTACTCCATTTCCCAAGTAAGCAAACAGACAATTGAGTCAAGTTTGCACCTGCACATAGTGCAAGTCTAAGTGACCAGTGAAGTAGTACAAGTCTAAGTCACCCATAAAGTAGTACAAGTCTAGGCAACTCGTGGTAAAGGTGGAATAAGCTCTGATCACTATTCTTAATATTTACCCTTAAATGCAAAGCCCATCTTTTGGAGATGTATGATGCTATGCATTAAAGACAAGGGGGCTTGAGATAGGAAAAAAAGCCATCAAAAACCTAAAATATGGAAAGGCGGCTAGAATTTTACCAGAAATGCACAAATATTATTATGGGTAACTCCAAGTAGACTCATCGAGAGAGGTCCTAAACATCATGTCAAGAACTATCTAACATTTGTGCATTATCTATCATACTTTGTTTTGCACTCATTCACAGTCATGGAACCCACAACAGACTCTGGACAACAGACCTGTTCTGAAAAATTTCCTCTTAATTAATCTTGGAATAAAACCCTTCAGTAATTTGTATGTCTCAATCATATCACCCCTTTTCTGCCTGTTAACCACCCACAAATCTTGAAACTGTTCTCGTAAGGCTCATTCCATAGACCTGGCATCTCGGTCACTTGCCTCTGGATGCTCTCCACCTCCTCATCAAGAAACTCTGGTGCCCTGATCTGCACACAGTAGTCAAGATGGGGTCTTATCTATGGTCAATAAAGAGGAACAATAACTTGCTTATGGAAGTACTGTGGCTACACTTAATAATTCAGAAGGCCTGGTCAGAGAATCAAATTCCAGATAATTGGAGTAGAGTTTCAGTTATTAAAAACACACGTACTAACCACAGTAATGACTATTTAATTCGTAAATATTTCATCCCAAGTATCTCGGGACAGTACAGTGATGTACTGACGATGTCCCATGATACTTGGGATGAAATATTTATGAATGAAATAGTCATTACTGTGGGTTAGTACGAGTACGTGTGTTTTTAGTGATGAATTCACCATAGGTTTCGTTATATAAAAAAGAGCTTCTGTTATAAGTCAGTTTTAATTGAAGGAGGTACAGGAGTATGATTAATGTTAAATCAGGTGTGAGACAAGGTTGCACATTATCTCCACTATCATATCTCTTCTTTTCCTCCTATCCACCAACCTCTGTAATCCACGTTCCCTCAAATACTCTTCATAACCAACACTCCAGAGTCCTGATATCACTTTGGTTATTCATCTTTGGATCCTCTGCAGTGTTTCCTGGTTTTCATTACAATGAAAACCAGGTGATCAAATCTGAGCACAATAGTCCATATGTGGTCTGACCAATGCCTTATATAGAGGCACCACCACTTCTTTATCCCTGCTTGTCAATAAACTTTTTATCATAGCAACGATATGATGTGCAATCTTTGCAACACTTGCAGTGTGCCATTGGAGATTCAGTCCACTGTCTACCATCACTCCAAGATCCTGAATCTCATCTGCTTCCTGAAGTACAGCTCTACCAATACAGTACATAGCCTGATATCTCTGTATCCCAAAGTTTAACACCTTGCATTTATTAATATTAAAACTGCAACCCCATTCATTTGTCCAAGCTAAAAGTCTATTCAAATCTTTGTAATTAAAATCAGTACTATTCTTGATAATTCTACTTAACTTTGCATCATTGGCAAAAATTTGAAGATTCCCAGTCAATCCACATGAAATATCATTAACAAATAAGCTAAACAGTAGGGGCCCCCCAAAAAAAAGAACCCTGAGGCACACCACTGATCACCTTCCTTTTCTGAGACTGCTCCATCATACACAACTTGTTGGTATCATTCATAGAGTAGTCTCCAATCCATCTAACCAATATACTATCCATTCTTATTCTCTGCAGCTTGTACACCAACTTATCATGTGGTAATCTATCAAATGCTTTTGCAAAGTCCAAGAATATCACTGTGTATAATATTCTGCCTTATCCAACACACTCCTCCTTGTCAGATGTTATCTCCTTCCAGGATGTTGACTACCATGAGCTTCCACCATGTATGGTTTTGTGCTTCTCTTTAACATTCTTCATAGGATAAGAAGTTCAGTCCTTAATATTCCCCACCCAATCTGTTCTTTGTCTTCCTCTTCTTATCATTCCTTTTACAAGTGCCTTTTTGTAAGGATTCATGCCTTAGTATGTGACCAAGGTTGGTGATTTCTTTTTCTTAATGGTTTTCAACAGAGTCCTGTCCTCCAATCATCTTCCCAACCCATTCCTCACCTTAACTTAAAATGTAAGCAGGCTGCTAAAACAAGACCTGCTCTTCATAAACCCATGCTGACCATCATAGAGAATCTTATGTCAATCAGCCCAATCTTGTGTTTTATTTCTAACCACTTTTTTCAACACTGATCACAACTGCAGATATAGACTAGTCTATAATTGGAAACTTCCGTCCACAAACCATGCTTATGGAAAGGTATTATTTTATCTTCTTTCCACTCCTTAAGAACCTTCACCATTACAAGCCTCATTAAATAACCAATTCAGGGGCATGACTAACTTTTCTGCACATTCTTTAAAAATATGTGGTGATATGCCATCCATTCTCACAGCCTTATTATCATCTAACCCGAGAAACACCTCTGATTCTTTCACCTTTAATTCTCCTCATTCTTGTACATGTGGCACAGCATCATCCACACCACTATGATATACACTGATGAAGTGTTCATTAAATAATTCCACCATATCATTTGCAATGGTTATTCTGTTACCGTAACTATCCACCAGTGTCAACCTGCCATAATTATTTTCCCTCTTGCTTGTCACATAGCAAAAAAATTTCCTTGGATTAGTTGATCTTTTTATGTACTACTATTTGACTATATATTACTCATACTACTATTTGACCTTACTAGTCAATCTTTTCTTATATTCTACTTTTTCATTTTTAACCATGCTTGTCACTTTTCTGGCCTACAGTTTCACTGCAAACTGTCTTGTACTTCCTCCATAACAACTTGTGTAACACTGCTTACTTGATATCACTGTTCATCCATCTTACTCCTACTCTATTTATTCACTTAACTCTTAGTATGCAGTTATGCATTGCTTGTGTTAGTACTGCCTTATCATTTCCCATGCATTGCCATCTTTTCTACACAATTTATCAACCCAATGTATTGATGCTAGTAGAGTATGGAGCTTCTGATAATCACCTACCTTATAGTTTCATATATGTATACCTTCTTGATAATAACTTTTCCTGTTTGACTACCATCCAAATCAATACCTCATGATCACTTTCACCAACAGGTCACAGTGTTGATACCTCATTCACAACCGCATCCTGTGAGGATATCACCAAATCTAACACCGATAAATCTCACGTTGCTTCCGTCACACACTGCATTAGATAGATATCCCACAGAAACTCAATATATTCACCCTCCTTGTTACTATACACTATTTCTTCCTTCCACTCCACATTCCTATAATTAAAATCTTCCTTTTACTTGCCCAACTAATTTTGCTAAACATTTCACAGTCAATACCCTCCACATTCACTAGCCTATAACAGCATCCCATTAAATATACTATTCTGTTGATCTCAGCTTCACACCATACAGCTTCAAAAACTTCACACATACTACTATTTTCCATTTTGACTCTTGAAGGACACAATTCCTCTGCTACCATTAATAATACTCCTCCTCCTCTCTTCATCTTCCTATTCTTTTTGAAAACTTCTATATCCTGCCATTTCAAGTTCTGACAGTACGAGGGTGGTCTTAAAAGTTTTCAGCGTTGACCATAGATGGCAACGCTATCAGCAAGATTTTTTCTTTCTTTCTAAAGTTAGTACATCTGTCATAAGCATAGATGTGAAATTGCAAGTCATTCTATCATGTAGTTTGTTTTATACAGCTGTCTGAAGCAAAAGTGTTGTCTGTATCCCTTGAAATGGATAAAATTGAGTATCATGCAGTTATAAAACTCTTTGTGAAAGAAGATTTAATGCCAAAAGAAATTCATTCGAAGTTCATAAAAGTTTATGGGCACTCTTCTCCTTTGTTTTCGACAATTAAGAAATGGGCTACCAAGTTTAAACGTGGCCATACCAGCCTGGAAGATGATCCACATGAAGGATGTCCAAAAAGTGTAGCAACACCAGAAATCGTTGATCAAGTGCACGATATGGTATTGGATGGCTGACGAGTCAAAGTGCATGAAATTGCTAAGACTATAGGCATTTCAAAATAACGTGTAGGATGTATATTGCATGAAGAATTGCATATGAAAAAGCTTTGCATAAGATGGGTGCCACGCCTGCTCACAGCAGATCAAACACGTACTTGCATTAAAATCTCTGAACAGTGCTTGGAGTGTTTTAACAAGAATAAAACTGATTTTGTGCATCTATTTATTGCTATGGATGAGACTAGGATTCACTATTACACACCAGAATCCAAACAGCAGTCAAAACTGTGGACAAATGCCGGTTGTTCAGCTCCAGAGAAGACAAAATCGGTTCCATCAGCAGGAAAGGTCATGACATCGGTGTTTTGGGAAGCTAAAGGCATTTTGTTTATTAATTATCTTGAAAAGGGTAAAACAATAACCAAAGAATATTATTCCGATCTTTTAACCAGACTAAACAAAAAAATTCGTGAGGAAAGACCCGGTTTGCAGAAGAAAAAAAAAATCATCCTTCATCAGGACAATGCACCTGCCCACAGATGTGTTTTGACAATGGGAAAATTAAGGGATCTGTACTATGAATTGCTGGAACATCCACCCTGTTCCCCAGATTTGGCTCCCTCTGACTCTTATCTCTTCCAAAAACTAAAACTCTCCCTCGCTGGTCAGAGTTTTTCTTTGAATCAAGAGGTGATTGCAGTGTAGAGGGATATTTTGCAGATCTTACTGAGAACCACTACAGGGACAGGATAATGGTGCTGGAACATCGCTGGAATAAATGTATTAGTCTTAAGGGAGATTATGTTGAAAAATAAAAATAATTTTGAAATTATAAATTCGTTTTTTCATTGTTAGGCAGAGAACATGTCAAACCACCCTCGTATATCATCCTCAGTCAACCAAGTTTCACTATGCCAATTATCTTTGGACATACTGATTCAATCAATGCTACAAACTCAGTCCCTTTGCTTCTAATACTCTGTTCATCAGTATACAAGCATAACAATTCACCACTCTGAGGCCATCTCATCTACACATTCACTCGTTACTCTCTCTACTATAGTGCACTTCTTTATTCTGACCATCCCTGTTTCCCTGATCCTCCTAATTCTCATCCTCACCATTTTGCACTGCATTGCTTTGCTCTGCTATAATCAATTCCTCACCTTTGTATCCATTCTCTTCCAATTCTTCCACAACCTGATTTTCAACCTCTCTCTGACTCTGAGTGGTATTAATTTTGTATGAACCCTGCATACTCTTAGTAAACAACAATCACTCCAATTGATCAACACCAAACCCATTCAAATGCATTTCATCAGCTTTCAACCATTCTAACTTCCATTCAAATTCATTCCATACATTCACAAATTAAACACTGTCTGTCAGGCACAGTTCAGCCATCTTGTCATTCAGTATCAGTTCTACTCACTGCTGTCATATCTAGGCAATAAACTAACCATTTTCCTAATGACACTATTATCATTCACTTCCTGCAATAACTTCAAATCCCTTTCCACATTCTTTGTCTCGCTATTCGAGTCATTTGTGCCCACCACTGCCTACCACTAATTCTGATACCTGTTCCTTCCTTCTATGAAGCATCTGATATTCGTTTTATTGTACCACCTGTAAAACATGTCTTGTGCGCTTTATTTTTTGCCACACCTCTAATGATTGAGTCAAATATAGCAACTCTGCTATAAAAATAATAGCAATTCTGCCTATAATCAAGGAAAGTGACTTGCAGCCTGTTCTGGGAGGTTGCTTAAATTTAGAATTCTCAGTCAAGAAAGAGTTTGTGGAACTATAAAGCTGGCAATTATGAGAAACTTAGCTGTCAGCTTGGAGCAATGCCATGGCATAAGAAGCTACATGGAATGAACCTCATTAGTGCATGAGAAGTGGTCAGGGATTGTTTGAGCAAGGCAGTATCAGACTGCATACCCAGGGTCAAGAGGATAAACCAAGTAAGGATCAAATGGATGAGCTTCAATATAAAGCAGGAGCTGCAAAAAATAAAGCACTGTGGAAGGAATATAAACAAAGTGATCAGCATGCCCATGAGCAGTATGAAGCACAAGCAAGAAGGGTGTGTCAAAGAAGGCTATAGCAGATTTTGAGAGAAAATTAGCTAGGCAGGCCAAAGTAAATCGAAAAAGTTTTTTTTTTTTTTTTTGCTATGTAGCAAATAAGTAAAAGAATGACTGTGGAAAGATAACTTTACTCAGATTTTTAAAAATAATTAAAGCTGTGCATCTTTTACATGTAAACTGTAGACTCCATTATATAGACATCATTAAAGAAAGAATGAAGCAGTTTGAAAACAAGAACCAAACCTTGGAGTTTCATTGGCAAACTCTGAAGAAAACATTGATTCAGATAGGGAGGTATGTGGTCAAGTTGTTTGCAACGATAAAAAATAAGAATGCCATGATGCTGTGTTTTTCTTCTTTATCACAAAACATAAAGCAGCAGTTCAGGAAAAGAAGAAAACATATGGAAAGTTCATAACAAATAACTTAGCAGATGCCCTAGAACAGTGTTTCTCAACCTTTCTAAGTCGAAGGACCAGTAAAATGCCTAAAAGAATTCTACGTACCACTAAGTTATATAATTTCTTTTAAAAAATGTATGTGGGGATTGGAAAAAACTGTGCCTTTTATAACATAATAAATCTAAAAGCATGTTTGGAATACATATGGGAAGATAATTAAGTTGGAAGTAAACAATTAAAAGTGTATCATCATTGAATAAAGTTTTAATTTTTATTAAACAAATAATGGTATCGGTTTTCGATTTCCTGTGGGCAAATGAATGGGTATTTCAGTTTCGTCCCGCTGATATCCCGATTCATCTACCCACAGCAACTTTTATATTTTATATGTTATCCCCATTCATGTAAACACACTTATTAATCTCACCCCACACAACTTTTTTTAACGGCGTTGGTACCATGGGTAAATGAATGGGGAATGTCAGTGCCGTCCTGCTGAAACCCTCATTCATCTGCCCACAACGATGTTTATCTTCAATCCCCATTTATCTACCCACAGAAACTTTTATATTTTATATGTTATTCCCATGCATCTGTCCGTACAACTTTTATCTTCACGCACTCTCTGATTCGACCTTTGACATGTAAACTGTTCCATTCACTAAGTGCATTGTGAGATGAGGGAAAAATGTCAAGTTTGTATTCATATACTGAATACAAACTTGACATCCATGGATTCCATCATGGGTGACATCCCTTGTCCTGTCCAAACCATTTCCTGCATATACCCAAAAATTTCATTCAGAACATCCCAAAGCCACTAATGCTCCCCCCATCCATCCATCCATCTACATGCACTCAATTCCGGCCGATACCAATCACTTTATTTTCCTGACGACTTCCATGACCAGCAAAAAATTTAAGACATCTTGTTGTGTGAGGTCCTTCCCGATATCTATAAACAGTCCAACCCACGATGTCAATCGCAAAATGCCACCCACTTGGTCGGGTGCATTTTCCCACCAGTGATCGTATGCTGTATATACCGTATGCATGTGATTTGTGATCAAGCTGGTGACTGGTCTATGGAATGCTCTCTATGAGGAAAAATTGAAGGTGTGTGGGTTGTAGAGTTTAGGGGATATGATAGCAACTTGCAAGTTACTAAAAGAATTCTATAAGATTGACACAAAAGAATTTTTTTCAGTACATGAGGAGTCAGAACAGAAAACGAGGGGTCACACTTGTAAGTTGTCTTAAAGTTGTGGTTAGTAAGGGTGTGCAAACTAGGTTCTTTACTTGGAGAGTGGTGAATGAGTGGAATGGATTGCCAGAGGTGGTTGTGAGCACTTAAACAGTGAATTAGTTTAAGGAGATGTATGATGGGTAGTGTAGGTCTCCCACGATGAGTCTTGCCTCCATGGAGATAACAGTCTAAATAATAAACTACAAAAACTGATATAAAATATCATAGCATTGTATTAGGTAAATAAAATTGATGTTAAACTGAAACTGTTCTGATTAATTCTTACTCATTGCAGATGAACAGGTTAGCACTTTTTTCAAGCCCTAACAATATACTGTCTTAATCTGTTGGGGAAAACTTCCTATAAATACAACGGATCTGAATCTATTCCATACTGAAAGTGTAGATAAGGAATTGATAACCTCCATTTTTTATTTTATTTTATATAAAAGAGTTGGCAAAGATAAAAAAAAAAAAAAGTGAGCAAAGGCATTGGGATGTCAGTTTAATGCAACAAAATGTAAAGTTTTAAAATTTGGGATCCGCAGAAGGGACTTGATACTTACTTAGAGTTATGCTGGAAGAAGATGAGCAAGCAAGGGATCTTAGGGTGATTGTGGATAGAAATTTAAAATTCCAGGGACATTTTTCCAAGGTAGTGAAGACATCTCAGAGAATTGAGGCAACGTTCATGAGAACATTGATCATAAGACATAAATATGCTGGTCCTATTGTCAAGCTTTGATTGGACCACATCTGGATTTTTGTGCTGAGATCTGGTCACCAGAACTTGAAGGGGGATTATTATTATTATGGGCAACTCCAAGGAGTCCTTAGAATCATCGAGGGAGGCCCTAACATCGTGGCAAGAACAGCTATTCAATATTCACACAGTATCTATCATACTTCGCCTTGAACTCATTCACAGTCATGGCACCCATAACAGGCTCTGGCAGCTTATTCCACTCATTCACCACTCTCCAAGTAAAAAACCTAGCTCTAACACCCTTGCTAACCACACTCTTGCCCAGTATCCATGGATGGACCCTAGTCCTCCCACCACCAGTTCTGTTCTCAAAAATATCTTCTGAATTAATCTTATAGAAACCCTTAAGTAATTTGAATGTCTCAATCATATCCCTGCCTATCGGCCCATTTCTGCAACCCACAAATCTTCAGCCTGTTCTCATAAGGTTCATTCCATAGACCTGCTATCATCTTGGTCACTCGTCTCTGGATCCTCTCAAGAAGAAGAAACCCTGGCACCCATATCTGGGCACAATAGTCTAGATGGAGTCTTATCAAGGCTCGATACAGAGGAACAATAACTTGCTTGTCTCTGCATCAAAGTATTCTTCAGTAACCAAGTGATTTGATGTGCTGATTTAGCCACTTTTGCAATGTGCCCCCTAAACTTCAACTCCCTATCCACCAACACTCCTAAATCCCTGGCCTCATCAATCTCCTGGAGTACAGTTCCACCAATGTGGTATACTGCTGCTAATCTTTTCACCCCAAAATGCATAACCTTACATTTTGCCACATTAAATTTACATCCATTCTCCTTTAATTAACTGCATGGCTAATTTTTTTTCATAATTCGCGTTTGCTTTTCTTACCACTCGTTACCCTTCTGGCCTGCACTTTATACCTTTCATGTGCCTGCAGGTCACCTTTCTCCTTAAATTCCCTCCACAGCTCAAGCTTAATAGTGTTATTCATCCATTTAACTCCTACTTGATTTACTATTCAGACTCTAGGTATACAGTCAGCCATTGCCTCCTGCAAACACTCCTTAACCACCTCCCATGCACTATCAATATCCAGCCCTTGCAGTTTTACATGCCATGGCACTGAACCAAGCAATCTCCTAAGCTTGTCACACTTACTAGCCCGGTAATTCCACATGTACCCTGTCTTAATTGAAAATTCCACACATTTAGTCACCTCCCAGAAGTAACCTTGGAGAGGGTGCTGTGAAGTCGGGACTACAACGTTCATTATGAGGATAAACCGAGGGCATGCAGACTGCAGTTTGGGGAATAGAAGGCAGGGCGGGGGGAGATATAATCAAGATATAATCAAGACATTCAACTTGAAGGGTTATTATTGTATTAACACTGAGGAGATTTTTAAAAAGGTAGAATGAGGGAAAGGGACCATCCCTGGAAGTTGCAAAAGGAGGTGGTGAGTAAAAGAGTAATAAGTAAGTTTTTTGCATGGAGAGTGTTAGGACCATGGAATGCATTGCCTGAGAGGGTGGTGAACATTCATAGTGTGGACGATTTTAAGGAGTGGTATGATAGTCTTTGTGTTCACTAGTATTAGTCTCCCATGATGAGTCTTGTAACTCTCTGGGGGTCAGGAAAATAATATTTTTGACAGTGTAGAGAGAGTTTTTTTTTTTTTTTTTTGCACAGGTTCGTTTTGTATAATGAACATAACTTTTTCCTCCCGTTCTCTGGATGATGTTAGCAGGATATGTAAATAAGCTTATTGGCACTCGGGCGGCTCGTGCATAGGCACTGCAGAACTGCAGCACCCCCAATTTTTCTCAATATATAAATATATTTATTAATTTATTTATATTTTTGCTTGTAATATTTAATTTTATCATCAACAATCCTATACAATTCTTGTATTTTGTATAAAAAATAATAAAAATCCATCTTGTAGCACTTAGGAGGGCGAAGGATGCTAGCAGCACTGTGTTTACCACAGTGTCATATTGCTACACATGCAAGCATATTCACGTCATAGTGAGATGCGAGCTATTAGCATAATATGGCACTGTCCGTCGCTCAGTTCCACTATTGTTTATATGCAGTTTGCACCAGTAGTAGAGTATTCATAGTGCTTATTGTGTTTACTCCGTCTCTTTAGATATTTGGACATTACAATTAAATCCTTTAATTGTAATGTCCAGAAATTGTAAATCCATTCCTTTAATTGTAATTAAAGGAATGGATTTTATTTTAAAATAATTCTGAATTATACTTCTTCTTCTGCTGCTTTTCCCACTTAAGTTGGGTCGCTGTTTGTGGTGAGTTTCCTCCACAACTTCCTGTCTTGGGCTGTAGCCATATCCAAGTTCTTCACCCTCAAGTCCTCCTCCACCATCTCCCTCCATCTCTTCTTTGGCCATCTGTGCAAGTTTCCTCTTCCCTTGCACATCCATCTACATGATCTTTCTTCCCACATACTCTTCGTCCCTCCTCATCACATGACCAAACCATCTCAACCTTGCCTCCTGTATCTTTGCTCCTAAGTTCGTAACTTTCACCGTTTCCCCTTACATAGTCATTTCTCAGATGATCCTTTCTGGTCACACTGCACATCCACCTAAGCATTCTAAACTCCGCTACCTCCATCCTGCTGATGTTATTTTTCCTCAGGGCCACAGTTTCCAAAGCATACTTCATAGTTGGTCTCACTACTGTCCTGTAAATTGTGCCTTTTAGATTGATCGGCACCCTCTTATTACATAGCACTCCAGCCATCTCTCTCTCCAGTTCCTCCATCCTGCTTGTATCCTGCATCCCACTTCCTTCTCAGCCTCACCATCCTCTTTCATTGTTGAACCTAAGTATCTAAAGTCACTGACCTTCCTGATGACATTTCCTTCCAGCTCCAGATCTGTCTCCTGGCTGCCATCCACTTTGCAACACATATACTCGGTTTTACTTCTGCTCAGTCTCATACCTCTCTCTCTCCCATTACTTTCCTCCAACTTTCCAGTTTGGCTGCCACTTCTTCTCCTGATTCTGCACACAGCACGATGTCATCTGTATACAACATAGTCCAAGGCGTGTCTTCTCTCACTTCCTCCGTCACCACTTCCATCACAATATTAAACAGGAACGGACTTAATGCAGACCCTTGATGCAAGCCAACTGTCACTGGAAAGCTTTCTGTCACTGCCAGGCATGTTCAAATACTTGTCTTCACATTTTTGTACATCTCCTGCACCAACCTGACATATTTCTCCAGTACCTTCTCCCTCAGACACCTCCAGACTTCTTGCCTTGACACTCTTATCATACGCTTTCTCCAGATCAATAAATACCAGATGTAGCTCCCGTTGCTTCTCTCAAAACTTTTCCATCATCTGTCGTACTCCAAAGATAGCATCTGTGGCCAGTCGACCAGGCATGAAGCCAAATTGCTCCTTTGCAATCTCCACCTCCTTCCTCAGTCTTCCATCAAGAACCCTTTCTAGGATTTTCGTTGTGTGGGACATCAACTTTATTCCTCTGTACTTTTTACAGTCTTGTGCATCCCCTTTACCCTTGTAGATGGGGACAAGAGTACTTTACATCCATTCCTTGGGTATATTTTCATGTTGTCAAACTTTCATGAACAGGTTCCACAGCAGGTCAGTTCCCTCTTCCCCCAGAGCTTTCCATGCCTCCACTGGAATGCTGTCTGGGCTCACCGATTCTCCATTCTTCATCCTTTTCATGGCCTCCTTCACTTCCTCTCTACTGATGTTCTGCACCATCCCCTCAGTAGGCTGCCCATCTCTGTGAGTTCTCACATTTTCCTCATTCAAAAGTCCCTCAAAGAGTATATTCTCCTTCTGTGTCTTATATCCACATCCCTCCATAATATTCTTCCTTCAGCGTCTTTGATCTGCCTCACATGTACGATGTCCTTTGAAGCCTTATTTCTATTTCTACATTTTGCCAATCGATAAATCTTTCTCTGTCCTTCCTTTGTTTCTAATCGATCATAAATGTCTTGATATGCCATGGCCTTTACCTGTGCAACACTCTCTTGGCTTCTCGCTTTTCTCTTTGTATTCCTCTCTGTCCTCTTCCACTCTTGACTCGTCCCACTTCTGCTTTGCCTTCCTCTTAGCTGTCACTGCTTCTTGTACATGATTATTCCACCACCAACCCTCCTGCTCTGTAATCTTTCCGGATGTTTCACCAAACACCTCAATTGCACAGCTTAGAATTACTTTTGAATTATGTCTCCACCAGTCTTGTACACTTTCTAGTCCATCCAAAATCCTCTCTAACACCTTCTCCCTAAAACGGTTCCTCACACTCTCTGCTTTTAAGCGAAACCACTTAATTGTCTTCCTCCAATGGCTTCCAAAGGTTCTTATCTTCGACTTTATTTCAAAGTCTGCACACAGCAGCTGGTGTTGCTGTGCCATTTGATCTGTTGAGATTACTTTACAATTTGTTACTGCCTTAAGATATTTTCTTCTAGTCGAAATGTAGTCAATCTACGAACTATTGTAGCCACTTTTAAATGTTATCAAATGCTCTTCCCTCTTACAGAAGAAGGAGTTCACAATTGCCAGATCAAACATTACTGCAAAGCCCAAAATCCTCTCTCCTTCCTGGTTTATCATTTCCACTCCATGGCCACCATGCACCTTTTCACAGCCCCTATTCTGTCTCCCTATGTGTCCGTTCAAGTCTCTTCCGACAATCATCATCTCGTTTTCTTCCAGTTCTCTCATTTCTTCATCTAGCACATTCCAGAATTCATCTTTCTCTTCTGCTGTACAGCCAACTTGTGGGGCATATAGGCATATACACATAAGACGACTAGTTGCTCTTCTCCAAGACACAGTTTCATTCGCATGATCCTGTCATTCCTCCTACCCACTTCCAGTACTGCCCTTCATTCTGCTACACACCACAATTCCGACACCATTTCTTCCCTCTTTATTCGCTCCAGAGTAGGACAATTTATACCCATCTTCTAGTTCCTTCGCTTTTTCTCCCTTCCACCTTGTCTCCTGCATGCATAAAATGTCCAACTTCCTCTTCCTCATCATGTTTGCCACCTCTCTTCCCCTTCCAGTCATGCTTCCAACATTCAGCGTTCCCACCTGCAACATTCTCTCCACTTGCTGGGCTCGCTTCTTTAACCGTAACTGCTCTTGATGCCGTAGCCCTTGTCCATTTCTTGCAGCTGTAGGGTGATGTGGCTGCGCGTTGCTTAAGGGGGTATGCCCTAGCCCTTGTATCACTTTCTTTTCGACTCATTTAATCATATCCAGAGCTGGCAGTGAAGTTTTATGACCTGGTGCCCTTCCTGACGTCAACCTTCAGCATTTATCCGGGCTTGGGACCGGCACCTGTTGGGGCTAGCTTGCCCCCTTCGGTGGCTGCAATAGGTGAAATGACATAGCAAGATAGGAAAGATTCTGTTAACAATAAGGTAGCTCTCTTATTGTTAAGAGAGTTACCTTTGTGCTTTTTTATATGCCCATTGAGCTATATTGCTTCTTTTATACTTATTGTCCTTCATTTGAGGAGATTTTAGTCTAATCCCTCCTTGCTGATCAATGCATAGCAAGATAGGAACCTTTGTGCTTTTTTATATGCCCATTGAGCTATATTGCTTCTTTTATACTTATTGTCCTTCATTTGAGGAGATTTTAGTCTAATCCCTCCTTGCTGATCAATGCATAGCAAGATAGGAAAGATTCACCCCTAGCCCTCGAATAATACTCTAATAGCATTGGAGGTAAGGAGCAAGAAGAGAAGAAAGAAGGGTAGAGGACCAGTCTACAGATAATATAACAGATGTATATTACATGAAGTAAGGTATGGTCCAGCATCAGGTATTTACCCTCGCCCTTTATCCAGGCTTGGGACTGGCACCTGTTGGGGCTAGCTTGCCCCCTTCAGTGGCTGCAATAGGCGAAATGACATAGCAAGATAGGAAAGATTCACCCCTAGCCCTCAAATACTCTAATAGCATTGGGGGGTAAGGAGCAAGAAGAGAAGAAAGAAGGGTAGAGGACTAGTTCTACAGATAATATAACAGATGTATATTACATGAAGTAAGGCATGGTCCAGCATCAGGTACCTCGGGTTTGCCATGCCGTACTCACTAAAGTGAGCCCATGAGGTAATTTTGAATTATACTAAACTGTATAATTTTATCAATAATAAACAATATTTTTTCATAAAGCAAAACAAGAAGAATATATTTTATTTTTAAGTAATTTTGAATTATACAATTATACAATTTGAATTAAACTAAACTGAGTTTCACTCAATCCAGAATGGTTTCCATTTTAATTTTTTCTGCTTGTAATAATAACTCTTCATCATCTTTGTCTTCATAAAGACCTACAGTTGTGTGTACATACATAATTTTTAGTCATTAATACTATGTGATTTTATGCTCTTAGTCTGCTTATAGTGTTTCTTATCAAGAGCAGAACTCCCAAAGGGTTAGTCTGGTCTGTGATATGGTTAAGAGAGTTACCTTTGTGCTTTTTTATATGCCCATTGTGCTCTTGTGCTGTATTGCTTCTTTTATACTTATTGTCCTTAATTTGAGGAGATTTTAGTCTAATCCCTCCTTGCTGATCAAGCTTTGTGAACCTCTGCTACTTAAGTAAGGTAGTTACATGGAAGAGAAGGCAAACTCCCACTGCAGTGAAGAAGAAAGTTCAGTAAGACAAGATATATCCCTAATCCTTGAATAATATAATAGTAGTGGGGAAAGGATCAAGATAAAATGGAGAGAAAGAAAAGAAGGGACTAGTCAACAGATAATATAACAAACTAATTAGATTTATTATATTGTGAAATTTTCCTAGCTGTACATCCACTGTTAAAAAGTCTGTATTCTTTATTTCACTTCAGAATAAAACTTCTTGTTGCTATCCTCTGCCCTGAGGGGGGGGGGGAGGAAATAAGTAACAGGATTCAATTATCTAACTTTATCTACTTTCCTCTTCAGAGGTTTCAAAACTCATTTGGTATTGATAATTGTCCTTTGGTTGGAAAGACTTGGACTCTGTTGTGGAGTTGAAAAACTTTCATAAGGATTTTTTTAACTTGATTGTGTGTGATATACATATGGAGGTGGTGGGATTTTTCCTCCTACAAAACAGGCAGATTGGCCAGTGTACATGATCTCACAGACATAATACTGACCTCAGAACATTAATTACTTTGACTGTAATTCCCAACAAGAAACTTTCCTGTTTGGTGCAAGGAACTAAATTTCCTGCAACGAGTTTGGGTAAGATAAGTTATTGACTCTAAACTCCCTAAAAGAGAGATATGATTAACTGAAAAACAAAACATTATTATTATTATTAATATATTATGGCTATTATAGCTTGTTTTTGTTTAGGAGTGTCCCTTATTTTAATACATTGGCTAACATTACTCAAAAAAGAGGTGTGTATATATATATATATATATATTTAGGGCATTATGGGTGAGTATAGAAGACAATATGGCAGAATAAAAGAGGTGGAAAAAATTTTGTACATACCTTGTTTTTGGTTCTATGATGCCTTCCAATTCCAAGATCTTGCTAAAGGTTGTTTATAAACGGGGGGGGGTGCGTTTTGACGCGGGAAATAAGATTGGAAACCCGGGTTACTATTAATAATATATATGTTACCGCTAAAGTGCAGAAATCAGTTATTCTACAGATTATCTAGGTATTGTGCAGATTAACTAGGGTGATCCGTTAACATGCCAAAAATTGTTTCATTTCTCAAATTACCTAGTAGGTAATCTGCACATTACCTGCTAGGCACTCGTTAAAGTGAAAATAAGATCTTTGCTGGAACAACATCAATTAAAAAACTATAATACAAAGAATCAAACGGTTTAAAATATTATTACAATTAAGGAAATGAACTTAAGTATAAAGTGCTAATAAGCTTCATTTCGGCAATGAAAACATTACTTAAATTAAGGGGATATTAAATCCCACATAGTTTTAAAACCGAATAAGAAACTCAAAGATTGGAATCAGAGAGTTTCTTGCCGAATATAGTAAACTATAAAGTATCGGCGACACTAGCGTTAGCCAATGCAAGTGATCCTAGTACATAGTACAATACCGGGCAACTCATTGCAAAGGTGGAGGAAGTTCAGATCGCTATTCTTAGGTATTTTCCATAATGTAAAAACACATTTTTCTAGGAAATGTATGCTGTTATTACATTATGGAGGGAGGTCACTACCCAGACCGGTTTCAGCCTTTTTTGAGGCTTCATCAGTGAGTAGCTAGACCTAATACCAAAGTGTATAGCGAAAAGAACTTATGTACTCTGCGAATGAGTTTTCCAAACAGGTGCAACCATTAAGTTACTTAAGTATAATTTACTTAAGTTACATTATGGAAAATACCTAAGAATAGCGATCTGAACTTCCTCCACCTTTGCAACGAGTTGCCTGGTATTGTACTACGTACTAGGATCACTTGCATTGGCTAACGCTAGTGTCGCTGATACTTTATAGTTTACTATATTCGGCAAGAAACTCTCTGATTCCAATCTTTGAGTTTCTTATTCGGTTTTAAAACTATGTGGGATTTAATATCCCCTTAATTTAAGTAAATTAAGGAAATGAATTTGCAAAACATGATAAAATTATGTTTACTTATACTTATTAGTGCAATCTAAAGATTGGTGACACTTTGAATTACATAGCAATTGGTTTTTGCGACAAGCACACCTATTTGTGGTACATTTAGATTTACAGTCACATTTTCTGAAACCCTGCCCAGTACCAAGGGATTGTTTTATTGCTGTTTGACGTAAAGATATTTCTACAGCAGGGACATCTTCTTTCATTAAAAATCTCTCTTTGCAAACACTGAATTCAGATTTTGCATACAATTGTTTTAAAATACCCGTTTTACTACCAAGTTTATAAAAGCCATCCTCTGTTTTACTAAGAACCACAGCTAAAATTGAGCGGGCATCAGTTTTTGCTCTGTCTGCTTCCGGTACTTTAATTCTCACAGTGACACCTTCATCAACATTTGGTTGCTTTGCATTAGAAACTGCTAACATTTTCTTTACTTGCTTTTCTAAACCTTTCTTGGCTTCATCACGCTGTATTTTCTGATCCATATTCTTTTTACAGATGTTGCACAATATATTCTTACCATACCCTTCCTCTTTAGGATCTGTTTCACCACAAATTACGTGAACAAACATGTCACACGATTTACACTTGTGAGCACCTGATGCTGCTTTTGAGCAAACAATACAGACCATTTCTTGTATAGTCCTCTTTACAGACTCTGTACGAAACTGTGATGGCGATTCTGCTGAAGTTGAGGGTAACTCAGTGATGACTTCTTCAACATGCAGAGGTGATTCCTTGGAGGTGCAGGGTAACTCAATATTCTTCATAACTGTATCCTCAATCAACGGTATAGAAGGCAGTTTAAGATTACTATCGATAAATTCTTGTATTTCTCTAGGTGATTCTGTAGAAGCAGGGGATAACAGAATGTCCTCTTGAGTAAAATTTGACTGTGATCCCATAATCACAGTTTCTTGTGAATCTTCTAATTTTTCAAGGTCTTCTTCTTCTTCAGTATTTATTGAATGTAATACACTTTGTGGTATAATAGAAGAAGACAATCCCACTTTTGCAGGACATCCGAACATGGCTTCGTATGGACTTCTTTTAATTGCAGAATGATAGGCACGATTCTTCATGAATTGTACAAATCGTACGCCTTCACTCCACTTAGTTTGGTTATCAGCCATCCAAGTAGTGAGCATGTTTTCAATGTCTTGATTCGCTCGTTCTACACTTCCTTGACTTTGGCTGTGCCTAGGTTTGCCATTAACCATTTTGATTTCTGGCCACAACTGTGTTACACGTTCTAAGATTTTATTACAAAATTCGCATCCGTTATCAGAATGCAAAATACTTGGAGCGCCAAAAAGGAGAAAAATATCAAGCAAGTTATAGTCATCCGCTCATTTTGATGTGAGCGGCTTCAATACAACAAATTTTGTTAAGTGGTCTTGGTATACGAGAAAAAACTTAAACTTTCCATATGGTTGAGATTGGTAATCGATGAGATCCACCTGGCATCTGCTATTGAAATGCGATGAAATAATCGGCTTTACAACAATCCTTTTTTTGCACTTTTTTGTTTTTGTTGACAAGGTTCGCATAAATCCAAAAACATTTTTATTTGGGCTTGGGTTATGTTTTTATAAAGTGTATTTAATTGCTTGATCATTCTGTCTCTTCCACCGTGGCCAATTGACAAATGAGTAGAATACAATATGTCAAACAATTCTTCGGCATGGACAAACTTTTTCACACTTTCTCGCACATCTGACAACAGCTCAATGAGTTCTTCATAGCCTTGTACAGTTAACACATCATACCTTTGAATTATTCGATAATCTTGAGATGATTCTTTCTTCTTGGAAACTTTTATTCGCTTTACATCTTCAATTATGGAATCATACTTTTGTTTTGTCATTAAAACACTATTATATTTTGAATCTTCGCTAAAGAGGTTTGTGAAGAATCTTTTCTTCATTTTACTCACCAATTCGGTGCTTGCTTGCATAATAGGAGCTAAATTTATCTGCTTTAAAAAAATCACGACACAAATTCATGCACTAACAGGCAGAAACGAATTTGAAAACAGAATTAGCTATGCTACGAACTAGCAGCTGACGCAAATTATGAGAAATAAAAACAACCGGCGACAACAAGACACTGGTGAACTCAAACTAAAAGTGGAGTGAGGGGGGGGGGGGGTGAAGGAGCAGGAAAAGGAAATGAGAGAAACAAACTTTTGAACTTTAACGATACGGAAGCCATTAATGTGCACATTACCTACGTAAAATGCGGAAAACTCTTGATTCTGCACATTAACGGAGCAAATCAGTTAATCTGCAGATTAGCTAGGTAATGTGCACATTAGCGGCTTTCGAGCTTTAGCGGTAACATATATATATATATATATTATTTTGTTTAGGACCGCATTTTTTGTGTGTGTGTGTGAGGGGTAGAAAACGAAGGGGAAGAATATCCTTATGTGGAAACTGGGACGGGTTAACGGGGTGTGGACCGTTTCGGACGTCGTCTGACCGTCATCGGAACCTTGTGGGAATGAGTGTAGGGCTATCTCAAGGCTGCAAGTTGCATCTGCCAAATTAGGGTATTTGTGGTCGCTACATGGCCGGAGGCATGGCCACTCCTAAACAAAAACAGACTATAATAGCCGTAATTATATTAATAGTGTTTAAGAGGAGTAACATGGGAATTTTCCCAGAAACTATGCTTAATTATTATTATTACCACCCCAAGACCTCATGGAGTCAGACTCATCTGGGAGGTCCTTTGCAGACACCACATTCTCAGGCAAGGCATTCCAATCATTCATAACTCTGCACGAAAAAAACCTACCTCTCACTCCCCTACTCACACCCTCTTTATACAGTTTCCAGGGACGACCTCTGGTTCTCCCCTGATCTCCCACTATTCTCTGTAAAACTTCTCCAGCATTGATCCTATAACAACCCCTTACCAACTTGTAGGTCTCTATCATATCTCCCCTTTTCCCTCCTGTCCACCAGACTGCAAATTACATCTTCTCAATCTTTCCTCATACTCGACATTCCAGAGGTCAGAAACTACTTTAGTCTGTTTCCTTTGGACCCTTTCCCACATCTCTTCATCCTTCTGAAAACCCGGTGACCAAATCTGGGCACAATAGTCCATGTGTGGCCTAATCAAAGCCTTATACATATAAGAATCTCCCTACTTCTGCACGTCAATGTCCTTCACATCATTCCCAGAAGCCTTTGTGTTGTTTTCACAATTTTGGCGATGTCCACTAAATTTTAGATCCTTATCCACTATCACCCCACAGATCTCTTATTTTTTCTACCTCCAACAATATATTCTCACCAAGCATAAATTCTGCATCCCATCTTTGTTTTCCAAATTTTAAAACCTTTCTTTTTGCAACATTGAACTCGCATCCCCATTTCCATGCCCAATCACTCAATCTATTCAAGTCCTCTTGCAAGGCCACGATATCTTCACTACTCTTTATGGTCGTCCCAACTTTGCATCATCTGCAAAAAACTGAATATCTCCATCTAAATCTTCACCTATATCATTAATATACAAGTTAAACTGCAATGGACCTAAAACAAACCCCTGAGGCACTCCACTAGTGACTTTCCTTTTCCTGGATATCGCTCCCCCATACACAACTTGTTGATACCTAACAGATAGCCAGTCTCTAATCCACTGCACCAATCTAATATCCAACCCCATCTGCTCTAGTTTGACTGTCAACCTACTATGAGGTACTCTATCAAAAGCCTTTGCGAAATCCAAGTATATTACTGTGTATCCTTTTCCTCTGTCCTAGGAAGCAGTCACTTGATTGTAATAAGTAAGTAGATTACTAAAACATGACCTCCCTTTAGCTAATTCATGCTGTCCATCAAAGATAATACCATTGTTATCAACCCAACTCTGGATCATGGTTCTCACAAGCTTCTGCAACAACTTAACCACAACACCTGACACACAGATAGGCCTATAGTTTGATGCTTGAGTTCGATCACCTCCTTTATGAAGTGACACAATCTTGCCCTCCTTCCACTCCTTACGAACTTGACCGTGTGCAAGACTCATATTAAAAAAATATGTCAAGGTAGGGTCACCTCCCTGGCACATTCTTTCAGAATGCGTGGTGATATATTATCAAGTCCCACAGCCATATTAACATCTAGTTTACTCAATTCCCCATACACCTCTTGTTCACCTACAGTCAGTCTCTCCTCCCCATCATCAATTGCTCTCAATCCCTCCATGAAATCACATTCACAAGATGGAAAGATCTTTATGAAGTGCTCATTAAGTATTTCCACCACACATTCTGCATCAGCTGTCTTTATACCATTTTCTCCAATCAATGTCATCCTTCCATATTTATTCTTTCTTTTGCTGGCTACATATCGAAAGAATTCCTTAGGATTCTTTTTGGCTTCATTAGCCAACTGCTGTTCATACCTCTCTTTATCTACCCTCACCAACCAAGTCACCCTCCTTGCCTGATCTTTGTAGACCTCATGGAATTGGTTATTTTCACTTCTCTTATGCTGCCTCCACAATGCCCCTTTTCTCTGTATCGCATACTTAATCTCCTTATTCATCCATCTCACACCCACCTTATTTAACCTTCTCACCCTTGGAATACATTTGGACATTGCATCTACTAAACAGTTTTTGAAAATCCCCCAAGCTGCATTGATTTCTTTTCCAGCTAACTCCTCATTCCATCATGCTACACCCTCAAGCTGTCTCCTGAGCTCCTCATAATCACCCCCCCCCCTTGTAGTTTCACATATACCCTTTTCTCACAGAGGTCCTCGCACTGCTGGCAACCACCCAGGTAATCACCTCATGGTCACTCTCACCAGTTGGTCACTCTGAAACCATTTTTTCTACTGCCTTGATACTGAAAGAGAATGTGTGTGTGTGTTAAAGAATCGGTTTCATAATGTATTACTGATGCTGATTGAGAAATACTGGAAAATCCTGATGACAGATGTTTCATTTTCTTTTCTTACAATGTCAAGACTTTTATCCTTGTGTATGTATATAAAAAAGATATTTCTGTATTAATTATTATTATGAAGTTATAAGAATCACAGCAAGCGGTTCCACCTTATACAATACAGTCTACTGTGCCACTCCTTAAATTCATCCACTGTTTGCACTTTCATTACTTTGTATGACTGTGTTTGGAGAGCTCTGAAAGCTAAGTTGTTTAATTTTTTTAAAAAAAATAGTGATGTTAGTTAATAGTTTTAGAATTAGACTGTGTTGTGGGGTTAATTAGATCTAATTAAAAGTTTTGTTTTAATTTATAGTCAATATAGTCTTTTCCAAGGTTAGTTACGTAACATAGCACAATGCAAACAGAACAATAGCATCCGTGTTATCATTGTTTTACGAATTTAACCAAAGGACTTCATGTAGTGCAATATCTGCAAAGGTATACACATTACCAAAGGCAAATGGAATTTGGCTTGAAAACAATAGTGGTGGGAAAGTGTGCCGAAAATGCTATGAAAGTGAGGGTCAAAAGTGTGTGTTGGGTAGCTAGAATGAAGTGGAACTGAAAATATGTGTGATATAAGAGCAGATATAGACATTAAAAGTGACACAAACACAACTGAGAGAGAGAGAGAGAGAGGGTAGAGGTATTGATCGAAAGAATAGTAATATGACAGATGTAATGAATGCAGAGTTAGCTGTAATGAGGGAGAGATAGCTCAGTTATGCGGAGTGATACACAGGGTGAAGCCGGAGCTACAACAAATACAGAAACGTCTGGCGAGTGAGTTAGCTGATATCTGAAAGAAAAAAGTGTGAGATAAGAAAAATGAGGGCTTGACTAAGAGAGAAGGAAAAATCAAGGAGCAAGTCTTGTATGGTGATTCAATCATAAAGGTGTGATTGACGAGAGATTGACAAAATCATGCTTTCCAGGTGCAAAAGTTAAGGATGTTATTCAAGCTATTAGAACACAAAAGGTAAAGTGAAAGAGTTCATCGTTTTGGCTGGAATGAATGAATGATTTGAAAGGAGAAAAGTGTGGCATGAGAGGATGTGAAAGAATTACTGGAAGTAGAAAAAGAAAAGAATGAGAGAGAGTCACGATAGTGAGTCTGTTGCTGCAGTATGACAGAGTAGAGTTGAGAAGGAGGGCCATAAAAGCAACTGACTTGATACGTAGGTTATGCAGGAGGAGTGACATGAAGTTTCTGGATGTATGGAGTGAGTTTGATGGGCAAAAGGACTAATACAAGAAGAATGGTTTGCATATGAATAGATTTGGTGTTCAGAGTCTGGAAAAAGTGTTATTGAATGAAGTGATGTGCAAAATAAGGAAACTGGAGCTTTTAGGAGTGGGAGGAAGTGAAGCTGTTGATTGGATGTGCAGACAATGATGAGGCAGTTGAGTGTAAGAATGTGTATAAAATGCCCAAGTACCACTGGTAACAAACCAGAATGGGATAGTTAGTATAAAGCATCAGGATAGTGGTGGGTCTAAGGGACTTTTTCACTTATGTACACTAATGCCAGAAGCATTCGGAACAAGCTGGAGGAATTTTTGGCATTGGTTAGTTCATGCTGGTCAAAGGCTATTGCATTAGTGAGACATGGCTGACAGAAGCTGATATAGTTAGTGGGATAGAATGTGCAGTCTATTCAGGGAGAATAGAGAGAAAAGAATGGGGGGGGGGATGTTATTGATGATAGCTAATGAACTGCAACCAAAGAGAGTAGAAATTTAACTGCAGGCCTGTGAAAATAGCACATTTGAGGCTGTCTAGTGTGAGATAGAGGCCAGCAGAACAAAACATATAGTTGGATGTTGCTATAGGCCAGGTGATGGAAAAAAATGATGGGGAAAGTATGCACCAGCAAATAGGCTCAATGCACGGAGGGTGGATAATAATTATGGAGGATTTCAACTATGAGAACATAGATTGGAAGGAAGAGAGGACACATGGGAGGAAGGAAATGGAATTTATGCAGTTACTAAGGAATAATTACCTGCGACTTCATGTGATTTAATATACTAGGGAATTGTCAGTGTCCATGAGCACATTGTTTAATCTAAGTCTCAACTTGGGTTAGTACAATGGGATGGAAAGAGGAAGGAAAATAGTTCCATTGCGTTAAGGAGTCTCCAAGACTGATGTAGCAAATTGCTGATTGATCAGCATATCAAATGACTGTATGCAGAACAACATTCCTCAGTAACTGACTCAGTTTTATAATACAGTGACAACTGGGTTGGATAAAGGTAATGGGTTTACAGTGATACTGCTGGACTTTGTAAATGTTTTAACAGGATACCACATGGAATTCTAATCAGTAAACTGCAGCACATGGGGATGGATACAGGGTTGGTGGATGGATAGGAAGGTGGCTGATGGAGAGATTTCAGAGAGTAGCTTATTCAGGAGTAGAGTCCAAAAGAAAGCCTGTGACTAGTGGCATACCACAGGGTTCTGTTCTTGGACTACTACTATTAAATTTGTACATTAATGATATAGGAAAGGATCTGAGAGGAACTGTTCAGTTTTTTGCTGATGATGCAAAGTTGGGTAGAGAGCAGTAGTTAATATAGATGATGTTAATATTTTGCAGGATGATTTGGATAGACTGGCAGTCTGGGCAAAGGAGAATGGATGTCAGTTTAATGTGGCAAAGTGTAAGTTTATGCATTTTGAGGTGAAAAGGTTACCACCTATATACCACATTGATGGAACTGTATTCCAGGAAATTGATGAAGTCAGAGATTTGGGAGTGTTAGTGGATAGAGAGTTAAAGTTTAGAGGGCACATAGCAAAAATAGCTAAAGCAGCTACCGGATTACTTGGTTACTGCAGAATACTTTGATGAGCAGGTTATAGTTCGTCTTTATCAAGTTGATAAGATCCCATCTTGACTACTGGGCACCAGGGTTTCTTGGTGATGAGGAAGAGGTGAAGAGAATCCAAAGGTAAGTGACCAAGATAGTGACAGGTCTATGGAATGACCCTTAGGAGAACAGGTTGAAGATTTGTGGGTTACAGAAACTGGTGACAGGTGGAAAAGGGGTAATATGATTGAGACATACAAATTACTGAAGGGTTTCATCATCATTATTATTATTATTATTATTATTACATGACACCTCTAAGGAGTATAAAGACTCATTGAGGGAGAGCACCTGCTCTACAACTCTCTCTCTCTACCACTCAATCAACGAACCACAACTACACCAATGCCATCTACCCCCCCCACCACCACCACCACCACTAGTATTTTCACAGACAATCACAAACATCCATGCCCATGGTGGGATTCAAACCCACAGCCTTTTTGCTGGAGAGTAGATAAACTAACTACTTGGCCAACCAGGCCAGCTTTTACAACATTAATTCAGAGAAAAATTTTCAGAACAGCTCTGGTGATGGGAGAACTAGGGATAATCCTTGGAAATAGAAAAAGTATAGTTAGCAAGGGTGTTAGAACTAAGTTTTTTGCTTGCAGAATGGTGACTGAGTGGAATAGGTTGCCAGAGTGTGTTATGGGTACCATGACTATGTGAATAAGTTCAAAGCAAAATATGATAGATAATGTGCAAATTTTGGATAGTGCTTGGCATGATGTCTAGGGCCTCCCTTGAAGAGTCTAAGGACTCCATGGAGTAGCCTGTGATGATAATAATTGTCTAGCTTGTATTCACAATTTTTGTAGTCTGTTCTCTGAACTTCAAGTTTCTATCTACAAACATCCCAAGATCCCTTGATTCCTCCACTTCTAGAAGCATTTCACTGAGTATGCAGGATTCCATCTATGGATCTCAAATTTCAAAACTTTTACATTCATCTACATTAACTTTTCTCATCTTTCCCGCTTCTTCAAATCCTCTTGAAAAGCCAAAACATTTGTGCTGTTATTGGAAGTTTTTTCACTTGGTTATACTATAAATTAAAGCTATCAAGAAATTATATACAGGGTGTTCGGGATAAATTTGACATATTTATAATTAATTATATTTTTCCGTAAGTTACATGTATTAACACACACTTCTCTTCATTTAAAAGTTTGGACCCTTCTTCATTCATATACAAGATGTCAGAAAGGATGGATAGCTGGAACCCACCTGAATCATGGAAGAGAATAACTTGTATCATGATGATTCGTGCCCGCCATCAAAATAAGGATATTACGACTGCTGCCCAATGCTCCCTGAATACAGTAAAAACAATCAGGCATGAACTAGAGACTTGCAATGGTGACTACGAGGATGTAGCAAGAAGAAAGATCCCTAGCAGACGATCTGATTGCGTTCGTACAGCAGAATTCCTCGCAAATCTGCAGGAACAGGTGTTGAAGAACCCTGGCATTGGAATTCGGGCTTTGTTCGTGGAGTTGCTAACTGTAGTCAAGCCCTGGATAACAAGGGTAGCCAATGGTAGGCCGTATGTATGGCAGCAGGATTCGGCCCCTTGCCACACCTCTGGGAAAAGTCAAAAATGGTTGTCTGAAAATTTCTACGACTTCACCAGTCCAAATGTTTGGCCTCCAAACTCCCCAGACCTTAACCCCATGGATTATTTTGTATGGGGCGCAGTTGAAAAAGACACCAATCGCACTTCCAGTAATACAAAAGCCCAGTTAATGGATAAAATTAAAACAGTTTTTGCGGCCCTTCCCAGGGAGACTGTAGCATCAGCTTGTTCGAGGTTCCGAAGCAGAATTGAAGCTGTGATCGATGCTAATGGTGGTTATTTTGAGTAAATCTTGTTGATAGTATTGTAATTAACTCTGCCTGTAATGTTTTTTTGTCAATTCATTAAATTTAATAGATACAAAGAAGATTTTCTTTTTCCTTACGAAACTGTCAAATTTATCCCGAACACCCTGTACTTGGTTTAATCCTTTATCCAAGTGTAAGCAAACAAAGTTTGCGCCTGAAGTATTTTCAGGACTGGGGCAACTTGTATAAGGAAGCTAAGACTTCACATCACTTGCCTTAGTATCCCATAATACAAAACACATCTTGCAGACATGTTGCATTATGGGAAGGGTCACTACCCAGACTGGTTTCGACCTTTATTGAGGTCTCTTCACTGGGAGCCAAACCAAGAGCTGATACTAAGGTTGAAGTAATGCAGAAGTCACATTTTCATATACGAGTTGCCAAAAGGTGTCGCACCTTATTATTAAATTACTCTAAATAATCCTGTCTGTGATGTGAGGAATCTTTATCAGGTGCTTTCAAACAATGAGTTAGCCAGTCTCATACCAAAGGGGAGCGTTTTTTTCTCCTGGAACTTTTTTCATCTCTATTAAATTTTCATTATTATCAAGTACCCCCCCCCATCGAATAATAAATAAATAAATAAAGTATATTTCATTGTAAATGTCTATTTTATTTGAATTTATATGTTCATATAAACAAAAAATATGATTCATTTTTTGTTTATATGAACATATAAACAAAAAATAAATATATAAATAAATAAATTTTTAATAGAACAAAATTTGGAATGGGTTCATCTTCATTTCCCATCCATGAAAATCCATCTATTCTTCAAGTAATTACTTCATAATAAGTATGATATGAATTACTTCAAGTAATTCATATCATACTTACGAAGATTTTTCATCTTCTTTCTAGTTGGTTTCCAGAGATGTCAGACGGCATACCCTTATCAATTTCATTTGATCCAGATGCAATATCAACGTTTTCTTGTTGCTTACAGCTACTTGTATTTGTTATATATATTGCTGTCTTTTGTGAGTTTTATAAATCCAATATTTAACCAATGATCCATACTTAAGAATTTGAAAGCTAAAAAAATGACCGTATTTACTCGAATATAACTCGCATAACTTGGCCACCCTGGCTGGCCAAGTGGTTAGTGTATCTACTCTCCAACCAAAATACTGTAGGTTCGAATCCCACCATGGGCATGGATGTTTGTGATTGTCTCTGGAAATACTAGTGGTGGTGGTAGATGGTGTTGGTGTAGTTGCAGTCAGTTTGTGGATTGAGTGGTGGAGACAGAGTTGTAGAGCAGGTGCCGTCCCTTGATGAGTCTTTGGACTCCCTGAAGGTGTCAAAATAATAATAATAACTCGCACTATGCTATTGGATAAATGCTATTCTCCTTTCACTCCTCGGAATTTGTCCCATTCTTACTTTATTCAACTGACTTTATTAAACAGCTAGGTTAATGGCTTTAGTTCCTTAGCTCCTTTAAAAACACATGGTGATCTACCATGTAGACCCCCTCAGAAGACATCCTTTTCATTAACTTCTATTCTTTTACACCTCATTTTCAGCCCCAAGGAATAAAACCTACTTTTCTCAGATGGAGCATCCTAAAGATGATTATTAATATAATCCATCCTCAATCATTTTTCCTCCTACCAGCCACATACAGAAAAACTCCTTAGGATTCTGCTTGGATTACAGTGTTTTTCTCTTCTTATATTTTAATTTTTCTCTCCTTACTACACTAGGCAACTTCCTAACCGGTGCCTTATATTCTTCATACAACTGTTTTACCCCTCTCTCTTTATATGCCTTGCATAACTTATTTTTCATAAGCAATTCCTGTTTGATTTCTCCTCATTGATTTTCCTTCACATTGCTTAATCTAATTCACTCAAAGTATAAAATCTGCAATTGCTGTCAACAATTTCTTATACCTCCTACACACTACTGATCTCTTTTCTTTCAAATTCTTTCATCCATTTTACTGCCCCCTGAGAAGGATTATACAAGGGCTTGCTGAAAAGTTGTGATGATCACCATGAAGGAATTGGGGTAGAACCGTGTAGCTTACATATTATTCTACATGTTCCCAATGAAGTGTTATACACTTGTAACAATGCTGCTGCATCATTTGCAATCCTCTGAGAAAAAAGTCTTTCTCTTGTTGCACAAACCAGTTCTCAGCTGCAGATATGACTTCATCATCTGTGGTAAATTTTGTTCCTTTCTAGTGTTTCTTTAAATTTCAGAATGGGAAATGTCAGATGGGACCAGGTCTGGTGGATGAGGCAGACACTGAAAGTCCAAGCAGTGTACTGTCTGTTGAGTTTCGTGATCAGGTGCATTGTCCTGCAAAAGCAAAATGTCTCTGCTTTGTTTCCCATGCCGCTTTTCCTTCAGTACCACCTTCAATTCCTTCAGAGCTGTTGAATTAACTGCTCTGTAACAGTTTCACCTTTTTTGAAATACTTGGTAAGGATTACACCATCCATATCCCAAAAGACCTGGCATGAAAATGGCATGAACCTTCCCTGCTAACTTTTGGATTCGGAACTTCTTTGGCTGTGAACCTTTGTTTCTTCACTCCACTGACTGTTGTTTGATCTCTGGGTCATAGTGATGAAGCCATGTTTCAGCAACAGTCACAATATGAGCCAAAAGATTTGCACCTGATTTCTCAAAATAACCCAAAATCCCTTGAGATGACAGCATTCGTTCTCTCTTTTACTCAGCATTCAAACATTTAGGGACTAACTTCACTGAGCGCTTGTGCATGTCTAGATGTTGGTGGATAATGAACTCCAACTCATTTGCTGGATATCCCCAGAGTCTTTTCAATATGTTTGGTGGGTATTCATTTATCATCATGGCATGCACTGCATAGATGTTTTCAAGTGTAATCGCTGTGGAAGATCTTCCTGACCTGAGAACATCTGTTGTCTCAGAATGCCCAGTTTGGGACTCTTAGATATACTGGGGCATAGTCCCCTAAAGTTTCACACAAAGTTTGGTGAATCTCAGTTGCAGACTTTTCTTGCAGCACGAAAAACTTGACAGCCTGCACCGCTGTGTTTTCGAATTTCTTCAAAATTTCTGACACATCTTTTATTTTCCTCGATGAGTCTTTGGACTCCCTGGAGGTGTCACATAATAATAATTTCTTAATAGAAAAAAAACAACAACAAATTATTACAATTTGATAAAACATGGGGTTAAAGGGTTTTAAGATTTATGTTCTTGTGTTCTTTCTTGTGGTAATATCAGTTGCTTGACTATTATTTTTGTTCTAGGTGTTTATCAGAACTTTTCAGACTCTGGGGTCTGAAAAGTTCTCATAAACACCACTGCAGTTTGCAGCAATGTCATGGAATGAGGACGGCATGGAAATGAAAATCAGTGCTGTTTGATCTCTACTCAGAGAGTATCTGGCAGAGGCAATGACTTAGTATATTCCAAAGGTCAGGAGATAAAATAAGATAGGTGTAAAACGGACAATTGAAGAGGCATAGTCCATGCAATCTGGAAGAAAAAAAGCATTGTAGAGGCAGCACAAAATCAGTGGAGATAATTAGTTACATGAGGAGAAAAAAGAGTAAGCAATGAAGGTGACTTGCTTAAAAGGGTAGAAAAATCCTTACCTTTGGAAAATCATTTAATTTTTCAGAAGATAGGATGGGGGAGGAGTACTGCTGCTGATGATAGTGAAATCAATTGCAACAAAAAAGAATAGGAGACAGGCAGGAGAGTGGCTGTTCATTTGAAGCAATCTGGTGTGAGATTAAGTGCAGTAAGACAAAATATACAGTTGGTTGTTGCCATAGGCCAGAGTTCCACAGATAATCTGGAAGACATGCATCACCAAATTAGTACAGTAAATAAAGGTCGAGTGATCATTATGGGGGGCTTCAACATGAGTCTTAGATTAGCCCAGTTTCCAAAGGAGTGGAAAGATGGCAAAATTATTCTGCTTCATAAAGGGAGGGATTTGAAGCCTTCATATAAGGCTTTGAATTATAAGCTAATCTGCTTGTCTGGAGTTGTAGTCAAGATGTAGAAGCTAGTGAGGGAACTAGGGTGGGAGAGTATTGGACCTGATCATAGTATCAGAAAAGCTGTCCATAACCAAGATGACAACATTGCCCCGATTTGGTGAAAGTGACAATGCGGTCTTGACCTGGGAGATTGTAAAACATGAATACTCTATCAAGAAGAGGTATTTGTGGAACTACAAGGCAGGTGATTATGACATGCTTAGGAAGAAGCTTAAATCTGTACCATGCCATAAAACACTGCAGAGTAAGGATATTAGTAGTGCATTGGAGATAGTTAAGGATCATATAGAGGAAGCAATATTAAATTATATACATAGGGTAAGTAGGGTTAATCGGGTAGGAGTTAGATGGATGAGTAGTATCACTAAGCATAAGCTGCAGAAGAAGAAAAATGCTGTGGAGGATATATGAGGAGAAAGGTGACCAGCAAACACATGAACAGTACAAGGCTTATGTAAAAAAGATGACCAGCATGGCAAGGAAGACAAAATCAGATTATGAGAAGAAAGTAACCGAGCAGGCCAAAAGAAATTCCAATGAGTTCTTTCATTATGTGGCAAGTAAGAGGAAGAATCACTATGGAAGATTAACCTTAATGAATGATGATGGACACGAAGAGACCGAAGCGGACAAAATAGTTGAGTTACTGAGTAACCACTTTGCAAGGATATATCATTCTCGTGAGGTTACTGCTTTAACCTGTGTGACACAATAACGTGAGAACAGAGGTGGATGAATTGGAGGTTCTTAGGATATTGCAGAATCTCGTAAATACAGCCATGAAATTAGATAGGATATCAGCTAGGATTTTGCGAGAATGTGCAAGGGAACTGGCAATGCCTTTCACTAGGCTCTTTAAGTCTCAACTCTAGTACAGTTCCAAAGGAGTGAAATAGCAAAATAATTTCTTTGCATGAGGGAAGTTCCACGACTGCAGTAACAAATTATAGACCAATTAGTATCTCAGGCATTGCAAAAGTACTGGAAAAATTGGTCAAAAAGAGAATTCAAGAATGGGTAGTTAAAAATATGATACTGTATGAGGATCAACATGCTTTGTGAAGGGGTTGGTCATACCTTATTAATTTACTAACTTTTTTATAATAAACTAACAGGTGAGTTGGATAAAGGAAATGGCTACACGATGATTTTGTTTATTTTGCAAAGGTATTTACAGAATATCACATGAAACTCTGTTACACAAATTAAAACAAATAGGGACAGATAAGAGGGTGGCTGCTGGACAGATATCAAAAAGTGGTATATGGAGGGGAAGAATCCGGGTGAAAACAGGTGACTAGTAGTGTGCTGCAAGGTTCAGTGCTGGGACCACTACTGTTTAATTTGTACATAAATGATATAGGAAATAACCTGAAAGGAAATATTCAGTTGTTTGCTGATATGAAATTAGATCGATTAATAGTTAATCAAGGCGATGTGGGCAAGACTTTAAGGGTGTCAGTTTAATGTGGAGAAATGTAAAGTTATGCATTTTGAGATAAATAGATTACAAACCGTGTTTCACATTGATTGTGGCACTGTATTCCTGGAAATAGATGAAGCTAGAGATTAGGAGTTGATGGTAGACAGAGAGTAAATCCTCCGTGGCTCAATCAGTATAGACGAAGCCCTTTGGTTGGAAAGACGTGTGTTCGTTCCCGTCAGTGAAGTGAGGAACCTTTATCTGCTCTCTTTCAGATAAAGGTGAGTTAGCCGGTCTCATACAGAGGCAGATAAATTTTTCTTCCGGAAACTTGGGTTTTTCGTCTCTCAGAACAGGCAAACCGGTCAGTTGAACACGCAAACAATAATACTTAGATGTATAGCAGCAGTGGTGTAGCTAGAGCTTTTGCCACCCCTCTCAATACACATCAAAATATACTACAAAAAGTCAAAACGATGTATAGGGAAATAAATTAAAATGCCATGCTTATTTTTGAAGTAAAACTTTAATTCCAATATTCTAAAATGTTATTTTTCTTGCTTTTCTGTTAGCAAAATCGTCGATGACATTGGCGAAATCTATTTCATAGTAATGTAGGTAATTCTTCATCAATTTTATTTAAATAACTCCTCTCACAACAACTAGCAACACTTACAGCAGTTGTGAGGAAAATTCACAGTAGTATTACGATATTTGCAAATGAGTTCTCGAGACTGTATTTTAGAATTAACTACAAAAGTTTAAAAAGGTTCAAAGTGCCGTCCCCTCTAGCTACGCCTCTGCATGGAGGTAAATGCCTTATCCTCTTTTACTTTAAGAAATCCAAGGTTACTTAGAAGGCTGTGTGTACTTAGGTGCCTGTTAAAGCCACTGATGAATGAATGAATGGTAGACAGAGTTAAAGTTTAGAGGACATGTTGCTAATGTAGCCCTTAAGATTTCTTGGCTATTGATGAACACATTAACAAGTACAGATAAGGAAGTTGTGATTCCTCTTTATAAGGTCTTGATTTGCCCACATCTGTATTACTGTGCTCAAATCTGGTTCCCTGGGAATCTTTGATGCATGGATTTGCTAAAGGGAGGTCATGTTTTAGTAATCTACTTACTTATTACAATAAAGTGACTGCTTCCTTGGACAGAGGAGAAGGATACATAGTAATATACTTGGATTTCGCAAAGGCTTTTGATAGAGTACCTCATGATAAGTTGACAGTCAAACTAGAGCAGATGAGGTTGGATATTAGATTAGTGCATTGAATTGGAGACTGGCTATCTGTTAGGTATCAACAAGTTTTGTATGGGGGGTGTGATATCCAGGAAAAGGAAAGTCACTAGTGGAGTGCCTCAGGGGTCTGTTTTAGGGCCATTACTAGTTAACTTGTATATTAATGATATTGGCAAAGATTTGGATGGAGATATTCAGTTGTTTGCAGATGATGCAAAGTTGGGACAAACCATAAAGAGTAGTGAAGATGTTATGGCCTTGCAAGAAGACTTGAATAGATTGAGTGATTGGGCAAGCAAATGGGGATGTGAGTTTAATGTTGCAAAATGTAAGGTTTTAAAATTTGGAAAATAAAGATGGGATGCAGAATTTTTGCTTGGTGAGAATATATTGTTGGAGGTAGAGGAAATAAGAGATCTGGGGGTGACAGTGGATAAGGATCTAAAATTTAGGGGACACATCGCCAAAATTGTGAAGACAACACAAAGGCTTCTGGGAATGATGAGGAGGACACTGACGTGTAGAAGTAGGGAGATTCTTGTTCCATTGTATAAGGCTTTGATTAGGCCACACATGGACTATTGTGCCCAGATTTGGTCACCTGGTTTTCAGAAGGATGAAGAGATGTTGGAAAGGGTCCAAAGTTTCTGACCTCTGGAATGTTGAGTATGAGGAAAGATTGAGAAGATGTAATTTGCAGAGTCTGGTGGAGGGAAGGAAGAGGGGAGATATGATAGAAACCTACAAGTAAGGGGTTGTAATAAGATCAATGGTGGAGAAATTTTACAGAGAATAGTGGGAGATCAGGGAAGAACCAGAGGTCATCCCTGGAAACTGTATAAAGAGGGAGTGAGAGGCAGGTTTTTTTCATGCACAGTTGTGAATGATTGGAATGCCTTGCCTGAGAGTGTGGTGTCTGCAAAGAGTTTGAGTGTGTTTAAGACACGGTATGATGAGATGTGTGTGTGATAAAAGGACATCCCAGATGAGTCTTTGACTCCATGAGGTCTTGGGAAATAATAATAATAATAATAATAATGAGAAGTGGTGGAGTTTATTCAGAGGTGAGTGACTAAGATGGTGAATTGCCTGTGGAATATTCTCTATGAAGATGGATTGCAGAAGTTTGTTGATAGAAAAAAGAGGGTGGGATAGAAATATTTAAGTTGCTTAAAGAATTTTATAGGATAGATGCAAGGAAGTGTTTCAGCACTTGGTCAGAGGGACCAGAACAAAGGGTCATCCCTGGAAGCTTAATAAAGGTGTTCTTAGTATGTACTAGATTTTTTGCTTGGAGAGTTGTGAATGAGTGGAATGGATTCAAGGATATGTATGATAGATGGTTTCCCATGATGAGTCTATGGACTCCATGAAGGTGCTCGTATAATAATAATAATAAAAGTGGGGGACGAGCAGCAGTAGCAAATAATGCTGAAAGAAATCCTAGGGAGTTTTTTTTTTATATGTAACCATTAGAAGAAGGGATGATTATGGGAGGATGATAAACACTAAGGAGGATATAGAAGAAGGGATGATTATGGGGAGGATGTAAACACTGAGGAGGATATAGTAGAGGCGTTTAATGAGCAATTCATTAAAGTATTCCATCCTTGTTATTGTAACATAATGCAGAACTTGAGAGCAGTCTGAATGGGAAAGGAACTAGTGATTGTGAGTGAGTAGGAGGTATATGAGAAATTAAATATACTTGATATCAACAAGGTCATGGGACTTGATGGTATCTTGCATGTCTTGGGAGAATGTTCCTGGGAGTTAACAACAGCTTCAACTTATATTTTAACATGAGTCTTAGATTAGCCAAGGTTCCAAAGGAGTGGAAAGATGGCAAAATTGTTCTGCTTCATAAAGGGTGGTATTCGAACCCTTCATATAAGGTTTTGAATTATAGACTAATTTGCTTGTCTAGTGTTGTAGTCAGGTGTAGAATCTAGTGAGGATAAGGATTCAGAACTGGGTTGACAGCAGCAGAATTCTCTTTAATGGACAGCATGGGTTTGCTAAAGGAAGATTGTGTTTTAGCAGGCTGCTTGCTTATTATAATAACATGATGATGAATACATTGGATAAGGGGGATGCATACACAGCAGTATATTTAGATTTTGCAAAGGCTTTCGATAGATTTCCAAGTGACAAAGCAGAAGTCAAATTGGAACTGATGGGGTTGAATAGTAGATTAGTGTGCTGGAGTATCAGCAGTTGTGTATTGAAGTAGTGATATAGCAGAAGAGGAAGGTCATTAGTAGCATGCACCAGGGTTCTGGTTTTGGGGCATTGTTTAATTTGTATGTAAATATCATTGGAAAGAAATTAAATGTTGGTATACAGTTGTTGCAGATGATGCAGAGTTGGGGAGCCTTATGAGATGAGCAGATGTAACTTTGTAAGAAGTCCTAAAGAGACTGTCTGAATGGGTAAGTGTTTGGGGATATCAGTTTAATATTTCGAAGTGTAAGGTTTTAAAATTTGGGAAGCAAAGATGGGATGCAGAGTATAGGATTGGCGGGAATATTTTTGAGGAGATAAAAGATCTGAGGCTGATGGTAGATAGGGACTTGGAATTTTGTGGACATTTTGCTAAAAATGTGAGTACACAGTGGATGGTTTGATTCCATTTTACACAGCTTTGATCAGACAGCATATGGATTACTGTGCACAGATTTGGTCACTAGATTTTCAAAAGGGTTATGTGATGCTAGAGAGGGTTGAGAGACAACTAAGTTGTTCTCTGCAGTGTGGAATATGAGGAGAGATTGAGAGAATGTGAATTACAAAGTGGATAGAAGGGAGACATGATCGAGATGTATAAATTGGTAAGAGATAATTAACAAATTAAAGTGGATGAGATTTTTCATAGAACAACTGGAGATGGTGGGGGGGGGGACAAGAGGCCATCCCTGGAAGCTGCATAAGGTAAGTGTGAGCGAGTTGTGAGGAGTAGATTTTTTGCATGGAGAGTGGTGGGTGTTTGGAATGCATTGAGCGAGAGTGTGCTGAGTGCAGGGACAGTGAATGCATTTAAATCGAGGTATGAGCTGTGCACGTGAGAACGGGACCTACTATAATTAGTCTTGACTGCATGGAGATCTGTTGATAATAATTTCGCAGTAAATGCCTACGCTCTTGATACTTCTGCATCCACCCAGTCAGGACTACATGTCACTCTCACCAACTGGTTCTTTAATGTTAAACCAAGTCCAAAACTATTGATCCTTTTCCCTTACCGCATGCTACCTAAATGTTGTCCTTCAAGGAGTTCACATATTCCCTTGCTTACTACTGTATGCTACATGCTCTTTCCTTTTTTATATTGTTATAGCTAAAGTCCCCCTTAATGATCCCTCACTTTGTACTTGCCAAAGTAATTTGCTTAAACATTTCCTTCTCATCATTTTCTAGTCTACAGCTAAAGATCTGCTTGTGTCTTCTTTTCCCTCACACGATGAAGTTTTGAAACTGTTTGGCTTACTATTTAGCTAAATAATAGTCTACCACTCTGTCTTCCCTATCCTTCTAAAATATTCCCTACTCTTCAATTTTTACCCCTGTCATAACATTCTCCTCTGTTAATCAAGTTTCCTTGACATTCTTCAGAGTGATCCGTTTAATTCCTAGTGCTTTCAACATTTCTATGCAGAAAAGCCAGTTCCTTGTCAGTGTTCATATAGCTATTGTTACCAGGGATTGAAATAAATATCCGAAGAATGAATCCTTTTTAGACAATTATACCGGAATTTAACGATTTTTTTATAAATATACGAGTATTTCTATCCTACAGAAAAAATTGCTGTACAATTTTTTCTGTATCTACAGTATATTTTGAGGATTTAATCCAGAGGAGCGAAATTTTATTTTATTTTTTTTTTTTGCCCTGATAAATCGTATCGTTCTATTTCGGAGCAAAAAAGTTCACTCACAGAAAATAATGCCCCGTCTGCAACGCGCTCATGTGTGTGTGTGTGCAAGCGCGCACACGCACACACCATTTATTTATCCCGGTTTGGAGTAAAAAATTTCACACTCAGGGAAAAAAAAAATACCCCCCCCCCCGAAGGTGAAATTTTTCGCTATCATCCGAATTAATAATCCGGGATTATTAATTCGTGCGATTAGAAAAAAAAAACAAGTTCCTTTTGAATTGTAACGAAAGGATTTGAGTTTGGTTCAAGCCATATCATCCCCTGATTGTTACTCTCTACAGACTCCAATTAAGTCTGCAATATAGTATACAACCTCTTATTTTTCATGCCACTATCATCATATTTGGACTTTCCTGTTACCTTCCACCTTGCAATTCTGTTTACCTGCCCTGATACATTCACTCGCCCAGAATACAACACGTTCCAAATGTTTGCATCGTCTTCAAATGAAAACTGTCTCTTACATACAACCTTATTCCTCAAATGTATTTCAAGCATCCACATAATCGAGACCTCTCTTTTTACACATTCTCGCTATTATCTCAGTCATTATCACTGGTCTTCTCCTCCACTTTCCATTATGATACTGCGCAACACACTCGGTTTTCCCTCTGACATATTTCTGAGAACATTGTCTAACTACAATTTCAAATTGTTGCTACGTGATTCACTCTGCCTATGAGGTCAATTGCACCAACCATCAATATAATCTCTTATGTGTTTTAACCTTTCTTCATTGCCATACTCTGTCATTCCTCCAGGCAAGCACTTCTCCTGCCCTATCCACTGTACATTGAAGCATTGAATATTTCTATATGATTATCCTTACGGCTTCATTCATTCTTCTCCTAATGGAATCTCTGACTCTTTTTGCTTCCTTCCCATTTGCCTTTCTCTAATCTCTTTTATATACATTCACATAAATGTTCTAAAAATAAAATATTTTCTTTATTAAAGTTAACTAAGTTTCTTTCAATATTTCATTCAGTAACTATGGTACACAAAGTATCATATTTTTCGCTTATAACACGCACGATTTTGTACCTAAAATGTATCTAAATATTAGGATTACGCTTACATACAACCTTGTACCCCTCAAAGCAGTATAACTGAGAGGAGACTTCCACAAAGTCTTTAAAGGAATGCAGAGAACCAACCAGAGCTTCTGACCTAATTTCCAATCCTCACCTTGCCGTGGTGCGCTATGTTACGTATCTACCTGGATACTGAACGAACGAGGATGAGCTGGCAATTTGGGATTTAGCCGACCAAATTGTATTGTTATTGACTTAAAGTACAATATAAAATGATGGTACAACATAACAGAATTTCATAACCGGATGGGGAGTCGCTAGGTTAAACAAGGTCTACCGTTGTTTTCGCCAGAGAACCAGGAGAAACAGCGAAAAGTAAGCTACTGGAATAAATCCTAAAACACATCCCAACTCAACATCACCAGAGTTTAAAATCAGTGCTTTAAACATAAGAAGCCTGGATGGCAAAGAAATGCAGCTAGCTATAGAATTGGATAAGTACCAGATCGACATAATAGGGGCGACTGAAATGACAAAATCTGGTGAACAAATGAATAAACTCGATCTTAATATTTTGTTCAGAAGAGTCTATATTATAACTGTTACTGTATTAAACCAATCTAAATATTTAGTATAAGAAATAAAACTACTCACAATTATTAATTTTTGAGGGTTAGCGTTGCGGTAGAGTTGCAGACGGAAAGTGAAAAAAGGTGATAATTTCTGAGGGTACTGCTAATCTAGCAGATGACAGTGGTATGCTACACGATATGAAACAGTTTCTGATAATTGCGAATAACAAGGGTAAAAAAAGTAAAATAATCAGTCTGCTGCCAAGATATGATAGAGGCAAGCTGAGAAGAAGGGTATAATTACCAGTGAGTCAGTAACTGTAACAATACTAGTAACAGTTTTCCATGTGGGAGTGAGTTTGAAGCCATCTAGTGTGAGGTGGAGTCTTACAAGATTAAATACATAGTGGGGTATTGCTGCAGCCCTGGTGGATCGGTTTCTAGCGACGAAGAAATGCATCGCCAAATTAATACGATGTGTGAAAAAAGAATAATCATAATGGAGGACTTCAATTATCCGAATATTGATTGGGTAGCTGTGAATTCGCATGAGCAGAATGAAACTGAATTTATTGAGCTGTTGCGAGACAACTTTCTCAAGCAGCATGTAGTGGAAGGTCAAAGAGTGTTAAATTTGATATAGTGTCAGATGAGGTTTCAGTTAGAGACATAACTATTCTTCCTCCAGTTGATGACAGTGATTATGTGGTACTAACTTGGAAAGTGACTAAGTTTATGAATGTTCTATTGAGAAATGGTTTACATTCTGATCTAGAAAGCAGGAAATTATGACTGAGTGATATGCTGGGTTCTGTGCCATGACATCAGTTATTGGATGGAAAGGATAGACAAGTGCATGGGAAGTGTTAAAAAATGCTTAAGTAATGCAATATCAGCATGCGTCCCTAGAGTTCGAAGAATAAATAGAGTAATTTATTATGGAAGAAACATCGTTTGCATGAGGATGATGCCAGTTGTGATAATTATAAGCAGAGCGGCAGGTCAGAAGAGTCACAAATGTTGAACAGAAAGCTAAATCTCAGTTTGAAAGAAGCTGGCTCTACAAGTTAGAAACAACCCAAAAGAATTATATCGTTATGTTGCAAATAAAAGAAAGAATGAATTTGAAAGAATAACCCTATTGAATGCAGATGGTATGTGGGTGGCTGATGCAGAAGTGATGGTTCAACTAATTAGCAGTCATTTTGCTTAGAGCTATGAACCTGGTATACAGTGGCGCACTCAGGATTTAATCTTTTCTGCATACTATGGATGGCTCAAGACCAAAACTCCAGCTGCCCATTCCGCCTATACTGCAGTTCACAACAGATATAAAAGAACCATCACCAAATCCAAATCAGACTTTGAAAATGTGAGCACTCAAGATTTAATCTTGGGGGTGGGGGAGAGTTGAGTAGAGATTTGAGAATAGACACATTCGCATTGCATGCGACCTATGACTGAGCATCTGCAGTGATCGCCAATACATGTTACCCGTGATCTCCTCAGGCCCGGCTCGAACAAACGAAGTAGGGCTCGGTCTGCCCGAGCACTATCTCGTTCGCCTTGTGTTCACAGTGGCAGCGATTCCCGAGAGCTATAGGGTATTCCCACCTTATGTGACTTCTAATTCATAAGTAGTATAGCAATAAAAGACAAGACACAACATATTAAAAATAATTAATTAGGAAAAAGATTTTTGGAAATTTTTTTATTATTTTTTTTTTTTTTTTTTTTTTTGTGGGCCGTGCAGCCTCCCCCCTCCCCTAGGTGCGCCAATGCTGGAATTGCCACCGTAGCGCAATTGGAAGAACGACGGTACATTGCGCCCTTCGATTGGAATAGGCCTAAGTTCGATTCTCGTCGCGACGGGAGGCCGCTTTATCTGGACGATTTTCAATCGAAGGCGAGTTAGCCGATCTCGGATGGAGGTAGCAGGGTTTTTCTCCCGGAAACTCGGGTTTTTCATCTCGCATACAGGCAAATCGGCCGTTCAGAACACACGCAATTTACAGACATAGAATACCAGTTGTGGTGGAGGTGGGTGATAGATGGCGTTGATTCGTAGTAGAGGTTCGGTGTAGTGGTTGAGACAGTTGTAGGTGTCCTCCCGCGATGAGTCTTCGGATTCCTTGGAGGTGTCAGAATAATAATAATAATAATATATGCAACATTTAACTCACTGTTACCTATTCGTTGTATGAGAAAACTCGTATGAGTGAGGAGGAAGTACTAAAGCTCTTCCACAAACTGAATAAGAATTCTGCAATAGGAACTGATGGGACTTCAGCACAGGTGCTAAAGGAGTTTTCAGCTGAATTGGTTATTCCCTTGACCAGGCTATAAAATTCGTGTCTCAGAACAGGGAAGATTCCACAGTATGGTAATCCCATTGTACAAGGGTGATGCAAAGACTTACGTATCCAACTATCGACCAACCACTACTCCTCAGTTACTGGAGTAGTGGTGAAGAGTTTGGAAAAGTTGGCTTGGTCTCGCTTTCAGAAATGGGCTGGCAGTGAATCTCTACTTTGCAACGAACAGCAAAGGTTTACTAAAGGAAGGTCATGTTTTCGCAATTTGCTCACTGATGCATAGTATTCTGTAATAATGTTGCGCTGAGTTAGACAAGGGTAATGGATACACTATATTTGTGGATTTTGGCTTCAAATTAAGAAAACATTGGTTAGCAAATATCCTACAGAGATAGCAGGGTTTCTTCACCAGAAAACTCGGGTTTTCATTCCAAGTACAGGCAAATTGGCCATGAGGATACACGCAATGTACAAACCAAAAAGTACTGTTGGTGGTGATGGGCGGTAGATGACGTTGATGGTAATAGTGGTGTTGTATTTGGAGAATAATAATAATAATTATTATTATGGGTAGCTCCAAGGAGTCAGACTCATCGAGGGAGGCCCAACATCATGTCAAGAACAACTATTCAAAATTCGCACAGGGCCTATCATACTTTGCATTGAACTCATTTACATTCATGGCACCCACAACAGACTCTGGCAGCTTATTCCACTCATTTACCACTCTCCAAGTAAAAAACATATCTCTAACACCCTTGCTGACCACACTCTTACCAAGCTTCCATGGATGACCCCTAGTCCTCCCACTTCCAGTCCTATTCTCAAAAATATCTTCTGAATTAATCTTATAGAAACCCTTCAGTAATTTGAATGTCTCAATCATATCACCCCTTTTCTGCCTATCAACCAATTTCTGCAGCCCACAAATATTCAACCTGTTCTCATAAGGTTCATATTCCATAGTCCTGCTTTCATCTTGGTCACTCGTCTGTGGATCCTCTCCTCCACATCGAGAAGAAATCCTGGCGCTCATATCTGGGCACAGTATTCTAGATGGAGTCTTATCAAGGCTCGATACAGAGGAAGAATAACCTGTTTGTCTCTACTGGTTAAAGTGATTTGAGGAGCTGATTTTGTCACTTTTGCGATGTGTCCTCTAAACTTCAACTCCTTACCCACCAACACTCCCAAATCCCTGGCCTCGTCAATCTCCTGGAGTACAGTTCCACCAATGTGATATACTGCTGCTAATCTTTTCACCCCAAAATGCAAAAACCTTACATTTTGCCACATTAAATTGACATCCATTTTCCTTAGCCCAATCCTCCAAACTATCCAAATCATCCTGCAAAATTTTGACATTCTGAGTATTCACTATTGTCTACCTAACTTTGCATCATCTGCAAACAGATGCACAGTTCCTCTCAGATCCTTTCCTATATCGTTAATAAACAAATTAAATAGTAGTGGTCCAAGAACAGAACCCTGCAGCACACGCCTAATCACAGGCCGTCTTTTGGACTCTACTCCTGAATAAACCACTCTCTGATATCTCTCCGTCAACCACCCTCCTATATATCTCACCAACCCTATATCCATTCTCATATGCTGCACTTTACTGATTAGATTTCCATGTGGTATCCTATCAAAGGCTTTAGCAAAGTCCCGTAGGATCACTGTAAACCCCTTATCCAGTTCAGCCGTCGTGTTATAGAACATGAGCAAGTTACTGAGGCATGATCTACCCTTCACAAAGCCATGCTGTCCCCCATACAATATCCCATTTTCATCTATCCAATCTTGTATTTTCCTCTCGACTATTTTCTCCAACACCTTGACAATAATTCCTGATATGCTGATCGGCCGGTAATGTTCAGCAGCTCTCTTGGAACCTCCTTTATCCAGTGGAACTATTTTTTCCTTTTTCCACTCCCTTGGGACTAATCCAGACTCGAGACTCAAATTAAACAAAATGGTGATAGGCACTGACAATTCTTTAGCCACTTCTCGTACGACATGAGCTGGTATTCCATCCAATCCTGCAGATGAATCAACATTGAGGTTTTGTAAGAGACTAGTCATCTCCCCTTCATTCACCACAATTCCCGTATAAGCTGTTGGTTCTTCCATTTCTGCAATGTCACCACCTGGATGATATACTCTTGCAAAGGGCTCACTCAATAATTCTACTATATCAACTGATTCGGTTACCTCCCTACCATCGGCATAATAATAATAATAATAACAATAATAATTTATTGCTTTTTCTCAAAATTTTCTAAAGATAAATATAATAATATATGAGATAATAGGTGGCTTATAATCATGCCGAAATAGTTCTGTTTGTAAATAGCATTTTTAAAAAGAAAGTCACCAGAATTTATGCAGTGCGGCGTCAAGAGTTGCATAACGGTTTTTTTTTTTTTTTTTTTGATAACTTATATTTTAAAAGAATAAAGACATATTCTCTAGGCATATTGACAAAAAGAAAATAACATCGAAACTTGCCATAATTGCATGTTTTTGAAGATGTATGTCTTTAACAAATCGAAACAAAGTGTTCGGAAATCTTGGGAAGGAGGTAGTCGAGCGTGTTAAACGTTTTAAAACTTTGGCCATGTCAAGTAAGCTTGTATGTGGGAGAATCAATGCTATCTACGATGGGTCTTAGTGGACTGTTTTCCTTATGTATTTTAGGCAAAGATGAAGTGAACAAAGAGATAATCTTAAACTTCTAGGAAATTCAGTAGTAGTTCTTAGGAGATTGTTAGGACGATTATGAAGTTCGCAAGTTGGATCCCTTTCAAGAATTGAATGAGTATTTGTTTGTAGCAGTGGCAATATTTTGTTATTGTATTCTTCAGTATCTAGGATGACAGTCTAGTTGCTTTTGTCTGCAGAAAGAATTATAATATCCTTTCTTTTCCATAGATTGTTTACGGCTTGACGTTCTGCTATGGCGTTTATTGTAAAGATGGATTATATACATGGTTTCTCTCCGACTCCGAATTGCATTTCTTGGGCTACTGCTACTAGACACCATACGGGCTAGAGCACGCTCGCCGTACCTACGCTGCGGCGTTGATCCATGATAAATATTTTTGGAAATTGTACTCTCTGCTAAAGAAAAAAAAAATCACTTGGGATCCTTCTTGTCTTCAAATCAAGTTCCCAAATCGAATGTCAGAATTACATAACTTTTTGTTGAAAATAATTTATCATAATCGAACAGCTTGGGATTACCACGACATAACTTTATGTCGAGAATAATTTATCATCCTCGATCAGCTTGTGGGGTTACCATGACAACAGACATAAACGGAAGGTGTTTGTTAAGCAAAGCTCAAAGAGAAAATTTTAATAAGTTTCAAGTTTGAAATAATTATGGTACGTAGAAAATAATTGTTGAATACAATTTTCAGAATCGCGTATAGCGCTTTACACTACTGAGCTCGCGCTAGGGATGTCGTCGTTACCTGAAAAAGCTGTTTTCTTTTTTCTTTCTTTTTTTTTTTTTTTAACAGCGTGAAATGATACATATAATTCAAAAAACATGAGTAGTAGCAATCAACATTTAATGCAGTATGCAATGAACATTGAACGAACACTGGCTATTATAAAACCTAATGCAATAGAGAAAGCCGAAGAGATTGAAAATATTATCATAAACAAGGGATTCACAATCTTACAAGTAAGAATTTCAGTTAATTTTGTATTTCATTTACTTTGATTGCTTGTATGTCATATACTATAATTGAATTTATATATTCAATGAGGTATTCCTTTATGAGGTGTGCGCGATTTAAAAAAAAAAAAAAAACATTTCTAAATGAAATAATATCTTTATTTGAGTAGAGCTAGCTGGGAATCCATAGTAAAAAAAAAAAAAAAAAAACAGCAGTTATCCATAAAAAGTTTAAAACTGGCACAATATGCATAAATGTTAATAAACACTGATTTTGTGGCATTTACTTTTGAATTGGCAGAATTACATGGAATAATGGGATTTATTATAGTCTAACCAAGTGCAAAATAAACTTCCAACATGGAATAATGGGATCAATGTAACTAGGGATTTTTTTGTTGGGGGGGGGGATATAGGTGAATATGAATGCTAGAATGAAAAGGGTCAAATTCTGAATATAATTTATGAGGTGGCATTGCAGTTCATACATATAAAGTCTGAAGCATAAGGAACAAGTGTGAAGAATTTTGAATCCATTAGCCCATCTTGGCCAAAATTTATATGCACTAATGAGATCTAATTGTTGGAGGATTGTTACAGACAGAATGTAAGCGATCCTGTGTCTTCAGAACCGAGTGGACAGAACAGGATGTGGGTGGTTAATATGAATCTCACACACAAAAGTTGTAAACCTATAGTCCACTAATACACAATAGGTTTACAATTATGAGTGGACTGAGGGCTAGATAATCTGGAAATTGCACTATTTTTTCTGGATTAACTAGCCCTTAATCAACTCATGTCTGATGGATACCAAATATCGAACTTATTTAAACCATTTTAGACCTTCCAACTGGGAGATGAAAATCACTACCTACTTTTGGTTGGAATGACTGATAATAGCAGAAAACTTGCAACCAACAAGAGTAGAATATAATAAGGTTAGTTTAATCCTTTATCCAAGTGTGAGCAAACAAAGTTTGTGCCTGAAAGTATCTTCAGGTCTGGGGTAAGGTAGTGCAACACCAGGCAACTCGTTGCAAAGGTGGAGAAAGCTCTCTCATCACTCCTATCTCAGTATCTCCCATAATGCAAAGCACATCTCCTTGCAGATATGTGTAATGCTATGCATTAAGGCAACTTAACAGATACTGAGATAGGAGTGATGAGAGAGTTTTCTCCACCTTTGCAACAAGTTGCCTGGTGTTGCACTACCTTACCCCAGTCCTGAAGATACTTTCAGGCGCAAACTTTGTTTGCTCACACTTGGATAAAGGATTAAACTAAACTTATTATAGTCTAACCAAGTGAAAAATAAACTCTCAAAAACAAGAGTAGAAGTTCAGCATGAAGGTGGGGTAGGGGAAGCCAGGATATTTCAAGACATCTGGTATCAGGTAGAAAATTTGCTTAGTAAGCACAGCATGTATTAATTATCACAGATGACTTTGGCTACAGAAATGGATTATCTGAATTAGAAGAAAGGACACTAGAGAGAAAGAAAATGGGATTTATGTAGCTGAGAGACCAAGGCATAATTTGTACCTGATTAGGAACAATGATCACGTAGTCTTGATCTGGAAGGTGACTAACCATGTGGTATTTTTAGGAGGAGTGTGTGTGGAACTACAGAACTGGTGATTGATAAACTTAGGACGCAGCTCTCTGAGAAGACTGTGGAGTAAGGAACTTCAAGGGAAAGATGTCAGCATTGCATGGGAAATAGCTATGGGATGTTTGAGGGAAGCAGTATCAGGCTGCATATCCAGGATAAGGAATAAATCAAGTGGAAGTGAAGTGAATAAATAACATCATTAAACATGTACTTAAAAATAATGTTGTGAAGAAATATAAAAAGAAATGTAAATAGCAAATTCATGAACAATACAAAGCAGAGGAAAGAAGAGTGACCAGCATGGTAAGAAAAGCAAAATAAATCAGATGATAGAGGAATTGCACTAATCATGCTGAAGAAATCTCAGAGTTTTTTTTTCTGCTATTTGGTGGGTAAAAGGAAGTATGATTATGGAAGCATAACTTTAATGAATAAAGATGGTAGGAAGATGACAGAAGCAGAAGAAATAGTTGGACTGCTGAGTAATCAGTTTGAGAGAGTGTACTAACCAGGTGGATGTAATGCAGTGACTTATTTGATAGGGATCATTGTGAGAATAAAGCTAACTGAATGTAGCTGTTGAGGATATTATGAAATTTCTGTGTGAAGATTAGACAAAGGAATGGATGGAATAGTGTCACTGACCCTTACTGTTTGATTTAATCTAGGTAATAACCATGTCCAAACATAGTGGAAATGAATATGACAACAGAGGAATAAGTTTATTAAGCACAGATTATAAGGTATATGCCAAAATACTGAAGAACAGAATTAACCCTATATTAAAAAAAAAGTATAAATGAACAAAACGGTTTTATTAAAAGAAGATCCTGCATAGATTCCATATTCAGCTTCAAACTATTAATTGAGAAAAGAAGAGAATTTAACTTATTATTATGTAACATCTCCAGGGAGTCCAGGGATTCATTGAGGGAGGACACCTACTCTACAACTCTCCATCTCCACCACTCCACGAACTACCTTCATTCTCTACACCAATGCCATCTACCAGCGACCACCACGACTAGTATTTTCACAGACATCCATGCCCATGGATGTTTGTGATTATTTGAATTTGCATTATTTGAATCCCGAATAATGCAAAGCACATCTCCTTGTGGACATGTATAATGCTATGCATTAAGGGAAGGCCACTTACCCAGACTGGTTTCGACATATCTGCAAGGAGATGTGCTTTGCATTATGGAAGATACTGAGACAAGGAGGGATGAGAGCTTGTCCACCTTTACTACGAGTTGCCTCAGTGCTGAAGATACTTCAGGCGCAAACTTTGTTTGCTTACACTTGGATTAAGGATTAAACTAAATTTATTATAGTGTAACCAAGTGGGAGAAAAATTCCAAGATGTCTATGACAAGTAGGCCTATATGCCCAAAGGCCTAGTGCAGCTCATTGTAGAGCATGTTTTCAGTGGTGTTGTGTTCATAAAAAGTGGACAACACCAATGGGCTAATGTACTTTTTACAGATGAGTCATTTTAGTCTTTCCCTCCAATTCTAGACAACTCTTGATCTGATGTGAAAGTGGTACTGCCTACTATTGCAAGAATGTTTTTGAAGGGGATAGATTCAGCAGTGCTGGGGTCATGGTGTGGGGAGGTATTATGCTTAATGAATGCACTGAGCTACAAGTGCTGGAAAAAGGGACTGTGACTGGTGAACAATATTGCAACGAAGTTCTTCAACATCATGCTCGATTGTTCCATAGTGCTATAGGTGAAGAATTGATTTTTATGGATGACAGTGCCATATCACATCATACACGAGCAGTGGATATACTTCTGGAGACCCAGGATATTAATCAAATTGAGTGGCCAGCACACTCCCTAGATCTGAACCCTATAGAAAATGTTTAGGACAATAGGCATTGTGACTCTAAATTCCCCCCCCCCCCCATAAAACAAACAAGGCTCTGAATGAGGAGTGGGCCAGTTTGTCTCAAGATCTCCTGAATCCAAGTGATTCAGGAGATCTTGCATGGTACTATGCTTGCTGTGAGAGCTTGAAATGTCTCTCTTCATAGTCTTCTGTCACACTGTATATTAATTTCATAGCTGTGTCCTTAGGAAATTTGTAACTTTTACCAATAACATCATCATCATGAACCATGGGCTCACTGCCCATTGGTGTCCAATGCCTCCTTCACTATCTTCTTCCATCTTTCTTTATCCAGTGCACAGGGTTGCAGTTTCTATACACCTATTTCACACCAGTCCTTTATGTTGTCTATTCATACTCTATATGGTCTACCTCTTCTGTTTACACCATCCATAATACCAAACATTTATTATTATTATTATCATTATTATGTGACACCTCCAGGGAGTCCAAAGACTCATCGAGGGAGAGTGTGCCAACAGCATCAAACGATTGTCCCCGTCCAACTACTAACCATGCTCAAACTTGCTTAAGCCATTAGTAGCAGAGGCTCTACCAATCGACCAACCTTTGCTGGTGAACATGAATGTCTTTGCAAACATGAATGTCTTTATCTTCCAGTCCTTGCTTATTCTGCAGATGTGTTCAAATAATTGCAACTTCCATTTTATAATCTTCTGCATTAGATTCTCCTTTGGTTGTATCTTCCGATAGGGCTCTTCATTTGCGATTTTCTATACCCATCCTATTCTAGAATCTTCCTGTAACAAGTTCTTTCAAATGCCAAAACTCTTTTTCTTGATTCCTTATTTATTACCCATGTTTCAGATCCATACAGTACACTGCTAAAGATGCATGTTTCCAGTACTCTTAGTTTTGTTTGCAGGTTGCTTACTTTACTTTTCCAGTTATCCATGGCCTTCAGATTTGTTCTTCCCTTTGCAATCCTGATCTTTATTTATTTTTTACAATCCAAATCATACCTCATTTTACTTCCCAAATATGTGAATTGTCCTACATTTTCTATATCAATTCCATCCACTTGTATCTTTTGTTTCATGTTCTTCTCACCAAATACCAGTCTTTGTTTTTTCCAAGTTCATAACAAGTTCAAATCTCTTCCCTTCCTCATTTAACAGTTTAAGTTGTTTTTTGTATTTCTCTTTAATCTTCTTCAGTAATAACAATGTTATATGCAAATCTCAGATTGTTAATTCTCATCCCATGTACTGATATTCCTTTTGCATCTTCCTTCATTTTATTATTATTATTACATAACACCTCCAGGGAGTCCAAAGACTCATCGAGAAAGGGGTACCTACTCTACAACTCTCCGTCTCCACCTCTCCACCAACCGTCACAACAAGTGTAATGTCACTAATATTGATTTCACCCACTCCTCTGGCATTTTCCCTTCTTTCCATACCATATTACATAGTTGGTGTATTTCTGTAACCATACATTCACCACCATATTTAATCATTTCTCTAGTGATGTTATTATTACCAGAACTCTTGATGTGTTTTAGCCGTCCTATTGCTTTTTCTACCTTTCCTTTTAAAATGTCCCTACTCATTACATGGTGGTGATATTTGCTTCAATTCTTAAGTCATTTTCTCAATGCTATCTAAATCTAGTTTTTCATCATATAACTCAGTACAATATGTTGTCCACTGCTGTACAGTTTTATCTTTATTCATCAATACTTTGCCTTTTTCATCTTTAATTTTGGTGTTTTTAGGTTTTTTGGTGTTTCTAATACACCTCCTCTGGTACTGTTTCTTCAACTGCATCTTCTTTCACTTTCATTACTCCTTTCACTCATAGATTCGAATTTTTTTCTTTGTCCACACTTTTAAGTTTCTCTTCTAACACTGTTCTATATCTTCTTCCTATTTCTACTTCACTTATTCTTGCTGTATCTCTTCATTTCTGATAATGGGGTTTATATTTTCTTTTTAATTTCAACTTGATGTTTGCAATCAGTAAACTGATCTGAGTCTATATCCGCTCCTTGAAAACTTCAACACTGCTCTACTAATGTTATCCATCTTCTTTTAATCGTAATCATGGTCATGATTTTCCCATTATTTGATCGGCATGTCCATTTTCTACACTCCTTTTGCTAGAATCTTGTGTTACAGATCGTCATCTCATGGTCTGCAGCAAATTCTAACATTTTTTTCACCTTGTTCCATGAGTTAAACTGGAGGAAGTAGGGGAGACAAGAGATCTGGGGTTGATGATTGATAGAAACCTGAATTTAGGGGACATATTGCAAAGGTAGTGAAGGTAACACAGAGGATTGCTGCAATAATGAGGACACTAACTTGTAGAGATAAAAGGATTATCATTCCTTTGTATAAGACTCTGATTAGACCACACTTAGACTATTGTTCTCAGATCTGATCCCCCAGGATTTGAAGGGGATAAATTAACTGTGGAAAGGGTACAAAGGCAGATAACAAAGGTGGTGTCAGGGCTGTACAATGATAGTTATGTGGATCGGCTGAGAGAATATGGACTGCAGAGTCTGGTGGATAGAAGAAGGAGAGGTGATATGATTGAGCCTTTTAAACTGTTGAGAGGTGATTATTGACACTGGGGAGGTCTTTCGCTTGGTTGAACAGTGGGAAGGGGTCATGATAAGGGGTGACTGGAAGTTACGAAAGGACACTGTGAGCAAGAGGGTGAGGAGTGGTTCATTTGCATGGAGGGTGGTTGAACCATGGAATGTATTGCCTGATAGAGCAGTGAGAGCAAGAACAGTCAATGAGTTTAAGGAGTGGTATGATAGACTTTATGTTTCCTAGGAGGGACCTCCCTCGATGAGTCTTGATAGACTTGTATTTCTTAGAAAGGACCTCCTACGATGAGTCTTTTGACTCCATGGAGGCCTGAATAATAATAATAATAATGTCTTTCTCCAAAACCATATTTTCCATGATGCTTTTCTCAGCCATCATTATCTATTCCAACTTTGGCATTCAAATCTCCTTCAATAATTAGTCCATCTTGCTTTGGTATTGTTTCAATTGTCTCTGTCAGATCTTTGTAAAGTAAGTCAATATCCAAATAACCAAAAACATATTGCAATTTAATTTGTACAAAATTTATAACACATTTTTTGTATAATATAATTTATTAGTATGTTGGCAAGAAATTTACGTCCACATATATACACTGGTGTGTGTATATACAGTCATCCCTCGACTTATGTCTATTCAAAGATACGTCCCTGATCCCATAAAGGAATAAATAACATTTTCAACTATACTTTTTAACAAGACACAAGCATAAAGTAAAAAGGTTTCTATTTTGCATCATGCGCAGTGGCAACAGCTCATTCGGTGGCAACTTTCCTTGGCAGTCAGCAATCGGCATGGAACTTTAACAGTTCCTCTTTTCCTTTTCTTTTGTGTTTTGGTTTATTTGTGTATTTATTATTAAATATTTTGTGATGTTTTGTGCAACATGGCCCCTACACACACAATCAAAAAAAACTTAGTGAAGAATCGCAGAAGAGGCGTGCAATTGATCTTGAAATGAAATTGCAATATGAAGCTCATAAGCCAGTCAGTGTGATTGCACATGACTTCAGATGGTCTCATTCTACAGTGATGACCATTTTGAAAAATAAGGATAAAATCATAGAGGCTGTGAAAGGATCTGCTTCCATTAAATCTATGATAGTGACTAAGCAATGAAAAGGTCCTATCGGTGATATGGAAAAGCTACTTGCATCATGGATAGAGGACCTGAACCAAAAGCGCATACCCCTTAGCACTATGACTATAATTGCCATGTTTCTCCTCCAACATGTTGAAGGAGAAACAGGACCCGATTACGAATACAAATTCAATGCTTGTTCTGGTTGGTTCATGAGATATAAGCAGCGTTTTGCACTGCATAATGTGAAAACGTATGGTGAATCTGCAAGTGCCGATGAGAAGGCTGCTTGGAGAAAATGGATAAAATTATTACGGAGGAAAATCTTTGCCACAGGAAATATTTAATATGGATGAGACCTCCTTGAGTCGGAAAAAAAATGACCAAGCGGACATTCATCCACAAAAAGCTAAAATCTATCCCTAGTTTCAAAGCTCTTAAAGACCGTATTATAATTCTGTTAGGGAGGGGTAATGTGGCTGGATATAAATTGAAACCATTTGTGGTTTGGCACAGTGAGAATTCACAAGCCTTCGAAAACATTAGGAAGCATACTCTTCAAGTTCATCATTGGAGCAATAAAAAGTCGTGGATGACTCAAAAATTGTTTCCGGATGCCTTAATCAACTGTTATGCGAGTGAAATGGAAAGCTATTGTGTGAAGAAATACAATTTAAAATTTTAATTCTACATAATGCTCCAGGTCATCCATCTTGTATCTGTGATCTTCAGCAAGTTCAAGGTCAATTTTCTCCCTCCAAACACTACTTCATTGATCCAACCGATGGATCAGGGAATTCTTGCAGTGTTTAAGGCTTATTATCTACAGATAACTTTTTCACAAGCCATTTCTGCCACTGAAGGAAATGACCAGACTCTCATACAATTTTGGAAAGAATTCAATATTTATCATGCTATTAAAAATATTGCTGTGATTTGGGATGAAGTGACCTATCAGTGTATGAATGGCATATGAAAAAAGACATTAAAAAGAATTGTGCACGATTTTGGAAGTTTTGAAAAAAATGAAGACCTTTGTAAATTTTGGGAAGAAATAGTGGGCCTAACAAACAATTTAAATCTTGAAGTGAATGATGATGATGACATTTTTCAACTCATAGAAAGTGCTCCTAATAAGTTGACCAATAAAGAATTGGTCGAACTGGAGGAACAACTCGTTGTAGAAGAAAAAAATGAGAAAAGGAAGAGGAAAAAGAGAAACAAGAAGAGGTAGTTAAACAATTCACAGTGAAGGGTGTTGCAGAAATGTTTTTTGCAGTTAGCAATTCAAGTCCATGTCTTCAGCCATTCTCAAAATGGCTGAAGACATGGACTCGAATGTTGAATGCTACTTATTAGTAGAAACGAAAGTACATGATGCATTTGCTTGCAATAAATAAATTTATGATGAAAAGAAGAAGAGGAATAAGTAAAGCACATTGGACAGTGCATCAAAAAAAAAAAAAATTACACCAGAAGAGCCAGAGCCACCTGATCCTTCACATAGAGAAGGTAATGAAGATATGTGATTGTGGAGGAAGATTTGGGTGATTATTCTCCTGTTTTTTAGTGGCAGTAATGCACACTACAGTTTTATAAGGTTTAAAAATTAAAATGACAGTATACAGGTATCCCTTGATTAATGCTGGTAATTAATCCCTTGATGTTACTGTGTATATCAAAATCGTGTTAATCAAATCTAATAATCAACCGCAAAAAGTACAATTCGTCCCTGATCGATTACTGTTATTAATAGTTCGTTTTATATGATACTCTTTTAGGAAAGATAAAAAATGAATGCAAAGTAAATGTTTAATAAAAACTTGTACCTACATTAGTTACTGCAATTTTTTTTGATCAAAAGAAGTTATAAATTTAGAGTCGTTTGAACAGTTTTAGTTTTTTTCTTATTGGCATAAATTCTCTGATAACAAGCAAAATGACTCTCCAGACTTCGGCAAACAAACGTTCTTTGATTAACATCTGGATCCATATCCATTACTTGCTGCTTAAGCAATTCTAAACTGCAAAATATTCCATCCAGTTCTTCGATTGTTATTTCCTTTGGAACTTCACCTTCACATTCCATTTGTTCGTTGTCTTCATATGTGCGTTGTTCAATTTCAAGAAGATCGTTGTCACTGAAATCTTTTGAATTTGAATCCAATAATTCTTTAACATCTTCTGCATCAACACCATCAAAATCAAGTCTTCACCAAATGCAATGATTTCTTCAACCACATTGTTCACAGGATTCTGAAACCCACCAAAGTCATTAATGCATTCTGGCAAAAGGTTTTTCCAGACAGCTCTCATGCAACTAGAAGACACTTGCTCCCATGAGTCATGAATGTTCTCAATTGCGTGTTTAATGTTAATTTTTTTCCAAAATTCGTGGAGCATTATCGCATTTTCTCCCATTGTTGTTACTACTGACTTTGAGAATTTCTTTTCAAGAAAATAGGCTTTGAAAGTTGCAATGATGCCCATGTCCATGGGTTGTAGCAATGATGTCATATTTGGTGGGAAAAATAAAACTTTCACATTCTCACACAGATCATTAAGAGAATTTGGATGACCACGAGGCTAGCAGCCTCGTGGCATGAGTGTGATTTTGCGTGGTAAATTTACAGGCGCGTTGATCAAAACTCTTGCCACGTATATGAAGGGATTGCCACAATTAATTTCACTGCGATAATCAAATCCGTGTTAAGCAAGGGATATATCTGTACTTATTACAGTTAACTCCTAACTCCTATAACTCTGTTGATTTAATGTATTGGCTTACGTTCTACCGGATGGAACCCGGTAGGACGTAAGTCGAGGGATGACTGTGTATATATATATATATATATGATTACCAGCTATATTTACTTGGTATGTAGATATACTACAAAAACAGACTATGAACTGGAATTAAGTTTGAACTGAAGCTATAGTCTGGGCTAAAGTTCTATTGTTAGGCATCTGCGAGCGTGTGACTTCACGAGTGCTCCAGTGTCTGATTGCAGAACTATGTGAGACTGGCAAACTATAACCAAGGTTACTGTTTATGTGAGAAGAGTCTAGGATAATTTCTTTGGATTCAACTATGCCGCATTCTACTTAATCGTTGCGTATATGAATGTTTGATGTTGTATTCCAGTCTATTTCATGTTGGCGGCCTTCATTATTTGTGTTCACTGAGAACAGGACATGGCTTGAGAGGGTGCTTGCTCTGGTTCTACTATAAGTGATGTCTCTCTGATGTTCTTCGAGATGCAGGAGAATGGACTTCTTAGTTTGGCCATAATATGGCTTCCTACAGTCACATATGATTTTATATACACCTGGAAACTGAAGATGGTTGTGAGCCTGTTTTGGTTGGTTTAAAATTGATCTGAGTTTAGGAAGAGAGTGGAGAAGCATGTTTTTATATTAAATTTTTTCAAAATTCTTCTTAGTTTCTGGGAGAGCGAGCTGATGTACGGTAAAGAGATATAACCCTCGAGGTTGTCCTGTGTTTCTGTATTGTTTTTAGGATGGTGGTATAATTGTTTATTGATAGTTTTTGAAGAGCAGCCATTATTTGTGAAGGTTCTTTTGAGATGTTGTAGTTCATTTTTCAGCTCCTCCTCATGTGACAATACAGACCTGGCATGATGAGCCAGAGTGGAGATGATACCTAACTTCTGTGCTGGATAGTGGAGTGATGACTTATAGTGGAGTGAGTAGTTATAGTTTGCCAGACTCCCATAGCTCTGCTATCAGATACTGGAGCGTTCGTGAAGTCACATGCTCGCAGATGCCTAACAATAGAACTTTAGCCTGGATTATAACTTCAGCTCAAACTTAATTCCAGTTCATAGTCTGTTTTTGTAGTGGTACAATGTTTCTTTACAGTGTTTTTTATGTTTGCTTTTAATTTTCTCACCCCCGAAGAAGTCAGCATTCCGACGAAACATGTTGTGTGTTAAATTAAATTAATTTGTTTTTCTAATTCTCGGAATTCAGTCAGTAAATAATATGAACATGCACGCGCGCGCGCACACACGCACGCACGCACGCACGCACGCACGCACGCACGCACGCACGCACGCACGCACGCACACACACACACACACACACACACACACACACACACACAGAGAGAGAGACATCAGGAATTTGATGATGATGAGGACTTTCAGTTGTCTTCATTGGTAATTAGATATTGTCAATGTTTATACTTGTTTGAGATGGCATTATAAAAAATAAAATTACAACAGCAAGAGATATTCTGGCCAGGCTTTTAAATAGTCATGGTAGATAATGAGCATGTAGTATTGAAAAGTAGTAGCAATTATCACCAGAAACTCATTATGGAATATCAACAGTCCATTACTAACAAAATTGTGAACTGAGTATTGCATAAAAGCAGCTAAAATGTTGGGTGAAGACAATCCTAGGTTAGAATCTCAGGCAAACAGAATTCTGTAACTCTGTTGGAATTACATACCAACAATCATGTTGTTGAAATATTTCAAGAATATGTGAAAAATATTAATTATGAATGTACAATAATTAATATGATCTTCAAAAGACATGCATGCCCAGATTAAAAAAAAATGTCCATGAGTATGTAGAACACATCAGAAAACTGTTATACATCAAAAAGAGTATATCAGTCATGTGATGCTGCATTCACAGGACAAGAATAAATGGCACATATATGATGAAGGACATATGAAGTTATTATAATCATAATTACCATCACAGAACCTTTGCATCATGAGATGTATCTTGAACATTGCAAAATCTGTAGCACTAGCTTTTGTTTCACAGAGCAATCAAGTGACACTCATCATGGACATATTTATGCTATGTATTTAAGTACTCGACTTTTTTTTTTTTAATTAATTGCGAAGTATGCCCCCTTCCCCACTTCCTGAAAGGAAGTGGGATGGTGGGGTGGAGATATAAAGATGTGGGAGAATTGCGGATAAGACAAAGGTGTGTGAATTTGAAACCCGAGTTTCAAGGGTGGGCTGCGAATTCTTTGGGAAGAAAGAAGATAGAAATTTTTTTTTTTGTGGGGGGGGGAAGAAGAAGGATAGAATATGATGAAAACAAGATTAGGGGTGAAAGTAATGGGGGTTTGAGCCATTTTTGACTGAGTGTTATGTCATGACGACACTTGATTTTGCTCCCCCATACATAACTCTCTGATATCTGTCAGATAGCCAATCCTGAAGCCCGCCCTCAGGTTAGTTCACTAACCTGACATCTAAACCAATGTGCAGCAACTTAAATATCAGTTTTTCATGTTGTACTCTGTCAAATTCATTTGTAAAATTCAAAAAAAAAATGGCAGAATATGCCTTTCCCTCATCAACTGCTCTTGTCACTTTATTATAAAAGGCAATCATATTACTAAAGCAAGAGTTCCCCTTACCAAATCCATGTTGACTCTCGCAGATAACATTACCTTCATCTGCTCATGTATATGGTCAACGATGTATATGGTCCCATACTAATTTCTCCAAGATCTTAACAACTACTGATGAAACACAAATTGGTCTATAATATGACACTTCCAGTCTACTACTACCCTTATGCAATATCACTATCTTGCTCTCCATCCACTCCTCCTTCGGTACCTTTTCCTTGACAAGATTTTCAGTGACAAGCCTAGTCAGTTGAGCTGTCAGTTCTTTAGCACGTTTTCTCAAAACTCATGGCAAAATTACATCCAGTACCACTGCTTTATTGACATCCGGAGTACTTAGTATTTGAAACACACTCTCCTCTTGCACTTCTAAACCTCAAACCTGCTCTATCCCTCTAGTATTGAAACCTACTTCTCCAGGATGAAACACCCCAATAAAGTGTTCATTGAACAACTCCACTATGTCCTTTGCATCAGTCACTTTATTCACATTTTTATCTAACAATGTCATTCTTCCACAATCATTTCTCCTCCTACTGGCCACATAGTGAAAAAATTCCTTACAATTTTCTTTGGCTCTCAGGGCCAATCTCTTCTCAAATTCCAATTTTGTCTTTCTTACCATACTAGTCACTCTCCTGGCTTGAGTCTTATATTCTTCATGCATCTGCTCTCCACGGTTCTCCTTATATTTCTTCCATAATCTCTTTTTTTACCTACAGTTCCTGTTTGATATTGTTTGTCATCCACTTTACACCCAAATTGTGTTTTCCTCTTCACTCGCGATATACAGTTTGCTATTACTGCTAATAAATATTCCTTCACAAAATCTCAAGCACTAGTGATATCTCTCCCTTCTAATTCCCCCCCCCCCCCTCCATGGAACTGTTCTAAGTTGATATCTAAGACTATTATAAATCACCTGCCTTATAATTACACATACATTCTTTTCTTTTTGATACTCCTGCATGTTTATTCATTTTCCAGGTCAAAGCTACATGGTCACTCCCTCCAATAGAAGATAAATACAAGAATGGAGGAATCTGTTCACATTTTGCTTGAACAGCTAAAAGTTGTAATTTTTGGGAAAGGCAGAGTGTGGGAGACTGTTCCAAAGGACAGAAGTAGATGGAATGAAAGAGGAGACAGTGAAGTTGGTTCGGTAAGTTTTAGGATGGACTATAAAAGAGTGTTGGGTAGTGGCTCTTGTTTTAATGATTATGGAGGATTGTAGAGGAATAATAGTGCCAATTCAGTAGTGCACTGTCCACAAAAGTATTTGTAGAAGAGGCATAAGGCAGAAACTGAACATCTGTGAGAGAGAGAGAGAGGAATTGAAGTCGGTATGTGAGAGAGGGATCATTTATTAGCCAGACTGCCCTCTTTTGGATAGAATCGAGCAATCCTAGAGAGGATTTTTGGCACACCACCCCAAATATGGGGGAAACATTCCATGGGTGGGCAGATTTGTATAGAGATACCAAGCAATTTTATAAGCTAGGTTTTGATCCTTTGTTGAGGTCTTGTCAGTGGGAGCCAGACCCCAAAAAAATGCCAAGGTTGAAGTAATGCAGAGCTTATAAATTTTACCTAAACAAGTTGCCATAAGGTGCTTTGACCTCATTGGGTCTGGTTGCCATTGACGAGACCTCAATAAAGGTCGAAACCGGTCTGGGTAGTGGCCCTTGCCTTTAATGCATAGCATCATACATCTCTGCAAGGGGATGTGCTTTGCATTAGGGGAAAATACTAAGGAAAGTGATCGGAGCTTACTCCATCTTTACCACGAGTTGCCTCAGACTTGAACTGTGTTCAGGTGCAAACTTGACTTACTTGGGAAAAAGGATTAAAACCTAGCTTATAAAATTGCTTAGTATCTTTAACGTAGTATATTCCCAAGGTAAAAAACTTTCTACAGATTTGTATAGAGTTAGCAGCTGTGAAAGTGTGAAGTAGTGTCTTGTGCGAAAAAGTACACCCAGTGTTTTGACAGCTGCAGAAGCTATAGTTTAAATGTCATCATGCCTGGATAGATCGAATGTGCAGGTCAGTCCATGGAGAGAAATCTGATTATGTGTGGATATCTAAGTATTACTGAAGGTAACAGGAAGGGATGTGAGTTCTTTCTTGCTAGAGATCAGACAGGTCTGAGTGGGGGATATATGTGAGTAGATCAACAGGAGATCTACTCATATATTCCCCAATAAATTGAGTGATTGGGCACGGAAATGGGGATGTGAGTTCAATGTTGGAAAACAAAGATGGGATGCAGAATTTATGCTTGGTGAGAATATATTGTTGGAGGTAGAGGAAATAAGAGATCTGGGGGTGATAGTGGATAAGGATCTAAAATTTAGGGGACACATCTCCAAAATTGTGAAGACAACACAAAGGCTTCTGGGAATGATGCGGAGGACACTGACGTGTAGAAGTAGGGAGATTCTTGTTCCGTTGTATAAGGCTTTGATTAGGCCACACATGGACTATTGTGCCCAGATTTGGTCACCTGGTTTTCAGAAGGATGAAGAGATATTGGAAAGGGTGTCCAAAGGTGACTGACTAAGGTAGTTTCTGACCTCTGGAATGTTGAGTATGAGGAAAGATTGAGAAGATGTAATTTGCAGAGTCTGGTGGAGAGGAGGAAGAGCAAGAGATATGATAGAGACCTACAAGTTGGTAAGGGGTTGTTATAAGATCAACGGTGGAGAAGTTCTACAGAGAATAGTGGGAGATCAAGGGAGAACCAGAGGTCATCCTTGGAAACTGTATAAAGAAGGTGTGAGTATGGGAGTGAGAGGCAGATTTTTTTCGTGCAGAGTTGTGAATGATTGGAATGCCTTGCCTGAGAATGCAGTGTCTGCAAGGAGTTTGAGTGTATTTAAGACATGGTATGATGAGATGTGTGTGTGTGTGTGTGTGTGTGTGTGTGTGTGTGTGTGTGTGTGTGTGTGTGTGTGTGTGTGTGATAAAAGGACCTCCCAGATGAGTCTTTGACTCCATGAGGTCTTGGGGTAATAATAATAATAACAACTCTGGACAAATACCATGGAGAAGTTTGGTGAATCTCAAGTGAGATTCACCAAGCTTTTGACTGTGTCTGACACAAAGGCTCACTAAACAAACTACCATCATTTGGTCTGTCTCAGGACTTTTGCAGTTGAATTGCCAGCTTTCTGTCTGGATGCACATTATTATGGTGGATTTTTCCTTATCCTCTCACCATTCAACTAATGCCAGGGTTCCACAAGGTTCTGTTCTCTCACCAATCCTCTTTCTGCTATCAGTGACCTACTTAAGTTGACCTCTAATCCAGTACACAGTTTTGCAGATGACAGCACATTGCATCGCCTCCCTTTCATTTGATCTACACAAATCACCTCAACCTACAGAACATCAACCACCACTGCCCTCAATTCTGATCTCCAAGCTATCCTCCAATAGGGTTCAGATAACCTTGTCAATTTCAATGCTAAAAAACCCAGTTCTTCTTTTATTTCTCACAAAAATAACCATTTTCTCACAGTATTATCTTTGACAACACTCAAATTTCCAGACAAGATGAGATTTCTCTTCTTGGAATTGCTCACCCTGACATCAAGCCTCTCCTAGATAAACACATCACAACTATTGCCTCCTCAGCTTCTAAAGAACTAGGATTTCTCTTTCACTCAAGATGCTAATTTACCTCTGGACGGCTGTTAGCTTTATACAAATCAGAATCCACCCAGCTATTGAATACTGCTCTCATATTTGGAGTGGGGGGGGGGGGGCAAGAGCTCTATCAAAATGCTTGACTCAATACAAAGAAGGGCAATTAGATTGATTACTATTCCATTTCTTACCAATTCCCTCCTTCTACTTTTGCACAAGCATTTGGTTTCTGCAATATGAGTGTTCTATAAATATTTCCATGGCAAGTGTTCATCTGAAAATAGCATTAATAATTTCCATACTCAGTACTATGTCCATTTGAACATACACACACATGCAGATGCCACCCAACATCCTTTCACAGTACACCTTGAAACCCACAGAACAAGTCTCTTTTCTTCCTCCTTCATCCCTACTAGTATTGTGGAACAGTCTTTCTTCATATGTGTTTTCCAAGGAATATAATATATGGGCTTTTAAATCAATATAAGTAAGTTTCTCCTTTCCCAATCTACTATCCATACATGGTACTAATAAACATGCTATAGGTAAATTAACCAATCTCTTGTGTATGGGCTCAACATAAAAAAAAATTGCAAGGTTGAGATACAAGGAGAAAAAATGGCAATGGTTTTGAAGCAGTATGGTGCAAAGTGGAGGTTGATAGAATGAGATATTTGGTCGGTATTTCTGTATAGGCAACACATTTATCCCACAGGTAAATGTATAGGCAACTTGATTTAATGACAAGCAGAGAGTGATATTATTATAGGTGATTTCAGCTACTGCAATATTGATTGGAATGAAGAGATCATCAGGAAATAAGGAGAATGAATTTCTTGAATGTCATCAGAGGATGTGATTGTGAATGGAACTAATCTTCCCCCAGTTGAAGAGAGTGACCATGAAGTGATCACATAGGTTGCAGCCAGTCACATATATATCTCTTCTTTAGGGATATATGTAGTTCCACATATATCCCTAAAGAAGGGATATATGTGGAACTACAAGACTGGTGATTATGGAAAGCATAGGAGACAACTGAGAACTATAGCGTGGAAAGAGGAGTTGAGTGGGAAAGTATAGATGCTGTGTGGTCAGTGATCAAAAGCTATTTAACAGCAGCAATGACTGAGTGTATTCCAGATGTGAAAATGCTAAACAAGGCAGGAGTAAAATGAATGAATGAATGAATGAATGAATGAATGAAGAGATTAAGTGTGAAATCTGGAAGAGAAGGCACTGTGGAGGCAAGAGGAAGGTGACTCATTTGGTAAGGGAAGCAAAAGTGGAGTATGTGGAAGAAATTAGCCAGTCAAGCTAAGAAAAATCCTAGTTACTTTTGATGCATGGCAAGTAGAAGGAAAAATGCCTATGGGAGGATGATGCTAGTAGATGACACTTTATTTATTTATGGCAAAAGCAGCTGCAGGTCAGTGTCCAGACCAGAAAGCCAATCCAGGGCATCATCTGTCACTGTGTGGATGTCCTGGAGACCACCACCACTACCATGAAATTGGCACCTTGGGCAATCATTCACAATATGAGTGATTGTCTGGGCCACAGGGGAACAGTCACAATAAGGGTGGTCTGATAGTCTCCATTTATGTAGTAGGTAGCCACATCTGCCCTGGTTAGTTCTGATCCTGTTGATCGATGATGAAATCTTCCTAGGAAGGGCAAAACCAGGCTGTGGAACACACAACCAGGAAACCATTTGTTGGAAGATTGTTGGACCATTGTTCTCTCCACATGTCAGGTGTTGATGGTAAGGCAGCTGAAGAGAGTTTGTCTATGGACCAGAAAGGGTTTCGTGATTTTAGGTGAATACTAAGTGGATTTATGAGAGTCTGGTGCAGGGGAAGGAGTGGGTTGCTCATTACTTTATTAAATACTTTAATCGAGGCTTGTCTTCTCCGTATATTTGGTGGAGCAATGTTAGATAAGACAGGCAGCCAGGGGAAAGGGGTGCTTCTCAGTATCCCACTAATTGTGCACATGGTAGAGTTTAGCTGGATGTCTATAATGTTAGTGTGTGCACTTCTTTCTCAGACAGGGGCACAGTATTCTGCTGCACAGAATGCGAGGGCCAGTACAGACAACCTTAAGACATCAGCACCACAACCCCAGGTTGTTCCAGCATGTCATGAGATGATGATATTTCTTGTTTTAACTTTGTTGGACAGGTTGGTGATATGCCTTTTATAGGTTAGGCTTCTGTCCAGGTTCACTCCAAGGTATTTCGGGTGAGGCTCATGTTCTACCATTTTGTCACAGGATGATGCTAATGGATGACACTGGCAGATTGGTAACGAATGCAGATGATATAGTTGAATTATTCAGTGATCAGTTTAACAGCGTATTTCATTCTCATGAAGGCAATCGGGAGAAGTTAGTGTGTAGAATGTATGGCAGAGGAGGGACTAACGGAAAATGAGTAGGACGTATATGTACATAGATATTTCAAAGGCCTTTAATAGACTGCTACATGACAAGCTGTAGATAAAGTGAAACAGATGGGATTAGATAACAGACTACTAAGTTGAATAGATGATTGGCTGTCGGACAGATATCAGTAGAAGGGGTGATATCCCAAAATAGGAAGGTCACTGGTGGAGGGCCATAGGGATTTCTTCAGGTCTGTTTTCAGACCATTATTGTTTAATTTTATGTTAATGGCATTGGGACCTGTTTAACTGGAGATGTGCAAAGTTAGTAAGGGCTATGAGAAGTAGAGCAGATGTTGTGGCCTTGAAGGAGGAGCTGAATAGACTATGTGAGTGGGCAAATGATTGGAGCTATCAGTTTAATGTTGCAGAGTGCAAGGTCTTGAATTTGGTAGACAAGGTTGGGATGTAGAGTATAGTGGAGAAATTTTGAAGGAAGTGGAGGAGATGAGAGCTCTAGGAGTGACAGTGGACAGAGACTTGAAGTTTAGGAGTCACATTGTTGAAATTATAAGAACAACCCAATGGATTCATGTGTTAAGGCTTATGGAATCTGCAGTAGCACTCATAAATCAACCTAATTTAAACAAATACAGGTATAAAAGAACTTCATGAAATTTTGAAAATAATAATTATCAGTTTAAATCCTAGGTTGCCTAGAAATGCTCATAGAGGGCTCACCACCCAGATAGGACTTGTGAGTTATCCACTTGTTTCATAAGATGTCTCAGTAACTGAGACAAAATATAGGAAGCATTAAAATTAGTTTTTAATTCTTTCTTAGTGCTATCAATACTCCATTAAACCTCCAACATGAAACCCGATGGATTATGGCAATAATGAGGTGGACATTGACATGCAGAGGCAAAGTGGTTATGGCTCCTTGTGTAGAGGCTTAAGTGCTGTGAGGACATCGTGTTGGAGGCTTAATGGATTTTTTACAACACTCAGAAAGGATTAAAAAAGAATTTAATGCTTCCTATATTTCGTCCTAGTCACTAGGACATCTACGGGGATTACAAAAATAACTAATGTAACATGAACACAAATATCATACAATACTAAGCCCAACCACGTGGGTGACACTAAAGTCCTATCTAGGTGGAGTGCCCTCTAAGGGCGGTTGTAGGTGGCCTGGAATGTAAGGTGGGACCTCTGGTGATGAGTGTTTCCCAAATCTTCAGAAGCTTAATGCAACCATATTTATTAAGATTTGGTTGATTTCTGAGGGCTGCTGCTGCTTCTAAGAATAGTCTCTCTTTCTTGAATTTGCTGTGATGGAGCATGGCGGATTTCTTCCATGATACCCTGTGGGTGGTGTCCAAGCCATGGTCAGCCAAGCCTGAATGACCATAGTTGTGTTTACAGATGTAAGACTTGTGTTCCTCCAGGCAGATGGATGCTGATCTGCCTGTCTGTCCAAAGTATGCCAGCTTACAGGAACGGGGTACTTTGTAAACTCCAGGCAGAGAGAGAGAGAGAGAGAGAGAGAGAGAGAGAGAGAGAGGAGGGAGCTGATCTTTCGTAGAACGGATAAGGGTAGCAAGTTTGCGGTGGGGCTTATATGCTGCGTGTAGGGTGTACTTTTTTAGAATTTTGGCTATTTTTTCGGATGTACCACGGATGTAGGGTATGGTGATGGCATTTTTAAAATCTTGTTGACAAGAAGGATGGAGAATGGGGGAGGAACTGATTATTTTTTTGATACTGTGATTGCTATAGCCATTGGAGAGGAAAGTATTGTGTATGTGGTTAAGCTCAGTAGTGAGGGCAGTTCCACTGGAACAAAGATTGTGGACTCTCTTGGTAAGAGTTTTAATAATGCCATATTGTTGAGAGGGGTGGTGGTGGGAGAGTTTGTGAATGTATCTGCCTGTGTGTGTGTGTGTGTGAGTTTTCTGTATACAGTGAAGGCAAGTGTATCATTAGGCAGGCATGTGACTAAGGTGTCTAGGAAGGGTAAACAATTGTTCTTTTCCTTTTCCATAGTAAACTGGATTCTTGGATGTAGGCTATTGAGATGACTGAGGAAGGAGTGTAACGTGTCTGGGCCTCATATACAACCTACACACAGCATGTACAACCTACACACAGTGTACAACCTACACTCAAAGTACAACCTACACACAGCATATAAGCCCCACTGCAAACTTGCTACCCTTATCCGTTCTATGAAAGATCAGCTCTCTCTCTCTCTCTCTGCCTGGAGTTTACAAAGTACCCTGTTCCTGTAAGCTGGCGTGCTTTGGACAGACAGGCAGATCAGCATCCATCTGCCTGGAGGAACACAAGTCAGTGATCAGTTTAACAGCGTTAAACTGATCTGTAAACACAACTATGGTCATTCAGGCTTGGCTGATCATGTCTTGGACACTACCCACAGGGTATCATGGAAGAAAACCACCATGCTCCATCACAGCAAATTCAAGAAAGCGAGACTATTCTTAGAAGCAGCAGCAGCAGCCCTCAGAAATCAACCAAATCTTAATAAATACGGTTGCATTAAGATTTGGTTGATTTTTTCTTACAACACTCATCACCAGAGGTCCCACCTTACATTCCAGGCCACCTACAGCCGCCCTTAGAGGGCGCTCCACGTAGCTAGGACTTTAGTGTCACCCACGTGGTTGGGCTTAGTATTGTATGATATTTGTGTTCATGTTACATTAGTTATTTTTGTAATCCCCGAAGATGTCCTAGTGACTAGGACGAAATATAGGAAGTATTAAATTCTTTTTTAATCCTTTCTGAGTGTTGTAAAAAATCCATAAAGCCTCCAACATGGTTATGGCCCCCTGTATAAAGCTTTGATCAGGCTACATATGACTGTGCACAGATTTCAGGGGAAATCTGTGCACACTCATCCCGCTGAAAATTAGGTCATCACCTAGTTTTCAGGAGGAGAGGATGTATTGGAGAAGGTTCACAGAAGGATTACTAAGTTAGTGTCAGGTCTGTATGAGGAGAGATTGAGGCAGCAAGGGGTAGAACTAGAGGCCATTCATGGAAGCTGTATAAGGAGAATGTGAATAGGGTAGTGAGATGCAGGCTCTTTGTATGGAGAGTGATTGACAAGTGGAATGCATTGCCAGAAAATATTGTGAGTGCAGAAATTGAATGTGTTCAAACCACGGTTTGATGGCACGAGAGAGGGTATAGACTTCCCACAATGAGTGCTTTGATTTCACGTAGGTCAGATAATAATAATAATAATTTCAACTTTATTTTATAGAGAAATGTGTATGTCCAGAGAGAGAGAGAGACTATAGATTCAAGTAATCCAAGAGAAATCTAATCTTGTCTGAAGATCTGGGTGTCATCAAAAGTAACAGTTTTTTTTTTTTTTGTGAGAAATACTAGAGAATTTTGTTTTAATATTAATGAAAGTGCAGTTGGAAGACCAACAGAACATCATGGCTTTGGATTGGTAAAGAGTTTGGAGGTAGCAGAGTTTTTCTCCTGGAAACCTGGGTTTTTCATCCTGCATACAAGCATTAGTCAGGTCAGGGAGCACATGCAATTTACAGACAAATAAACAAAAATATTCTGTTTGTAAGCTGGTAGATAATTTGCAAGTACATGATGGATAGTGAAGATGTAGGAATGAGTAGTGTAGTGGTGTGTTGTATGGAGGGTCCTCCCATGAGTCGTTTGATTCCATAGAGGTGTCTTGTAATAATTAATAGCAATTAATAATAATAATAATAATAATTAATAATCAATAGCAAATGAAAATAAGATTATCTTAGACAGTAAATGAGTCTGTTATAATAAAGTGACATACATTGAGTGAGAATCGGTCATATAGGTTTACAACCTTTCATGGATGGGATGCACATAAAAAACAAACTAAAAGTATTATTTTTTAAGATTAAAAGAAGTTTAAATAGAGATCCATATAATATTAGTATGATTTCTTTCAGTTTCATGGTAAAAATCTGAGTACTCTGGATGTCAATAAAGCTTTGGGACTGGATGGTATTTCACCACGAGTTTTGAGAGAATGTGCTAGGGAACTGACAGTGCCTTTAACCTGGCTTTTCAATGAAAGTCTGGCTTCGGCAAAGGTGCCCAGGGAATGGAACGAAGGTAAGATAGTGCCATTGCATAAGGGTGGTAACAGACTAGAAGTGTCTAATTATAGGCCAGTCTGTGTGTCATCAGTAGTTGTTAAGATCTTGAAGAAAGTAGTGAGGGACCGTATACAGCATTGGGCAGATGAGGGTAATGTTATCTGTGAAAGGGTGCTCTTGTTTTAGCAATATGCTAGCCTTTTATAATAAAGTTACAAGAACATTAGATGAGGGAAAGGCATATACTGCAATTTTCTTAGACTTAGCAAAGGCATTTGACAGGATGCCACATGATAAGCTGATATTTAAGTTGCAGCACATGGGTCTGGATGTCAGATTGGTCAACTGGATTCAGGATTGGCTGTCTGATAGATATCAGAGAGTTGTGTATGGTGGAGCAGTTTCAAGGAAACTGAGGGTTACAAGTGGGGTCCCACAGGGCTCAGTACTAGGACCTATATTGTTTAACCTTTATATCAATGACATTGCCAGTGGATTGCAAGGGGATATTCAACTGTTTGCGGATGATGCGATGTTGGGAAGGATTATTAGTAATAGTTCAGATGTGGTAGCCCTGCAACAGGATTTGAATAAGCTAGATAGATGGGCATGTGAATGGGGATGTCAGTTTAATGCAGCAAAATGTAAGGTCTTGAGGTTTGGGAAACATCGATGGGATGCTGCATACTCTATGGGAGGAGTTATACTGGATGAAGTGGGGGAGACGAGATCTGGGGATTGCGATTGATAGAAACCTGAAGTTTAGGGGACATATTGCAAAGGTGGTGAAGGTAACACAGAGGATTGCTGCAATTAAGAAGGGCACTGAACTGCAGAGATAAAGAAGGTTATCATTCCATTATATAAGTCTCTGATCAGACCACACTTGGACTATTGTTCTCAGATTTGGTCCCCAGGATTTGAAGGGGATAAATTAACTGCGGAAAGTGTACAAAAGTGGATAACAAAGATGGTTTCAGGACTGTACAATGATAGTTATGTGGATCGGCTGAGAGAATATGGACTGCAGAGTTTGGTCGATAGAAGAATGAGAGGTGATATGATTGAGACTTTTAAACTGTTGATAGGTGGTTACAGGGTTGACACTAGGGAGTTCTTTTGCTTGGTCGAACAGGAAGGAGTGATGACAAGAGGCCATCCCTGGAAATTATGAAAGGAAACTGCGAGCAAGAGGGAGAGGAGTGGTTTCTTTGCTTGGAGGGTGGTTGAACCATGGAATGCATTGCCTGATGGAGTGGTGAGAGCGAGAACGGTCAATGAGTTTAAGGAATTGTATGATAGACTTTGTGTTTCTTAGGGGGGGGGGGACCTCCCCTCAATGAGTCTTGACAGACTTTATGTTCTTAGGAATGACCTCCCACGATGAGTCTTTTGATTCCATCATGGAGGCCTGAATAATAATAATAATAATATATTGTTCCTGGAATACTCGGTAGGTCAATTATTCTATAATTCTCATATTGTTTTATTTCCTTTTATATATATATATCATCATCATCATCATCATCAAATTCCTGCCGTGTACCCTCAAGGGGTGTACAGTATATGATAGTACTACATGAAAAAAATTACATCATTATTAATTTCCTATCTACAATTTTCCTCCAAATCGGTCTGTTACTTGTCAAGACTCCAACATTATCAGATCTTATATTTCTATTGTCTAAAGCATTTTGTACCGTATCAATCCACCTATATCTTGGTCTTCCTCTGGGTCGTTTTGCTGCCAAACCTGGCAGAGAACACTTATTTTGCTAATCTTTCCTCGCCCATTCTGTTTAAGTGACCATACCACCTAAGATTAGCTCTGCTAACGCATTCCTGGATGCTGACAATGTCAAGTTCTTTCCTAATATCCTCGTTTTTAATATGATATTGCCATTGATGCCATCTGTTCATGCCTATAACCTTTCTCAGGACTCTCATATCTGTGGTCTCTAGTGTTTGGTCAAGTGTTTTACTTCTGACCCCGCTCTCAGATCCATAAGTTAAAACTGGTTTGAACACTGTCTTGTACACAGCTAATTTAGTGTTCCGACTGATTTCTTTCTTATTCCATATGAATTTATTCAATTGACTTCCCACCATACCAGCTTTGCTGATTCTTTTGTCTATTTCTATATTTAATTTACCATCTTCAGTAAAAATCGTGCCTAAATAGCTGAAATGTTTTACTTGTTCCACAGGTTCTCCATTCACAACACAGTTGACATTTTCAATAATTCTGCCTATTTTCATTGTCTTTGTCTTTTTATTGCTGACCTTCATACCATATCTATTACAACAGCTATTCAATTTAGTCAGAGAATCTTGCAGACTTGTAGCAGATTTATTTAGAAGTATAACATCATCCACATAAAGCAAAGAGCTGACATTAACATCTCCAATTTTGATATCATGTTTAATACCACTTTCCTTCATAATGTGATCCATATAGATAATGAATAACAGAGGGGATAATTATTATTATTATTATTATTATTATTATTATTATTATTATTATTACGGGTATCTCCATGGAGTCAGTAGACTCATCGCGGGAGATCCAAACTAGCAAAACAATATCTGTCATATCTCTTCTTGAATTCATTTACAGATGAAGAGCTCACAACAAAGTCAGGCAATGAATTCCACTCATTCACCACCCTCCAGGCAAAAAACCTTGTTCTGACACCTTTGTTAACCACACTCTTCTTTAATTTCCAGAGATGACCTCTTGTTCTTCCATCACTATCACACAGCTGAAACATTTCCCCTGCATCAATCCTATAAAAACCTTTTAGTAATTTGAATGTTTCTATCATATCCCCTCTTCTTCACCTATCAACCAATCTCTGCAATCCACAAGCTCTCAATCTATCAATGTAGAGAGCATTTTTTATATCACTCACCAACTTGGTCACTCTTCTCTGAACCCTCTCCACAGCCTCCTCATCTCCAAGGAATCCAGGTGACCAGACCTGAGCACAGTAATCCAAATGTGGAAGTATCCATGCTTTATAAAGGGGAATAATAACCTCTTTATCTCTGGATGTCAGTGTGTTCCTCAACAACCAAGTAATCCTATGTGCAATCTTGGACACCTTAGCAATGTGTCCTCTGAACTTCATCTCCTTATCTACCAATACCCCTAAGTCCCTAGCCTCATCAATCTCTTGGAGTACCTTTCCATCTATGTAGTACACAGCTGGTAATCTTTTAATCCCAAAATGCAAGACTTTACACTTTTCCACATTGAACTGACATCCATTTTCTTTTGCCCATTTTACCAGCTTATTTAAATCCTCCTGCAAACTTTCAACATCAGCTTGATTTTTTATTGCACTACACAACTTTGCATCATCAGCAAACAACTGAATATCTCCCTTTAAGCCGTTTCCTATATCATTTATATACAAATTAAACAACATTGGCCCAAGCACAGAGCCCTGAGGCACACCACTGGTCACCTGCCTCATTCTGGACTCGGCTCCTCCATACACCACCTTATGGTATCTCTCCCTGAGCCATTCTCCTATCCATATCACCAATTTAATATCCATTCCCATCTGCTCCAGTTTGCATAACAGTGTTCTATGGGGTATCCTGTCAAAAGCCTTAGCAAAATCCAGAAGTACCACTGTGTAGCCAGTTCCTTTGTCCAACTCTGATGTTATTCTATTATGGATAGTTAATAGATTGCTAAGGCAGGATCTACCTTTAACAAAACCATGTTGGCCTCTATAGAGTATCATATCCTGATCCACCCATTCTTGAATTTTGTCTTTAACCAACTTTTCCAATACTTTTACCACTACTCCTGAGATGGTGATTGGTCTGTAATTCAATACTGCAGTTTTAGAGCCACCCTTATGCAAAGGAACCACTTTGCCTAACTTCCACTACCTAGGGACCATACCAGAGTTCAAACTTAAATTAAATATCCAGGTAAGAGGGGTTGACAATTCATTTGCACATTCACGCAACACCCAAGCTGATATTCCATCTAAGCCTACCGCAGTGTTTGCATTTAAGTTTCGCAATATATTTAATACCTCTGATTCTTTAGCTTCAATTCTCACATTAGGTATTGCTATAGGTATAGAGATATCCTCACTTGGGTGATAGACTTTTGAGAAGTGATCACTCAGTAACTCGACTATTACATCTGATTTTGTCACCTCAATACCATCAGCACCCACTAAGGTTATCCTTCCGAAGTCATTCTTCCTCTTACTTGCCACATAGCGGAAGAACTCTTTGGGATTACCCTTGATCTCTTTGGCTAAGGTCTTCTCATAATCTGATTTAGCTTTTCTTACTATGCTGGTAACCTTCCTAGCTTGAGCCTTGTACTGCTCATGGGTGTCCTGATCGCCCTTCTCCTTGTAAATTCTCCATAACATTTTCTTTTTTTGCAGTTCAAGCTTGATACTACTGCTCATCCATCTAATGCCTGCCTTGTTTGACCTCCTGACCATGGGGACACAATCTGATATTGCTTTCCTCAGATACCCGCTGATTTTATCCCAAGCACTGCTAACATCTTTCCCTTGCAATATGTTCTGCCATGGGATGGCTGCAAGCTCACTCCGAAGCTTGTTATAATTGCCTAACCTGTAGTTTCGTACATACCCCTTCTTAATAGAAAAATCCACAGATTTTGCAACCTCCCAAGTCAATACCACATGATCGCTTTCACCAACTGGAGGTAACGAGGTCACCTTACTTATGCATATAACCTCTGAACCAATAACCAGGTCCAACACTCTCACACCACGTGTCCCTTCAGTTACGTGCTGTTTCAAGTAATTATCTCGTAGAAGATGTATGAACTCCATTTCCTTTTTGCTACGTGATATTTCCTCCTTCCAATTGATATCACCATAATTAAAATCCCCCATAATAATCACTAAGCCTTCACTCATTGCACTAAGTTGCTGATGCATGAATTCAATATCTCCCCCTGTACTCCCTGGCCTATAGCAGCATCCAACTGTATATTTGGTTGCGTTGGTCACTATTTCGCACCAGACTGCCTCAAATGAACTCTCATTCACATGTCTATCATCATGATATACTACTTTCTTTGGCTGCAACACATCAGCTATCATCAACAGTACTCCCCCCCCTGTTCTATCTTCTCTATCCTCCCTGAAAATACTGTACCCATCACATTCAATTCCAGTGACCACATCTTCTGCTGACAGCCAAGTTTCACTAATGCCTACAACTTTTGGTGAGATTTCACTGACTAATGCCAAAAATTCTTCTCTCTTATTTCTAATGCTTCTAGCATTGGTATACAAAAATTGCAGATTCCCTCTAGATCTTGTACCGGCTTTAGAACTGATATATAAGTCACTAACTATCGTAGTCCTATGCCAATTTTTTTTCCCTCTCTTCTGCAATTTATTCTGCCTATAAGGATCAATAAATACACAATCAGTGCTAAAGTTTCTCTCTCTTACACTCAACCTTTTCAATATTAGTTTCCCTGCCCAATAACTTCAACCTGTTCAGAAAACAATAACTTCTTCAATCTCTTATGTCCTTCCATGTTAAGATGCAGTCCATCTCTAGCATACAACTGCCTTTTTCCTTCAAACACACTCCAAATATCAACAAACTCCAGACCTCTTTTTCTGCACATTCTTGCAATCATATCATTCATTATCATTGCTCGTCTACTTAACTCGTAATTGTCAAAACGAGGCAGCACACACACTATTCTCCCATTGACACTTTTCCTCTTCACAGTATCTAATAATGTTCTTAAATCTTTTCCTACCCGATTTATACTACCTCTCAGGTCATTCGTACCCACCATAACTATCATCTTGTGTGTTTCATGCCCTCTCTTTATTGCTAAAGCCACTCTTTCTATTGTACCATCAGCCAAGCACTCCTCATGCATACCACTCTCCATACCCTTAATCATAGAATCACCATATATTTTACCACTCTTAACTTCATTCAAGTTCACACTCATGGACTCATTCTCTACACTATTCAGCATGACTCTCCCAGCTTCATTACTCAACTCTCTATTACTTACCCCCCCACTCTCACTACATCTCATTTCTTCTTGGCCACTTGTGGTTTTATTATGTTGACTCCCAATCACTCCCATACTATTTATTACTGAATCATTCACCAAAGACTCACCCATATGTAATCCTGTTCTAGTTACTTCAGCTAAAGTAATCTCTATATTTCTAATTTCTCTGTTAATGTACATCCTTGTCTCACACCAGATTTAACATTAAACCATCTTCCTGTACTTCCTTCAATTCTAACTGCTGACTTACAACACAAATAAAGACTAAGTATTGCTTGATATAATGCCCCATTGACACTATATAACTGAAGCGTATTGAATAGCTTCTCTCTTGGCACTTTGTCATATGCCTTTTCCAGATCGACAAAACTTAAATACAGATCTTTGTTATATTCCCATGCTTTCTCCACTATTTGTCGTAAAGTGAAGATCTAACCCTGACAGCCTCTATTTGGCCTGAATCCAGCTTGTTCTTCACCAAGCTTTTCTTCCACAATTCTTCTCAACCGTTTCTGAAGTATACTTGCATAGATCTTGCCAGGAACACTCAGTAGGGAAATACCTCTGTAATTCTCACATGCAGTTTTATTTCCCTTTTTATATATGGGTACTATGAGAGCTCTACTCCAATCATCGGAAATTCGTCCCTCTGTCCAGGCTTTCTGAACTATGCAGTTTATATATATATATATAAAAGCTTTACTCTAGTCATCTGGGATTTGATCTGGTGACAGTCTTCTACACTATGCAGTGTAGCCATTGCAGTACTTTTTTTTTTTTTTTACACATAATGGTACCACCATATAATAACATTTTGAGTTGAAATAATTTCTCTTTCCATATTTTTGGTTTTCAGTGGCTTTTCTACTTGAAGTACTCATGTATTCCACCTGCTTATTTTCGAATGTTCTATCATTATTACTTAATTTAATAATTTTTTCAAATAATTACTCCAGACATCAAAGTTATTCTTATCTTCTTCTTTTATATCACTTTTATTATGATTTTTGGTTTCTTTTGTGGTACTCCTGTTATTCTTTAGCTTTTTAGTAGTCTCATGACATTTAGCTTCTATATTCGTTTCAAAATCATCTCAAGACTTTTGTTTAGCTACTTTTAGACAAAACATAGTTTTTCCTACATTTTTAACTATATTCTATAAGAGTACATGCTAACCTACTAGACTTTTGTATTATACATGTATATGTTTACTGGATTGTAGTACCATAAGTGAAACAAACATGGTTTGAAGGTCAGAATTTAGAATTGTAAAAGATTTGTCAAGCGAGAAAGATTATTGCATTGTACTACTTTCATCTAGATTCTAGAAGGTGAAAGATCTGTGCTTTGTGAAACACTATGATTAGTTGTAAAGTTTTTTGAGGATAAAATTTCTCAATGTCACATCCAGAAAGAAGGCTGGCAAGTCGTAGAAGACAGATTATATGATGGGTGCATAGAGATACAAGCAAAACTGATGACATAGAGACTGATGACATAGTGGCCAAATCGATACTGACGATTGCTTATTATTTAGAGAGACCACAAGGTAGTAGAAATTAAGTATTAATGGTTATCTCCTTTACTTTAGAAAGAACTCAATTGAGGGAAACTGGATAATAGTCTAATGGCATTTTTTAACCTTCTTAGGAATTAATTACAACAAAAAATTAGATTTAATTTTTTGTTGGTTTGCTAAATGTAATGAACTGGTGGTGCTGACTAGGCAGGATATTCGTTAAAAACCCAAATATTCAAAAATTCTCAAAAGTTAAAGCAAATTTTGATAAAGCCACTTCACTTTAATTGTCAAATATAATGATACAGGGATTAGCTTTCTCACCGACCCGAATTGCTAACAAAATTAAAATGAATTTTAATTGAAGTTAAAATTTATTTGAACTAAAGTTGAAAAAATTCTTGCATTTTACAAGTTACTAAATTCTTAGTAAATTGTAAAAATTTTTTAATAATTTTTATGTGGAACTATCTTTTAGGAAAATAAAAGAAACTCAAGATAGATGAGAAAATAAGAAAAGAATTCAGAAATAATTAGAACATTTAATATAAGTATTCAAAAAATAACGTCTTTACAGAATAACAAAAAATAAATTAAATTACATAAATATACTTGAAATTTTTTTAATTAAAATTTTAGGGGTTTTGATTTTATATTCACAAAATTAGAAATTGTGGTCTTAGCATCTAATTAAATATATGTTAATTCAATAGCTATTAACACCAAACCAATGAACTTTTTTGTGACATACTTGTTCCTAAGTAGGTTTTAATCAATTTCAACTTGGAAAAGGAACGTTCACCGCTCGCTACACTAACAGGTAAGGTTAATAGTACTCTTAAAGCAATTGAAAAGTTAAGGAAAGATAAAGTATTGGACACAATGAAATTAAGAATATCGAAAGGGTTTTGAATATTTAAATTATCCTTACGAAAAATATCCCAGAAAGCACATAACTCGTCATATAGTTCTTTTGTATTTACTACGTCTTTATTGTTGCCGTCCTTCAAGAGAATCTCTAAATCATCACAATTTTTTCATAAATCTTCGTTATTAATTTGTAGTAATCTATACAAGAAATTGAAATTATCATAATATGTTTTTAGTTGTTCAAAACTTCTATTAATGAACACAATGCAACGTCTAGAAGTGCGTAAAACACATTCATTCTAAATTTATCTTCTGGTGATGTGGCGTTTTGTCATGATTCGTCGTCGAACTTACGTACCCCAGTTTTAAATTCTTGTTCTCCATCCACCTCTTCACTCAGTTCTTTTGCTGTTTTTAGAACTTCTTTAAAATTTGTATCAGATCAATACTCTTGTAAGAATATTTTGAAGTTTTCGATAGATTCTAAAGCAAGTGTAATGTTCATATTTTTGTCTTGAAGCATTTTACTCACAGAGTTTATTCTATTAAGTAAATCATGCCCAGTTATAAGAGAGCAAATAAATTTGTAGTCCTTTATTTTAGCACATAAGGTTTGTGCTTCATGCTGAGTTTCTTTATTAAAATTTTCATTATTTAAAATTTCAAAAAGTGCATCGTAAATTTCTCCTAGCTGATATTCAAGAGGGTGGATTGCATTAATTTTACTTTCCCATCACGGTTCTGATGGCTGTTTGTTTTAATTTTAAATTTTTTAGTAAGCGGGCATGCACCGCATGCCCGCTTCCGCCGGCCCTGTGCATAGTTCTTTTTCTTCAACCTTTTTGTTCTGTCCACTGCTCGATGAAGGTCTCCCCCATGATTTTCCAGACCACTCGGTTTTCCGCCTCTCCCATCCAACTCACTCGTGCAATTTGTTCCAGTTTATCCCTCCACCTTCTTCTCAGTCTTCCTCTTTGTCTTGCTCCATCCATTGGTCTCCACTCTGTTGTTTTTCTAGACCATCTCCACTTAGCCTGTTTAAAGTATTTTACAATATCCATGACATCTGTTTGAGATCTTATCGAGGTATTTGTCTTCCTATCTCTTAATGTTATTTTTAGCATACTTCTCTCCATGCGATGTTGTATTGTTCTCAGCTTTTTGTTTAGGGCTTCTGTTAAAGTTCATGTTTCTTCTCCATGTGTTAGGACAGGAAGTATGCACTGGTCAAAAGCTTTCCTTTTTAGACTCATAGGGATGTTACTTCTGAATATATCTCTCATTTTCCCCATAAGCCATCCATCCATCCATCCATCCATCCATCCATCCATCCATCCATCCATCCATCCATCCATCCATCCATCCATCCATCCATCCATCCATCCATCCATCCATCCATCCATCCATCCATCCATCCATCCATCCATCCATCCATCCATCCATCCATCCATCCATCCATCCATCCATCCATCCATCCATCCATCCATCCATCCATCCATCCATCCATCCATCCATCCATCCATCCATCCATCCATCCATCCATCCATCCATCCATCCATCCATCCATCCATCCATCCATCCATCCATCCATCCATCCATCCATCCATCCATCCATCCATCCATCCATCCATCCATCCATCCATCCATCCATCCATCCATCCATCCATCCATCCATCCATCCATCCATCCATCCATCCATCCATCCATCCATCCATCCATCCATCCATCCATCCATCCATCCATCCATCCATCCATCCATCCATCCATCCATCCATCCATCCATCCATCCATCCATCCATCCATCCATCCATCCATCCATCCATCCATCCATCCATCCATCCATCCATCCATCCATCCATCCATCCATCCATCCATCCATCCATCCATCCATCCATCCATCCATCCATCCATCCATCCATCCATCCATCCATCCATCCATCCATCCATCCATCCATCCATCCATCCATCCATCAATCAATCAATCAATCAATCAATCAATCAATCAATCAATCAATCAATCAAGGTGAATTCTTCATTCAATCTCTTTTCTTTCTGCAATCCTAAAAGGATAACAATTTTCCCAAATATACATATGAAGTGACTTGTTCTATTTCATGGTTTCAACTTTGATAGTTCTATGGTTTATGTATTTATTCATCATTATTTTTAATCAAATTACTCTGGAGGCTTCATTTAGCTGATTTAATCACTCTCTTCCAGATCTTCAAGATTATCTGCTATTAGGATAATATCATCTGCAAATTTCAGATGATGCAGCCTTTCTCCATTTATGTTTATTCCTTTTGTTTCCCAATCAAGGCTTCTAAAGACTTCCTCTTTATGCATTGTGAGATATGGTGTCGCCTTGTGAGATGCCTTTTTGTATTGGGAACTTTTCACTGTTTTTATATAATTTAATTACAGAAGTTGCATTATTGTAAATATGGTTTCTCAGTTTTCTGGGTTTCGAGTGCTTTTAGTGTTGTAGATGTTTTAACTGAATCGAATGCTTTTTCATAGTCTATATAGGCCAGACATAACGGTTTATTGTATTCAATTGATTTTTCAATGAGCTATCTTAATGTGTGAATATGGTCCAAAGTATTGTAATTCTTTCTAAATCCAGCTTGTTCATAGGATTGCATTCCCTCTAGTTTAGATTTTATTCTATTATTTATAATTTTTGTGAAGACTTTATATATGGTGGGGAGTAGGCTTATAGGTCTGTAGTTTTTAATTTCTTCCTTATTGCCCTTTTTAAAAATTAATATTAGAAGTGAATTTTTCCAATTTTTTAGAATTTTTCTCTGTTTTAGGCATTTATTAAAGAGTTTAGTTAGCTGTTTGATAACAGGGTTTCCTCCCATCTTTAAGAAGTCTATCTTAATTCCAACTTCTCCTGGGGCCTTTCCATTCTTCATTTCCACTTCACCTTGTAAGATCTCAGGTGCATCGTGTTCTTCCTCACTCGAGTTATCCATCGATGATTCTTGGATGTCTCGGTCTTTGTCTTCATAGAGTTCAGTATAAAATTCCTGAATTCTTTTGATTATTGCATCTCTATTTTATAAGTTCACCATTTTTTCCTCTTACAGTAGCTATTTCCTTTGTTCCAACTGATAATGTTCGTCTTGGGACCTTCATATTATTATTGTTTTCTGTTGTTTCTTTAATTTTCCTAGTATTATATGATCTAATTTCATGTTTCATCCTTTTACATATAGTTTTACAAATTTCTGCATATTCTATTTATTGGTGTCATTCAAATCTCTTTTCATATCTTCTTTTCTTCATTAAATCTAAGGTTTCCTGTCTTATTTTTTCGTCTCTTTGGTGCCTTTTTACACCTCCAATTTCTAGTGCACAATTCAAGGTAGATTTTGTTAAGATTTCATTAGCATCATCGATGCTAGTAGTTGTGTTTAACTTTTAGTTAAATTTAGTTAAATGATAAAATACTTTATTTTATTTGATGTATGCCTTGGATGCATCATGGTAAATAAGAATATAGTACCTATCCCTTGTATCTATAGTTGTTATACTGTTTAGCTGACAGGTGAAAAGAGGAGATTTGATTCAAACTTCAAAATTACTACAGGGAATTTATAAGGTTACTACAAAAAATTTTTTTCAGTATATGATGAGTAGGGAGAGAAATAGAGGTCGCCCCCTAAATGCATAAGACAGTAGTTAGATATGCTGACTAAATTTTGTGCATTGAGAGTGACAAATGACTGAATGGATTGCAGAGGGAGTTGTGACTACACTGACAGTGAATAACTGCAAGGAGAGGTACACTGGTATCCAAAACCTAAGAACGAACACTATTTCTGAAGATTATCATAAATTCTGAAGAATAAGCCTGTGGAAATTTTCATAAAATTCTCTCAGAAACTCGGATTTTTCATCCCGCATAGAGACAAATCGGCCCTTCAGAGCACGCACAATTTGCAGGCAAAATTAATAGTTGTGGTGGAGGTGGGCGGTAGATGGCGTTGATGGAGATGATTTGTAGTAGAGGTTTGGTGTAGTAGTTGAGACAGTTGTACGTGTCCTCCCGCGATGAGTCTTCAGACTCCTTGGAGATATCAGGAATAATATAATAATAATTGATGATTTCGAGTAGAAAGCAGGTACACATTCAAATTTTCAAATTGTTTTCAAAGGGATCATGTAGTACTTTACAGGATAAAAGGCAAAAGGCACTACCTAAGCGAATTGTATTTGAAGGAATCCCTTTTCGTGAAGGAATAAAGTTGCAAACTTGGATGTCTTGTAATATCTAAAACACATCATCTAGATTTTTTCGTGTGGGGAAGGATTATTGGAAAGCTTGAATAAGGCAGCAGAATTACTGATACTGCCAGAGAGTTTCAAATCTCACATAGCATTGTATCCAGTCTCTGAGCATTGTCTTAAACCAAAGGCAGGTTTTCTGCCTTTGGTTTAAAACAATGATAGAGATATCGTGACAAACTGTTATTAAGACATCTGCAACAAATAGGCCTATATGTCTGAAGGCATGTTGTTTGCATCCCTTTATCTACATCTCATCGCAGAGCATGTTTTCATTATTATTATTATTATTATTATTATTATTACGGGTATCTCCATGGAGTCAGTAGACTCATCGTGTGAGACCCAAACTAGCAAAACAATATCTGTCATATCTATTCTTGAATTCATTTACAGATGAAGGGCTCACAACTAGGTCAGGCAATGAATTCCACTCATCCACCACCCTCCAGGCAAAAAACCTTGTTCTCACACCCTTGTTGACTACACTCTTCTTTAATTTTCAGAGACGACCTCTGTTCTTCCATCACTATCACACAGCTGAAACATGTCCCCTACAAAAACCTTTCAGTAATTTAAATGTTTCTATCATATCTCCTCTGCTTCGCCTATCAACCAATCTCTGCAATCCACAAGCTCTCAGTCTATCAATGTAGGGAGCATGTTTTACATCACTCACCAACTTGGTCACTCTTCTCTGAACCCTCTCCACAGCCTCCTCATCTCCAAGGAATCCAGGTGACCAGACCTGAGCACAGTAATCCAAATGTGGAAGTATCAATGCTTTATAAAGGGGAATAATAACCTCTTTATCTCTGGATGTCAGTGTGTTCCTCAACAACCAAGTAATCCTATGTGCAATCTTGGACACCTTAGCAATGTGTCCTCTGAACTTCATCTCCTTATCTACCAATACCCCTAAGTCCCTAGCCTCATCAATCTCTTGGAGTACCTTTCCATCAATGTAGTACACAGCTGGTAATCTTTTAATCCCAAAATGCAAGACTTTACACTTTTTCACATTGAACTGACATCCATTATCTTTTGCCCATTTTACCAGCTTATTTAAATCATCCTGCAAACTTTCAACATCAGCTTAATTTTTTATTGCGCTACCCAACTTTGCATTAGAAAACAACTGAATATATCCCTTTAAGCAATTTCCTATATCATTTATATACAAATTAAACAACAATGGCCCAAGCACATACTGCTCACCTGCTTCATTCTGGACTCGGCTCCTCCATACACCACCTTATGGTATCTCTCCCTGAGCCATTCTCCTATCCATATCACCAATTTATTATCCATTCCCATCTGCTCCAATTTGCGTAACAGTGTTCCATGGGGGTATCCTGTCAAAAGCCAGTTTCATATCCATGAAAATTAGACAAGACACCAATAGTCTAAGGTAGGTACTCTTTACAGATGAGCATTGTTTATCTATTTTAGCCCATTGGTGTCTTGTCCAATTTTTATGAATGATATTTATGACATTTCTAGATGTTCAATTCTAGATGACATTTTATCTGTCTTGAAAATGGTACTGCTTACCCTCATGAAAATGTTCTTGAAAGGGACAGATGCGCTAGTGTTGGGAGGTATTATGCTTAATGGACGTACCGAGCTACAAGTGCTGGAAAAAGGTACTATGACTGGTGAATGATATTGGAATGAAGTTCTTCATGTTCACTTGTTCCATGGTACTGTAAGCAAAGAATTAATTTTTTTGGATGACACTGCCACACTACATCATACACGAACAGTGGAGATACATCTCGAGACTGAGGATATTAATTGAATTGAGTGGCCATTACAGTCCCTAGATCTCAATCCCTATAGAACACGTTTGAAACACAATAAGAAAACATGTTGTTGCTCGAAATTCCCCTCCATACAAACAAATAAGACCTTATCCCTGTTCAGAAGGAGGAGTGGGCCAGTTTGTCTCAAGAACTTCTGAATCTCTTGGTGCCAAGCATGGTAGATCATTGTGAGAGCTGCATTGCAGTTTGGGGTGGACATATTCCATACTGAAATGTCTTTTTGCATAGCTTTTTTGTAAGCATTGTACATTAATTCCTTATCTACATCCTTAAGAAATTTATAACTTTTTGCCAAAAATGTATTGAAATTTAATTTGTAACGCCTTTTTTATATAATATAATTTATTAGTATGCTGGCAATAAATTTATGTCCACATTTGACTGTAGTCATAAAAATGTTTTCATATACAAGTAAAAATGTAGTTTGTCCTTAGTTTTTCTACACCACTGTATAATAAGTATTGTGTGAATAATAGTTAATGGATCACCTACAATGAATTTTATTGCTCCATGCCGATACCAGCATGATAATAACTGTTATTCTTTCATAATAATTTTTCTTCTGCTTCCAATAAGAATACCTCCCTGAAATTTTTTTGGATTGTTTGCTTATTGTTCTATGGTATTCTGATTTTACTTTCTTCATTGTGTTTAGAAGCGAAGATTACAACTGAGTGAAGAACAAGCAGCAGAATTTTATTCTGAACATGAAGGAAAACCATTCTTCCAAGGCTTAGTGGAATTTATGTCCAGTGGCTCCATTATAGTAATGGTTTTAGTACGAGAGAATGCTATAGCATATTGGAGAAATATTATTGGACCTACCAAACCATCAGATGCTAAAAAAATCTCTCCTGACAGGTAAAATTTAAAATTAGTGTTTAAACATATCTATTGGTTATATAGAAATATAAACATACATCATTTCACACTTTTCTCAACACATGTCTATATGTTGAGAAAATTAAAAACAGAACAAAGTTAATTATTATGGTAAGTACCGAGAATTTCTGTTCAGGACATGGACTTTGTTATAACTATCTCTATGTTCCAACATGAATGTATGTAAATTTACATGGAGAGAAGACAAAAAAATAAGAAAATCTCATTGTCTTGAAGTTTATAGCAATATTTTCATGTTGGTTCAGGTAGGAGATTTGAACTAGGAAGTGATCACTATTTAGTTTTGAGTAGGATAAAATCTCATATTGAAAAAAAAAAAATGTGTAAGAAAGTTTTAAAAAGAATGATGGTTAAGTAGCTTCAGAGATGAAATGTCAACTCAAATGCAGGGTAGCCATAATTAAAGAGGAGGTGTTCAGTTCCCTGTAGCAGAAATATATTGGATAAAATTCAGTCAAACTTGGTGTAAGTACTTTGGAATATGGATGTTTTATTTACAGAAGATAAAAAATAATACAAAATTTTTCCACTAGGGGACATATGATATTTGCATAATCCCACTGTTTCTAGTGATGAGTTGGTCGATATAAGGAAGACTGAAATGGATTTGTGTCATTCTGATAAGACTGAAGAGCTGTGGATCTCACATTACTGATTACTGGAAAGTGTGTTACTAGTCAAGCTTTACTCTCAACAATGCAGTAACGTTAATGTCACGCTTCAAGAATTCTGGCATTTGAAGGATAGGAGAAAAGGGCCCAATAACAAATCTTAGAAAAATGATTTTATGATCTGAAAATAGAGGATCTTTAGCAGTGAGGCCAGGATGAAGATGCAAACAATTATTAATCAACAAATTGATGAAGTTACAAATGCCATCATGGAACACGGAATGATTGAATAAATGCACAAGGGTCCAGCAGTGCCCGGGCAATATCAAGGCAACTGGACATGCCATACTCAACTGGGTGGAAAATCCTGCTTCAAATACTGAGGTGTTCCCCTACAAGATCTCCCATACTCAAGCTTTGCTCTATGGTGATGTGGAAACTTCACTGCAGTTTGCTCTGACATTCTTTACTTGACTGGAGGTGGATGATGCACGGTTGTAGAAGGTCTTGTGGAGTGATGAGGCACATTATTATCTGAATGGTAGTTTTAACTTGCACAGTTGCTGCATTTGGGCTTCAAATAACCATCATGTGTTTCATCAGACCCCTTTACACCACTCTGAATGTCAGTGTGGTTTGGTTTAACTACATCGTTTATTATTGGTACGTACTTTTTCAAAGAACTTTGCCCGACAGGATCAGTGACTTATACCATCTCTGCTGTTAGGTATCAAGAGATGCTGCAGAACTTTGTTGTTCCACAACTGCAGGTGAAGATGTCTTGACTCTTCATACAGGATGGATCACCACCTCATAATGGATTTTGGTACAATGAATTTTATGAAAACATTTCACAGAACACAGTGATTAGTCGTGCATTTCCCACAACATGGCCATCTCGTTCACCTGATCTCAACCCCCGTGACTTGCGAGTCCATCTGAAATGTGTGGTGTGTGAATGACATATTCTTAATTTAGCAACCTTGAAAGCCTGAATAACGCATCATGTAAGGCAAATCAATACAGATCTGTTGTGTTCCGTTGTGGAAAACATCATTCGCTGAATGCAGTTCCTAGAACATCTGAAAGGAGAACATATTGAACCACATCTGTAAGCAAACACAAAAATTGATTAGTTGTGTCCATTACTGTTTAATTAATCCCAAACCATGTGCTTATAGTGTCAAATATCCCCTGGTGGCACCATTTTGTACTATTTATTATTATTATTATTATTATTCAGGCCTCCATGGAGTCAAAAGACTTATCATGGGAGGTCCTTCCCAGGATACACAAAGTCAATCATACCACTCATCGAACTCATTGATCATTCCTGCTTTTACCACTCTATCAGGCAATGCATTCCATGATTCAACCACCCTCCATGCAAAGAAACCACTCCTCACCTTCTTGCTCACAGCTTCATTTTGCAACTTTCAGGGATGGTCCCTTGTCATTGCTCCTTCCTGCTGTTCCACCAAGCAGAAGAACTCCCTAGTGTTAACCCTGTAACTACCTTTCAACAGTTTAAAAGTCTCAATCATATCACCTCTCCTTCTATCTACCAAACTCTGCAGTCCACATTCCCTCAGCTAATCCTCATAACTAACATTGTACAGTCCTGAAACCATCTGTTTTGTCCTCATCTGTACCCTTTCCACAGTTAATTTATCCCCTTCAAATCCTGGGGACCAAATTTGAGAACAATAGTCTAAGTGTGGTCTGATCAGGGTCTTATACAATGGAACGATAACTCTTTTATCTCTACAGGTCCTTCTCAGTTTTCCTCTGGGTTTCCTTCACCACCTTCGCAATATATTATCTGAATTTCAGTTTTCTATCATTCCAGATCTCTTGTCTCTTCTTCATCTTTTGTAAATAAAATCCCCATGTTCCCGAGTATACATACACCAAGTTTGGTTACACCAAATTTCATCCAATACATTTTTCACTACTATTAACACCTCCTCTTTAATTACAGCCACCCTGTATATAAATATTATTGAAGAAAAAAATGAAAAGGTTTGAAAACAAGAGCCAAAGCCCTCACTGACATTTTTTTTTCTCTCTCTCTCTCTCTCAAAAAAAATTATTATGATTATTATTGGTTAAATTGATTGATTGAGTGATTGATTCAGCCAGAGAGGGTGGACTGTGATAAGAATATAGGAAATAAATATTAGGAAGGTGACAAAATGTTCTGAACGCTATTGAAAAAGCTTAGAAATGGAGGAAACAGTGCCTGAAAGGAATCAGATAAAGGTGACATGAAAACTAATGATAAAAATATTCTGGATGTTTGGAGTAATTCCAAACATCCAGAAAGATTATTAAATCATTATTATTTTTCATGCTTTTCCATTGAGTCAAATCCTCATTGTTTACACAATTCTATTGTGTAAACCAATGGAATCGTTCCATTGATTACACAATACCTCTTCTTGAACTCATTCATTAATGAAATACTTACAACCACCTCTGAATACCCATTCCATTCATTCATTCATTCTCCAAGCAAGAAATCTTGCTCAATCACTCTTTTGACAATCCATACTATTATGCAATTGCTAGGGGTGATTTGTTCTTCCCTCTTCCTGCTATATACCGATAAAAGTCTTTGGTATCATTCCTTTATAACTTATTTAATAATTTTATACTTCTGTCATGTTCCTTTTTTTGCCTGTCAGCTAGTTTTTGAAGCCCACAGACCTTGAATCTGTTCTCATTACCTTGATGAACCTGTTTCACTCAGGATTTCTCCATGAGTGCAGGTCACAAAGATGCCTCCAACGATCTCGATCTTGAGCCACTCTCTTCTATGTTATACCCATAGATTTCACTAGTGGATCTTCCCATCTTGTAGGTGGTCTTCCTGCTTTTCTTTTTATTCTTGGTTGCCAGTTGAGTATTCTATATGTCCATCTGTTATCCCTGAGTCTGGCTATATGACCTGCCTATCTCATCTTGCTTTCATATACTGCAGTCACCACATCTTTTATGCCTGATCTCTTTCTTAGTTCCGTATTTCTAACATGTTCCATTTTGCTGATGTTACAAATCCTGTGTTCTATTGCACGTCGAGTTATTCTGAGAGTTTCTTCTTCTTTTCTTGTTGTGTTCCATGTTTCTGATCCATATGTGAATGATGATGGAAGTATGTCACTATTAAATAGTTTTGCCTTCACAGAGATGTCAAGATTTGGATCAGTAAGTGTTTCTTTTAGTCTGTTGACAGATAGCCATGCAGCTTTCTTTCTTTTTGCTAGTTCTTCATATAAATCATTATTCATTTTTATTGTTTGTCCTAAGTAATTGTAGGAGTCAACTTGTTCTATAGGGATGTTATCAATACATAGGTGACTGTCACTTGTGTAGATGTTTTTGATCCATTTTGTTTTTTCTAGATTCATTTCTAAGCCTATCTTACTGCTGTTTGTGTATACTTTTTCACCCATTTCTTCTAGGTCTTTTGGGTTGTGGGATATCAGTACTAGATCATCGGCAAACATAAGGATTTGTAGTTTTTCACCATCTATGCTTATTCTTCCGTTTAGGTCTATTTTTTCCAGAATGTATTCTAAAGTGCTGATAAATAGATTTGGGCAGGGTCGCCCCTAGGAATTTTGCCGCCCCGTGCAGTGGCATATTTTACTTACCCTTCTCCCTTATTTTTAGTATAGTCGCCCAATGCAGTAGCATATTTTGCTGCCCCTTCTCCCTTATTTTTCGCATAGTTTATGCCAACTTTGCCGTCCCGTGCAAATGAATGTCTTACACCATCGGTGGAGCCGGCCCTGGATTTGGGGAGATCACATCGCCTTGGCAGACCCCTCTCTTTATATCTATATTTATAGGTTGATCAAATAGGGTTATTTGTGTGGTCTGATTTTTTGTTAATTTCTTTTATCATGTGGATGTAAGTAGGATCCACATTTATATCCAGTAAGGCACTGATGACTGCATTGTGTTCTATGGTATGAAATGCTTTTTTAAAATCAATAAAGAGGAAACATAGAGGGATTCGGTATTCTCTGAAATTTTCTGTTAGTTGTGAAATGACCTGGATATGATCTATTGTGGAGAGGCCTCTTCTGAATCCTGCCTGCTCTCTACCGGAGTTGTCTTCGAGAGTGTTTTGGATTCTGTTCAGTATTACTCTGATCATGATTTTATATATGTGAGAGAGTAGACAGATTGGACGATAGTTTTTTATGTCTTCCTTGTTCCTTTTTTTTTGAATAGAAGAATGGTTTATGAAGTCTTCCATTCTTCTGGAATCTTTCTTTCTTTGAAGTATCACGTGAATCTGGCAGCCAACGGTTTGAAAATAATTGGTCCACCTTGTTGGATTTCTTCAGCCTTAACATGATTAAGTCCTTACGCTTTACCTTTACTCATTTTCTTAAGTGCATGTTCTATTTCTTCTGGAAGTACATCTGGTATATTGCTTAGTTTTGGAATGATAGGTTCTGCTTGGCACTTAGTTGCATAGAGATCATTATAAAAATTCTGCACAATTGTTTCTATCCTTTTTCTATTAGTATGTTTTTCTCCATTTTGATCCTGTAAAGCAGATGGAATCTGTTCTCATAAGGAGTATTATTCCATAGATCTGCTACAATCTTTATCATTTACCTATGGATGCTTTCCACCACCTTTTCATTTTCATGGAATACAGGGAAGCAGATTTGTGCACAGTAATCTGGATGTGGCCTTATAAAGAGGACTAATAACCTCTTTATCCCAGTTGTCAGTGTGTTCTTCAATGGGTATGTAATATGATGTGCTGTTTTGGCCACCTTTGCAGTATATGTCCTCTAAACTTCAACTTCCTGTCCACAAAAATCCCCCTTCCCAAGTCCCTGGCCTTCCCCCCCACACTGAGAACCATTTACTTTTGCCCAGACTGACAGTCTAATTAAGTCATCCTGTAGGATCTTTACATCATTATTGGCTACCATTCTTTCTAGCTTTGCATTATCAACAAACAATTGACTTTTCCCTTAAATCATTTCCTATATTGATGTATAAATTAAACAGTAGAGGACCAAGTACTGAGCCTTGCAGTACACCGCTTGTCACCTGACTTCTCCTGTACTCAACTCTCTCATACACTCCACTGTTTGATATATGTGGTCAACCACCTTCTTATCACCAATCACCAGCCGTGCATCAATCTCTCTTTTCTACTATTTATGGCATACTTCCCATGTGTAATCTCAGTATCACTAAGTAGTTATTTCCTTTATCACATTCAGTTGTCATTTTATTATAAAAAGTAAGCAAATTACTAATCCAAGAACTACTCTTCACAAACTGTGTTGCTCTCTTACAAAACATCATATTTCTGTTCATCCAGTACTAAATTCTATCTTTTACCAACTTCTCCAATACCTTAACCATTGGTTTTAGGATACATTGTGGTCGGTTGGTGAATTTAGCGCTTGTGTAAAATTGGTGATTTTTGTCTGTTTTATTGTGTTTCTTCCTTGGAAAATTAGTGTTTTATAACATATTTTTATTATGATATTTCAATGATAAGTATAAATTTAGAATGGCAGCAAAAATGCACAAGAAATGTAATGCTGAGAAGAGCAGTGCAGTTGAGAACAAGAAGGCTAGCCCCGGTAACGAGGTTATTGGAGATTATTATTATTATTATTATTATTATTCAGGCCTCCAAGGAGTCAAAAGACTCATCGAGGGAGGTCCTTCCTAAGACATAAAGTCTGTCAAGACTCATTGAGGGGAGGTCCCCCCCTGAGAAACACAAAGTTTATCATACCACTCTTTAAAGTCACTGACCGTTCTCGCTCCCACCACTCCATCAGGCAATGCATTCCACGGCTCAACCACCCTCCACACAAAGAAACCACTCCTTACCCTCTTGCTCACAGTTTCCTTTCGTAACTTCCAGGGATGGCCTCTTGTCATCACTCCTTCCCGCTGATCAACCAAGCGAAAGAACTCCCCAGTGTCAACCCTGTAACCACCTCTCAACAGTTTAAAAGTCTCAATCATATCACCTCTCCTTCTTCTATCCGCCAAACTCTGCAGTCCACATTCTCTCAGCCGATCCTCATAACTATCATTGTACAGTCCTGAAACCATCTTTGTCATCCGTCTTTGTATCCTTTCCACAGTTAATTTATCCCCTTCAAATCCTGGGGACCAAATCTGAGAACAATAGTCCAAGTGTGGTCTGATCAGAGACTTATACAACGGAATGATAACCCTCTTATCTCTGCAGGTCAGTGTCCTTCTCATAATAGCAGCAATCCTCTGTGTTACCTTCACCACCTTTGCAATATGTCCCCTAAACTTCAGGTTTCTATCAATCATCAACCCCAGATCTCTTGTCTCCCCTACTTCCTCCAGTATAACTCCTCCCATAGAGTATGCAGCATCCCATCGATGTTTCCCAAACCTCAAGACCTTACATTTTGCTGCATTAAACTGACACCCCCATTCATTTGCCCATCTATCTAGCTTATTTAAATCCTCTCGCAGGGCTACCACATCTGCACTATTACTAATAATCCTTCCCAGCTTCGCATCATCCGCAAACAACTGAATATCCCCCTGCAATCCACTGGCTATGTCATTGATATAAAGGTTAAACAATATAGGTCCTAGTACTGAGCCCTGTGGGACCCCACTTGTAACCCTCTGCCTCCTGGAAACTGCTCCACCATACACAACTCTCTGATACCTATCAGACAGCCAATCCTGAATCCAGTTGACCAATCTGACATCCAGACCCATGTGCTGCAACTTAAATATCAGCTTATCATGTGGCACCCTGTCAAATGCCTTCGCCAAGTCTAAGAAAATTGCAGTATATGCCTTTCCCTCATCTAATGCTCTTGTAACTTTATTATAAAAGGCTAGCATATTGCTAAAACAAGAGCGTCCTTTCACAAATCTATGTTGATTCTCACAGATAACATTACCCTCATCTGCCCAATGCTGTACACGGTCCCTCACTACTTTCTCCAAGATCTTAACAACTACTGATGACACACAGACTGGCCTATAATTAGACACTTCCAGTCTGTTACCACCCTTATGCAATGGCACTATCTTAACTTCCTTCCATTCCCTGGGCACCTTTGCCAAAGCCAGACTTTCATTGTAAAGCCACGTTAAAGGAATTGTCAATTCGCTAGCACATTCTCTCAAAACTCGTGGCGAAATACCATCCAGTCCCACAGCTTTACTGACATCCAGAGTACTCAGTATCTGAAACACACTCTCCTCCTGTACCTCCAGACCTCGTACCAGTCCTATCCCTCTAGCATTAAAACTGACTCCTCTAGGATGAAATACTCCAATAAAGTGTTCATTGAACAATTCCACTATGTCCTCTGCATCAGTCACTCTATTCCCATTTTTATCCCACAATATCATTCTTCCACAGTCATTTCTCCTCCTACTGGCCACATAGCTAAAAAATTCCCTAGGATTTTCTTTGGATCTTAGGGCCAATCTCCTCTCATATTCCAGTTTCGCTTTCCTTACCACATGAGTCACTCTTCTGGCCTGTGTCTTATATTCTTCACCCATCCTCTCTTCACCTGTCTCCTTATATCTCTTCCATAGCCTCTTTTTCGCATGCAGTTCCTGTTTAATGTTGTTTGTCATCCATTTACTCCAAATTGTGCCCTCTTCTTCACTCGTGGTATACAACTTACCATTGCTGATAACAAATATTCTTTCACAATTTCCCACGCACTGGTGATATCCCGGCTGTCCAATTCCTCCCTCCATGAAACTTCCTGAAGTTGACGTCTAAGACTATTATAATCACCTGCCTTATAATTCCACATAAGTTCCCGTCTCTTTGATACTCCTGCATGTCTATTCATTTTCCATGTCAACACCATATGGTCACTCTCTCCAACTGGTGGGAGAGACGTCAACTCAGTTATTATCAACTCTTCTGATGCTATAACCAAATCCAAAACTTTTGAACCTCTTGTTTCCTTTGTTACATGTTGCCTAAGACTTTTGTCCCTCAAGAATTCTAGAAATTCCATTCCCCTATTGCTACATGCATCTTCCTCTCTCCAATTTATACTACTGAAGTTAAAATCTCCCATAACAATCATTCTTCTTGCACTTGCCAAACTTAGCTGTCTAAACATCTCCTGGTCCCCATCCTCTGTGCTCCTGGGTCTGTAGCAACACCCCACTAAATATCCTGTCTTGCCTACCTCTACCTCACACCGTACGCTCTCAAAATCATTTGTCTCACTTCCTTCCAAATTTTCCACTCTTAGAGGACATAGGTCATCACTTATCATAAGCAGTACCTCACCACCACGCTTTCCCCTGCTATCCTGATGAAAAATGCTATATCCAGCAACTTCTATTCCTGTTGTTATATCCCTTCTGTCAACCACGTCTCAATAATCCCAATAATTTTTGGCCAAGCTGATGCTATCTGCGCCACCTTTCACCACCACTATTCACTGTGGGTGAATAGTCCGCTTTTTCCCCCGTTTTTCTACGTTTTTGAGTGCTAAATTGTTTCTCTGAATACGAGTGTACTTCAGTGGTTGTTTTTTTGGAAGTTAGTTGCTGTCGCGATACAATATATGTTGGTACCGTCGGAATCGAACGCGTAACGGTGGAAGACAAAACGAAGCTAAGTTACTGTATTTAGTTATATTTCGTTTATTTAATTATATTTAGTACTTTAAATGTTCTGATGTTTGTACTTTTTTCCCCTCTTATTTATTAATTGAATAATTATTAAAGATTACGCTACTCGGCAGTAAGGAATGATGGTGGATTCAGCAGCAGTCGCAAGTGGCGTAACGCCAAGTCCTCCGCCATTTAAAAACTCAATTATTAGCAATATCATAAAGGACTTTGTGGCATGCAGTACTTGCGGCATGTATGCTTCTCGGGAATTACATATGTGGCTTGTTAAAGAGAGTGGAGAGCGTATGTGCGCCAAATGCAGGCAGTTGGAGGAAATAAATACATTAGATATATCGATATCCGACTTTGTTGCTCCAGGAACGGAGAATAGGAAGACAAGTAGTATGATAGGAGCGAATGAGAAAATAATAGTTGATAGTGTGGAAGGTGTGAGTGACTGTGGAAGTTTAGGAGATGGTTTTGTATGGGAGAGTGAATTTAGATTAAGAGTGACTGACCTGCAGAGGGAGATAGATGAGTTGAAAGAGGAGGTGGAATGTCTAGTGAATGAGAGCAGAAGTATGAAAGATAAGATTAGGAGAATGGAAGAGATAAATGCAAGGCAAATCAGAGTAGGAGAGAGAGAGAATTTAAGGAGTATGAGTGAGAGGTATGGGGGTGCTAGAAGAGGAGAGAATGGAAACAGTAGAAGAGAGGGAATGAGAGAGAGGTATGGGAATGCTAGCAGACGAGAGGATGGAAACAGTAGGAGAGACGGAATGAGAGAGAGATATGGAAGTGCTAGAAGAGGAGAGAATGGAAACGGTAGGAGAGATGGAATGAGAGAGAGGTATGGGAATGCTAGAAGACGAGCGGATGGAAACAGTAGTAGGAGAGACAGAATGAGAGAGGGATATGGAAGTGTTAGAAGTGGAGAAAATGGAAACAGTAGGAGAGAGGGAATGAGAGAGATGTATGGGAGTGCTAGAAGAGGAGAGAATGGAAACAGTAGAAGAGAGAGGTATGGGAATGAAAGAAGAGGAGAGAATGGAAACAATAGGAGCGAGGGAATGGTAAGAGGTATAATGTATGGCGACTCAATGATCCGTGGTGTTCAAGATAGGATGCGTGAGGAGTGTTTGCCAGGAGGAACAATAGAAAGGGTGGCTATGGCAATTAAGAGAGGTGAAAGGGTGGATGAGATGATTGTGATGGTAGGAACGAATGACTCGAGTGGTAATGTAAGTCGGGCAGCGAGAGATATGAGATTTTTGCTTGAGACTGTACGGAAGAAGACAGAGAGAGGAAAAATAGTGTGCGTGTTGCCTAGGTATGATAATGATGAGCTGAGCAGAAGAGCGGTGATATTGAATGGCATAATAGCGAGAATGTGTGACAAGAGAGGACTGGTATATGTGGATGCTTGGAGTGCGTTTGAGGAAAGAGAGGAGTTGTATGCGAGAGACCGTTTACATTTGAATGAGGAAGGGCGTAGGCATCTGGAGAGATTGCTGTTCTGAATGAGTCAGTGTGTCCCAGGGAGGATGATAGCAGGGGTGGCCTCTTGTGGGAATGGATACTTGGGAGAAGGGAGACAATGTCAGGTAACACTGAGCCCAGTGGAGTCTAGAAGGGATAAGGCTGGGTATAGAAACAATGGCATTTATATGCTGTATACTAATGCCAGGAGTATCCGGAATAAGGGAGAGGAATTGGTGGCGCAGATAGCATCAGCCTGGCCAAAAATTATTGCGATCACTGAGACGTGGTTGACAGAAGAGGATATAAAAACAGGAATAGAAGTCGCTGGGTATAGCATTTTTCGTCAGGATAGGAGGGGAAAGCGTGGTGGTGGGGTGCTGCTTATGATAAGATATATAGGAGGAGGTTATCGAAAATGAATAACCTCCAAAATAGTAAAATTAAAGCAGATTATAAGCAAAAATAAAGATCATCAGAGAGACAATGCAGGAATTACAAAAAATTGAGAAGTGTTTAAATGAACATAGAGGAAAAGAAAAGAAAAAAGAAAATTAAGCAGGAAGTAACGGAAATAAGGTAAGTGATGTTGTTTGTAAAAAGGATGTTATTTGGTGTGGTGACTCTATAATAAAACTTGCTATTGATGAGCTAGTTATAACTTCAAGTTTTCCCAGAGCGAAAATTAAGAATATAAAGGAAACAATTCAAAAACGGAAAAGAATAGTAAAAGAGATTGTAATCGTAGTAGGTACTAACGCCTTGCGATAAATTCAGTATGAGAGAGGACATGAAAGGGTCACTCTTCACTCTCGCCTCTTGAAAGAGGCAAGAGTGAGAAAGTGAAAATTGTCAGTATGTTACCTTGATATGATAAAAATGAATTAAGAAGGGCTATGATTGCAAATGATTTGATGCTTAGTCTGTGTAGAAGGAATGGATGTGAGTTTTTCGATGTGTGGAGTTTGAGGGAAGATTGGATTTGTAGAAGAGGGATGGCCTACACCTGAATGCGTTCGGTATCAGGAGTCTTGAAAAACTAATAATGGTGTAAGACCTAACACAGAGAGTCAGGGAAACTAAATTATAAAGGGAGGAATGGTGAGAATGTGAGTGTAAGAGTGACAATGTTATGTAACTGTGTTAATGATAGGAATGGGCTTTATCATGGAAATGTTCACGAGGAGAGAACTATTTTTACTTTGTGTTCATCCAGTTCGGACCCATCAAATGTGTGCAAATATGTCTACATGTATAAGGCAGAAGAACAGAGATCTGCACATTGTCCAACTGTGTCATGCAGACTGCAGACTTGAAAAGAACATACAGGTAGATTATTATGTCTGTACACAAATGCTAGGAGTATCAGAAACAAAGGGGTAGAGTTTGTTGCCTTGGTCAATATGTTGGGACCTCAGATTGTAGCCATTAGTGAGGCCTGGCTATCAGAAGACATATTAACTGGTATCGAGTGTAAAGGGTACAGTATTTTGAGGAAGGATAGAGAGGATAGATGAGAAGGGGGTTTGCTGCTAATGATATCGAATGACTTGAATCCAGTTAGAGTTGAGACCTATGATTGTAGTGCTACTACTAACAGTATCATGTGCCAGTTGAGCTTGAAGCCATCTGGTGTAAGGTGGAATCTAAAAAGATCAATAACAGAGTAGGGTGTTGTTACAGACCTGGTGAATTGGTTGGTAGAGATAAAGAAATGCATCACCAAATAGACAAGATGATCACGAAAAGAGTAATCATAATGGTGGACTTTAATTATCCAACCAAATATTGATTGGGTACCTGTGAAATCACATGAGAAGAATGAAACTGAATTTATTGAGCTGTTGCAAGATAACTTCCTCAAGCAGCATGTGGCAGGAGGTTAAAGAGTGTTAGATTTGATTATAGTGTCGAAGGGTGTTTCAGCTAAAGATATAACTATTCTGCCTCTGGTTGGTGACAGTGATCATGCTGTATTCACTTGGGAAGTGACTAAGTTTATGAATGTTCCATTAGAAAAGGAAATTATGACCAACTGAGGAGTGTACCGAGTGGAATGGGATTGGTTGCTTGATGGTAAGAATATCGACAGTGCATGGAAAGCATTTAAAAAATACTTAAATGATGCAATATCAGAATATGTCCCAACAGTTCAAAGAATAAATAGGGTAGGAGTCAAATGGATGTGTAATCTTATTAAGCAAGAGATTCGTAAGAAAAGGATGATGTTGACGGAATACCATGTGCATAAGGATGATGTCCATTATGAAAATTATAAGCAGCAGCCTAGAATAGTCACAACTGTTGTACAGAAAGCAAAGTATGAGTATCAAAAGAAATTGGCTCTGCATGCTAAAGACAACCCACAAGAATTCCAGCGATAGGCTGCAAGCTAAAGAAAGAATGAATAGTTAAGAATAACTTCTAATTGCAGATACCATGAGGGTAACAGATGCAGAAGAAGTTGTTCAACTAATGAGTGTCCCTTTTGTTAAAAGTTATCAACCTGGTGTACGCAACATTGAGCTCACTGCTACCTCTTCACTGGATGAAGAAACTCAGGTGTACAAGGAATTAGAGCTGTTGCACAAACTAAATAAGAATTCTGCAATAGGGACTGATGGCATGTATCAGCACGTCTGCTAAAAGAGTGTTCAGCTGAGCTGGCTATTCTTTTGACCAGGCTATTTAATATGAGTCTCAGAACAAGGAAGATTCCACAGTAATGGAAAGATTGTATATTGTGGTGAAGATTTTGGAAAAAATGGTTAGAGCTTGCATTTAGAATGGGTTGACAGTGAATCTCTACTTCGCAATGAGCAATATGGGTTTACTAAGATATGTCTTGTTTTAGCAACTTGCTTACAGTCTATAACAATGTTGCCATTGAACTAGACAAGGGGGAATGAATACACCATGATACTTTTGGATTTTGCTAAGGCTTTTGATGGTAGACTGTTGCATAAATTGGAGAAGATGGGTTTGGATTATAGAAAATTAGCGTGGATAAGAGGATGGCTGACTGACTGACAGATATGAAAAAGTAGTACACAGGGGTTGTGAGTCTACAAGATTTAAGGTAAAACCAGTGATGTATCACAAGGATCAGTGCTTGGTCCACTGTTATTCAAGCTGTACATTAGTGATATTGGGAAGGATTTGACAAGCGACATACGGCTATTTGCTGATGATGCCAAGATAAGTAGGGTAATTAGGAATGCTGCTGATATGCAGTACTTGCAGAATGATTTGAATAGGCTGGAATTGTGGGCAAGGGAAAATGGATGTCAGTTCATTGTCAGTAAATGTAAAGTCGTTCACTTTGGCATGATTAGATATCCAATGTCGTATTATATTGGTGGGATTATGCTAGAAGAAACTGATGAGGTTAGGGGATCTTGGAGTGTTAATAGATAGAACGTTGAAGTTCAGGAGCCATGTATCAAAGATTGCAAATACAACTCAAAAGATAACTGCAATGCTGAAACGAATGTTCACATGTAAAGACAAGGATGTTCATTTTGCCTCTTTACAAGGCCTTGCTAAGTCCTCACTTGGAGTATTGTATATGCAGGTCTGGTCTCCTGGTTTCTATAGTGATTTTGATATAGTGGAGAGAGTGTGCAAAGGAGGTGTTTAAAAATGATATTAGGATTGTGGAGTAGTGTTGATGAAGACAGATTGAGAATTTTTAGATTGCAGACACTAGCAAACAGGAGAAAGGGATGATTGAAGTCTGATTAGCGGAATAATGAGTTACTGACAATTTAAAACTATATATTTTGAAATTTATGTATATTTAATTATACAAATACAACATTTATTTTACAAATGATATTCTATCTTTTTCAATTTAGCTACTTGAATACAAATTCCCCTACAATTCTTCTTTATGAACTGGTCAATAACATCGTCATAAAAAGTTGGTTGTAACTTAATTTTCCCAAGCAACACATACACTTGTAAAGGCTGGCTGAAGCTCACTGGCTAGAGCTACCTTCACTGCGTATGGCCTGTGTTTAAGCAACAGAGTGAGACGATGTGAAATAGCTATGCACACGCATGAAATCACAATGCTGCTGCAAGGACCTAGAGGTTCCTACAACCGAGCAAGCCAAGGTAGCTTTGACTAGACGAGCAAGTATCGGCCTTCGATACACAACACAAAGCTCAATTATTGCTGTGCAAGCTTAAGACGTCTTCTGTCTACAAAAATAAAAGCCTAAATGGAATGGCTTATAAATGCATGCATCCATTTATTAACAAATAAATATAACTTCTTTCTCAATTAATGAGCTTGCGCAGCAAGCATGGATAATTTGCCCCTGGCTGATATGATTGAGACTTACAAACTTCTGAAAGCATCATATAGGATTTCAGTTGATGGAATTTTTCAATTTATGGAGGGTGGGGAAAGGAAAAGAGGGCATCCTTGGAAGCTGAGAATGAATGCTACTAAGAAGGGGTGAGGGCTAGATTTTTCTCTCATAGGGTGGTGTGTGATTGCAATGGCTGGCGTGATTGCCATTGCAATCACGCACCACCCTGAGTGCAAGCAATGTGAAGGAATTCAAGAATAAGTATGATGGCTGGTGCATGTAGTATGTGGCCTCCCTCGATGAGCCCTGACTCCCTAGAGGTCTCTCTTAATAATAATAATAATATATAATAATAAGTAACCACCACTTCTGAGATACTGATTGCCCTATAATTTGTAGCTTTCTTTATGCCATGGAACTATTTTGTTCTCTTTCCGCTTCCTTGGCACCTTCCCAGAATTGAGATTCAAATTAAACAGCTTGATGAGAGGAGTTCCAATTCCCTTGCACATTCTAATAATACACAAGCTAATATACTTCATCTAATCCCATTGCTATGTTTATATTAAGGTTCTGCAATAACCTAAATCTACTTCTGTTCTTATCCGTAAACTGAACTATTTCATCTACTCTATCATTAAGATAGAGATACTGCACTGACATCCTTTTACTTGCTACACAATGAAAGAATTCTTTGGTATTTTATTTAACCTGCTTAGCAAGTTTCCTTTCATAATCTGCTTTTGCCTTTCATACCATATTTGTTATTTGTCTGATACTGTTTTTCAAACATCACTTTATCACATCCAGTGCACTGCTGACATCTTTCTCTTTTAGATTCATGACATCATACTACTCCCAGCACTGACAGATTTCAAGTCCTCTCTGTACCATGTTGTCTCAGGTATTTAATCTTTTAGCAGCTGTATAAATATCAATTTCATTTTCTTCTCTCTCTTTCCATGCAATTGTTTCTTTTTCCAATCTACTGTGTCCCTATAGTTGTAGTTCCTCATTGTTATTTACACCATGCTCATTGTACTAATTTTCTGATGCATGCCATTTCCATTCTCTCTTATAAACCCATGATGCATGGCATCACCCAACTGTGTGTGCGCGCGCGTGCATAAACAGGGTGATAAAAATTGAAGTAATCCTCTTTAAGTCATAGTATCACGCAACTCAGCAGGTGCTGATTTGCATGATATGTAAATAGTTTAAAAAAGATGGACATGGAATTTTTCCCTTCGTTCTGGATGTTAATACCATCCACAGTGATGGCACTAACCTTGCACTGATGTGCTTTACTCATGAAGCTCTATACCTAAACAATTGCAAAGCTATTGCTACACTCCGTGAATTTTATCTCCTGAACAAATGCCGACAAGGTCCACTATCCCCGTGTGCTCTGTGATGAATGATTAGTCATTTTGAAGAAATGGGATTGTAGTGAGTAAGACCTGGCAAAACAGTCAGTTCACAACAAGTGATGAAGTTGCTACTGCTGTTGTGGAGTAGGCTATGAATAACAGTATTGTTCCTGGTGCACATGCTGTATCAAGACATGTGGATGTGCCTTACACAACTGTCTGTAAAATTCTACAGAAGATTTTGCTTTAACATTCCTTGCTTGAGTGGAATTAGACACTGCATTGCTGTAGATAAGTTGAGAGATGAGGTTCACTTTCACCTGAACAGAGCTGTGAATACACACAATTGCCAGGTATGGGCTACAAAAACCTGCATGCATTTCAACAAATTCCTTTGCATTCATCCAAAGTTACTGCCTGGTGTGGGGTTATAGCTTCATTTATCATTGGACCATTGTTGTTTCATTCTTCAGTTGGGTCCTATGACCTGCTCAGTTACTGCCAAGATGTATTACAATATGATTTTTGATGATTTTAAGCATTTTCATGCAGGATGAGGCTCTCCACACATCAGTCGATCATATAGGAGGTTCTTCATGAACATGTCATGGAAGCCAGAGTGATCAACTATGCATTCACCACTGTATGGCTGCCTCATTAATCTGATCTTGATCCCCTGTGACTTCTGCTATGAATTTCTCAAAGACAGGATTTATCACGATTATCTTGATAACTTGCCAGTACTGAGAGACAGCATAATGCAGCATGTGTGCAACATCAGTCACTGGCTGCTGCATTCTGTCTTTAAACATACTGTGCAAAGGATGCACTTTGTGGCATACCAGGAAGTGTAGCACATTGCACAGTTCAGCCAATGAATGCATAATGGAAGTGAATAAAAATGTATTTTTTATGCTTGTGTTGCTTTTTTCATTCTTGCACACACACACACACACACACACACACACACAGAAAAATTACTATATCTATATCTAGTATGACATTCATCACCCCCTGATGGTGAATTTCTTAACTACTGTTTTTTTTTTTTTTTTTCTCTCTCTAAGATATCACTTTTGCACAATGCATTCATGCAAAGTTTTGGAGCATTTGGATCAGTGGGTAGCATTCCACAAGGCTTTAAACAGGGATACTTTAATTTTGATCACCCTGTATTGTAGTTTATTACTGGTGGTGAAGACAATTCTGTAATTAGAATATCTCTTAGTGGCTTTGTAGATGGTATGAATGTATGGGAATTTTAAGACTGTATAGGTTACAGATATGTTGCTATGGAAAGAAGTCACATGATTTTGGGCAGAGAGAATGGTGCAATATATTAACTGTTTGTAGATATTGTCAAAGATACATCTTTCAGGAGTGTGATTTCTTGGTTTATAGCAGCGATTGAGGGTGAATTGTTTGTAAGTATAAATGAAGTTAATATGACAAGATTTTTTTCATACAATAAGGGTGACATTAATTTGTGTTTGTGATGTACTTTAGTATTGAACTGATATGATAATCCATGACTGTTCAAAGAGTGAACTTTGAACAGTCGCAAACTTTGAATATGGTGTTTTCAAAGAGTGAACTTTTCAGTGTGGCAATGTGGAAAGAAAGTAGGATAGGAACTGTGATTCCAGTCAACTAGCAGAAAAAGTTCTGCTAGTTGAAAAAGTCACTGATCTACCTCGCTGTCCAAAGTAAGTCAACTTGCAGGAATAGGATACTTTATATACTCCAGGCACTGATCTTTGGTGGAACAGATAAGGGGAGCAAGTTTCGAGCGGGGCTTATTAGCTGTGTAGAAGCTGTGCCTTTTTAAAGACCTGGCTATTTTTTCTGATGTGCCACAGATGTAGAGGAGATGGTGATGGCATTTCTGAAATCCTTCTGTAACGATGGCCGAGGAATAGGGGAGGAATTGATTATTTTTTTAATTCTGTAATCACTGTAGCCATTGGAAAGGAAGGGGTTGTGTGTCCATATAAAGATTCCTCCTGTCATGACGGGAATTGAACTTAGGCCTTTTCTAATCGAAGGGCACAATGTACCGTCGTTCTTCCAATATATATTCTCCAAAAGAAAGATAGGCTGAGTTCGGCTGAAAGAGAGATTTCACTGGAACAAAGATTACAGGCTGTATTGGTTAGAGTTTTAATGATGCCATATTGTTGAGAGGGGGTGGTGATAGTTTGTGAATGTATCTGCCTGTGTGAGCGGCTTTTCTATATCCAGTGACATATCTTTCCATCATCAGAAAACAGGTGTATGTCACCTGTCAAATCCATCCCAGTCTCATTAATGTAAGGATTGAATAACAGTGGACCAATGGCTGATCCCTATGGTACACTGTTCACCTTAAATCATGCAGACTCACACCTCCCCCCCCCCCCATATACTACTTTTTTGATATTTGTCAGTCAGCTGTGTTTATGCTATCTCAGGTAATATTCTATATTCCAATTTATTCAACAGTCTTTCATGCTGTATCCTGTTCAAAAGTTTCAGTAAATTTAGTCTACATGTGTCATAGTGTATCCATTTTCTTGCCTAACTGTGTCAACATTATTATAAAACATCAGCAAGTTGCTCAAACATCACTTTCCCTTAGTAAACCCATGCTGTACATTGCAAGTATATATATATTGTTATTATTATTATTCGTGACACCTCAAAGGAGTCCGAAGACTCATCGCAGGAGGACGTCCACTGTACAACTCCCCGTCTCCACCACACCGAACTTCTACTACCAATCATCTACACCAACACCATCTACTGCCCACAATCACCACCACAGCTAGTATTTTTTGCCTGTAAATTGGGTGTGTTCTGAAGGGCTGATTTATCTGTATGTGGGATAAAAAACCCGAGTTTCTGGGAGAAAAAACCCTGCTACCTCCATATGAGATCGGCTAACTCACCTTCAATTGACAATGTCCATATAAAGATTCCTCCTGTCATGACGGGAATTGAACTTAGGCCTTTTCTAATCGAAGGGCACAATGTACCGTCGTTCTTCCAATATATATTCTCCAAAATTTTCTCTACCACCACTCCAGAGATGTTGATAGTTGGACATATCACTTGTGCAAAGGGATTATGATACATTCTTTCTGCTCCTGTGAAATCATCCTGTTCTGGTCTTAAATTATATAGCCTGGTTAATGGAACAGCCAGTTCAGCTGAACAATTTTTTTATCATCCATGCTGATATCCCATTAGCCCATATTGTTGAATTCTTATTCAGTTTGTGCAATAGTTGTAATACTTCCTTCTCATACACCTGAGTTTCTTCATCCAGTGTAGATGTAGCAGTGAGCTCAATGTTGCAGACACCAGGTTGATAATTTTGAAATCTCTTCTGCATAGGTCATGGTATGCTTATGTTGCAGCATAATGATAGAATTCTTTTGGGTATCTTTAACTTTCAGAAGCAGTTTTTTTTTCTTTTCATACTCAGACTTAACTTTCTGTACAACAGTTTTAACTTTTCTAGCCTGCTCCTTATAATTTTCATAACTGATATCTTTTTGCGCAATGATAATTAATAAGATTACACATCTATTTCACTCCTATTTATTCTTCAGACTCTAGGTACCCATTTTGATATTGTATTATAAATGCTTTCAATTAATTGCCAATATCTGTCCCATCTAGTAAACAATACCATTGGACAGATCCTAGTATACTCCTAAGTTGGTCAGATTTTCTGCTTTTCTGCTTTGTCGTTCAGCATGTAACCTTTTCTGAATGAAGAATCCATAAATTTAGCCACTTCCCAAGTCACTACAGCATGATCACTGTCACCAGTCAGAGACATTTTAGTATTTAACTAAAATCCCTTCTGACACTATAATCAGATCTAACACCCTTGGACCTCAAGTAACTCCTAATACTGTATTTCATCACTGTCCAATCAATGTGTGGATATTTAAAGTTATCCATGACAATTACTTGTTTTGCATATATAGTTATAGTTTTATGTATTTTTTCAATAAATAGTGTCAGAGTGGGCAGCCCTGCATGATTCCTTCTTCAATTTTGAATTCATATATTAGTAGGAGATCATTTAACCTTAGATGAAGGCTGCTAGGAGGTACAGGAGGAACTTCATACAGGCATATATTGAATTCAAGTTCTCTGCAAATGTCACCTCTTCTGCTTTGGACAAACTAGGTGCTCTGTGGGAAAAAAGATTACAAGAACACTAATCATATATCACTAATAAAAAATCTGGTTTAGTACAGGTTGACACTGATAACAGAATTTTCTGGTCATGAATTTGCCTTCTCCATCATTTCCATTTCAAATTCAGATGTTTATTCAAGCAGAGTGCCAAAACCTTACTATATACCCTAATTTAAATTGGATTGCTTGCCTCTCCTTATCAAAAATCTGGGAGAATGTCATTCTTATCAGCCATTAGTAGTATTTATTTATTTATTTTTTATCATCTGTGTATCGTTTTACTACATCTTGCCTACATGTTGTTCATTATATCTCATTGTGCCATCATGTGACTCATAAAGTTTTTTTTTATTTTTAAATTCACTGTTATTGTTCTATCTTTTTTGAAGGGCAAACTGGCTTAATATTGAAGATGATATTATTATTATTATTATTATTATTATTATTATTATTATTATTATTACGGGTATCTCCATGGAGTCAGTAGACTCATCGCGGGAGACCAAAACTAGCAAAACAATATCTGTCACATCTCTTCTTGAATTCATTTACAGACGAAGAGCTCACAACTAAGTCAGGCAATGAATTCCACTCGTTCACCACCCTCCAGGCAAAAAACCCTGTTCTGACACCCCTGTTAACCACACTCTTCTTTAATTTCCAGAGATGACCTCTTGTTCTTCCATCACTATCACACAGCTGAAACATTTCCCCTGCATCAATCCTATAAAAACCTTTCAGTAATTTAAATGTTTCTATCATATCCCCTCTTCCTCGCCTATCAACCAATCTCTGCAATCCACAAGCTCTCAATCCATCAATGTAGGGGGCATTTTTTATATCACTCACCAACTTGGTCACTCTTCTCTGAATCCTCTCCACAGCCTCCTCATCTCTAAGGAATCCAGGTGACCAGACCTGAGCACAGTAATCCAAATGTGGAAGTATCAATGCTTTATAACGGGGAATAATAACCTCTTTATCTCTGGATGTCAGTGTGTTCCTCAACAACCAAGTAATCCTATGTGCAATCTTGGACACCTTAGCAATGTGTCCTCTGAACTTCATCTCCCTATCTACCAACACCCCTAAGTCCCTAGCCTCATCAATCTCTTGGAGTACCTTTCCATCAATGTAGTACACAGCTGGTAATCTTTTAATCCCAAAATGCATGACTTTACACTTTTTCACATTGAACTGACATCCATTATCTTTTGCCCATTTTACCAGCTTATTTAAATCATCCTGCAAACTTTCAACAACAGCTTGATTTTTTATTGCGCTACACAACTTTGCATCATCAGCAAACAACTGAATATATCCCTTTAAGCCATTTCCTGTATCATTTATATACAAATTAAACAACAATGGTTCAAGCACAGAGCCCTGCGGCACACCACTGGTCACCTGCCTCATTCTGGACTCGGCTCCTCCATACACCACCTTATGGTATCTCTCCCTGAGCCATTCTCCTATCCATGTCACCAATTTAATATCCATTCTCATCTGCTCCAGTTTGCGTAACAGTGTTCTATGGGGTATCCTGTCAAAAGCCTTAGCAAAATCCAGAAGTACCACTGTGTAGCCTGCTCCTTTGTCCAACTCAGATGTTATTCTATTATGAATAGTTAATAGATTGCTATTAATAGATTGCAAACTTATAGAGTATCATATCCTGATCAACCCCTCTTACTTGGATATTTATAAGTTTGAACTCTGGTATGGTCCCTGGGGAGTGGACGTTAGGCAAAGTGGTTCTTCAAAGTTGTTAAAGGTAGATCCTGCTAAGGCAGGATCTACCTTTAACAAAACCATGTTGGCCTCTATAGAGTATCATATCCTGATCAACCCATTCTTGAATTTTGTCTTTAACCAACTTTTCCAATACTTTTACCACTACTCCTGAGATGGTGATTGGTCTGTAATTAACTACCGAAGTTTTAGAGCCACCGTTATGCAAAGGAACCACTTTGCCTAACGTCCACTCCCCAGGGACCATACCAGAGTTCAAACTTATAAATATCCAAGTAAGAGGGGTTCATTTGCACATTCACATAACACCCGAGCTGATATTCCATCTAAGCCTACAGCAGTGTTTGCATTTAAATTTTGCAATATATTTAATACCTCTGATTCTTTAGCTTCAATTCTCACATTAGGTATTGCTACAGATATAGAGATATCCTCACTTGGGTGATAGACTTTTGAAAAGTGATCATTCAGTAACTCGACTATTACATCTGATTTTGTCACCTCAATACCATCAGCACACACTAAAGTTATCCTTCCGAAGTCATTCCTCCTCTTACTTGCCACATAGCTGAAGAACTCTTTGGGATTACTCTTGATCTCTCTCTGGCTAAGGTCTTCTCATAATCTGATTTAGCTTTTCTTACTATGCTGGTAACCTTCCTAGCTTGAGCCTTGTACTGCTCATGGGTGTACTGGTCGCCTTTCTCCTTGTAAATTCTCCATAACCTTTTTTTTTTTTTGCAGATCAAGCTTGATACTACTGCTCATCCATTTAACGCCTGCCTTGTTTGACCTCCTGACCATGGGGACGCAATCTGATATTGCTTTCCTCAGATACACGCTGATTTTATCCCATGCACTGCTAACATCTTTCTCTTGCAATATGTTCTGCCGTGGGATGGCTGCAAACTCACTCTGAAGCTTGTTATAATTGCTTAACCTGTAGTTCTGTATATATACCCCTTCTTAACAGAAAAATCCACAGATGTTGCAACCTCCCAAGTCAATACCACATGATCGCTTTCACCAACTGGAGGTAACGAGGTCACCTTATTTATGCATATAACCTCTGAACCAATAATCAGGTCCAATACTCTCACATCACATGTCCCTTCAGTTATGTGCTGTTTCAAGTAATTATCTCATAGAAAATGTATGAACTCATTTTCCTTTTTGCTACGTGATATTTCCTCCTTCCAATTGATATCACCGTAATTAAAATCCCCCATAATAATCACTAAGCCTTCACTCATTGCACTAATTTGTTGATGCATGAATTCAAAATCTCCCCCTGTACTTCCTGGCCTATAGCAGCATCCAACTGTATATTTGGTTGCATTGGTCACTATTTTGCACCAGACTGCCTGAAATGAACTCTCATTCGCATGTCTATCATCTTGATATACTACTTTCTTTGGCTGCAACACATCAGCTATCATCAACAGTACTCCCCCCCCCCCCCTGTTCTATCTTCTCTATCCTCCCTGAAAATACTGTACCCATCACATTCAATTCCAGTGACCACATCTTCTGCTGACAGCCAAGTTTCACTAATGCCTATAACTTTTGGTGAGATTGCACTGACTAATGCCAAAAATTCTTCTCTCTTATTTCGAATGCTTCTAGCATTTGTATACAAAAATTGCAGATTCCCTCTAGATCTTGTACCGGCTTTAGAACTGATATATATAAGTCACTAACTTCCATAGTCCCATGCCAATTTTTATCCCCTCTCTTCTGCAATTTATTCTTCATATAAGGATCAATAAATATATCAATCAGTGCTAAAGTTTCTCTCTCTTACACTCAACCTTTTCAATATTAGTTTCCCTGCCAATAACTTCAACTTGTTCAGAAAACAATAACTTCTTCAATCGCTTATGTCCTTCCATGTTAAGATGCAGTCCATCTCTTTTTTCCTTCAAATACACTCCAAACATTAACAAATTCCAGACCTCTTTTTTTTGCACATTTTTGCAATCATATCATTCATTATCATTGCTCGTCTACTTAACTTGTAATTGTCAAAACGAGGCAGCACACACACACTATCCTCCCTTGGACACTTTTCCTCTTCACAATATCTAATAATGTTCTTAAATCTTTTCCTACCCGATATATACTACCTCTTAGGTCATTCGTACCCACCATTACTATCATCTTGTATGCTTCATGCCCTCTCTTTATTGCTAAAACCACTCTTTCTATTGTCCCACCAGCCAAGCACTCCTCATGCATACCACTCTCCATACCCTTAATCATAGAATCACCATATATCTTACCGCTCTTAACTTCATTCAAGTCCACACTCATGGACTCATTCTCTACGCTATTCAGCATGACTCTCCCAGCTTCATTACTCAATGCTCTATTACTTACCCCCCCCCCCCCACTCTCACGACATCTCCTTTCTTCTAGGCCACTTGTGACTTTATTTTGTTGACTCCCAATCACTCCCATACTATTTATTACTGCATCATTCACCAAAGACTCACCCATATGTAATCCTGTTCTAGTTACTTCAGCTAATGTAAACTCTATAGTCCTAATTTCTCTGTTTAACACATTAAACTCAGCTTTAACTTCCAGTATCTCCTTACCGAGCACTTCCACTTCCTCATGAAGAAGATGAAGGTCATTTTTCATTTTCATAAACTCCTGCCGAAGTTCTTCCGCTACGGTCACAATGTCAGCTTCCATTCCTAAATGCTCCAGCCTATCCCGACACTTCTCACATACGTTGACATTTTTGTTCTTCTCATTTAGCCAGACAGACCACAGATCCTTCACATTCTTCGTCATATACATGTAGCAGTTTCCGCAATGCATCCATTGCGAAAAATCTAACGCTGAGCCAGCTTTTCGTGTAGAAGTAGAAGTCCTGCGCACCGCTGATGTACGTTTCTTGTTGGACGCCATCTTTACATGTTGAAATAGTGAAACAAACGGCAGTGAAAACACAATATATACAAGACAGTTCCAAACAATAACACCATTGAAGGACACTTGTATCTAACCGATGCACAACTGCAGCACAATTTGTGACAAAAAGCCACACTATATTTAACTTTAAAAACACGTTTTCTAGACTAGCTAAACACGACCGCCACATTTTCCAAGGATACTAGCACCCATATGTTAGTCTCAGATCGAAATATCTGTTGAATAAAGTTATATTGATGTTTAATGGATAAATCACATTTCAAGATAATAATTAACTAAATTTATTTAGCTAATTAGATTATTAAACCAATTTTTTGCTATCACCAAGGCATCTTCACAAAGAAATATACTAAGCATGTGCACAGCAAATCAGCAGGAAGGCAAATATAGACTGATTATAAGAGATGATGGAATCTTTCTGAAGGTCTCAAATGATGATTTCCCAGACTTTTGGTAATAGGATAGAGTTGAATACTTATTTTTGAATACAAATGTGCTTTGAGATGCATCATGTAGCACTTAAGGCAGGAGCTACCATTGCTGTTTCTTTGACTTGCTAATAAAGTTTTCAGCATTTTCCCCTTATATGGGAAATATACTCATTGGCCTGTCATGGCTAAGTAGCTTGACTTTTATAGAAACCTTAATTAATTAGGGTGACAGATATAGTCTATGTCTATTAGTCATGTGTTTTCTCTTGTTGATATGTCTGTTTTGTGGGATGAAAACCCTTTCACCTCCACATGGTTAATTTGCAGTTAAATTCAGTTGAAAATCCCTTATAAAAATTCTTTGCATCCCAGACCAGATTCAAACTCAGATCAAAAGGCCTTGGATCCAATTAAATTTATACTTAGTTATAGTTATGTAAAGTTGTTTGAAGCGTATATATATTGTTTGTGTTTTATTAAATATATTTATTTTGTATTTTGGTCTTGAATCAGTGATTTATTGGATTCTGAAAGAAATAGTAAAAAAGAGGTCATTGCACCAATCGGAGTGAACCCTTGTGCATATAATATATAGGTACACTCAGAATTAAAAAAATAATTGTTAGAAAAAGAGATTAAATAAAATAAATAAACAATCCTATATATGAACAATGGTGCAGCCAGTAGGATTAATATTATGATAATATCCTCTATATAAAAATCTCTTGCAATTAACAATACTACTGAAGCCAAATTTCCTGAAGGAAGCTCGAGATCTGAGATGAAAGAATTGCCATAGAACTTTTAGTGAAAGACTTTTGACTGAATATGTGATACAGAGCCTTTGTAAGTTACACACTTTTGTGTATTCCCTTTTGTAGTTGTTATAGAAAGACATTTAAGATTTTTGTTTAATAGTGATAAGAAGTGTCCTTAAGAGAGTCAATTGGCATGTTGGAAATTGCTATCATTGTAAAAATAACTCTAACCTCTTTGCAAGTAAACTAGGAGTTTAATAAGTTGAATTTGTAAGCAGAGAGTTAATAGGTTTTTGAGTTAAAGAGATTAATTAATGTTGAAGTAAAAAGATTCTAATTTGTGCTAAAGAATTTTTATAGATGGATAGAGAAAGCAATCTCCCTATTGTTTAATTCATGTATAATTTGTAAATAAAATGTGTTTTGATTTTTTTGTTTAATTTTACAACTTCACTGTTCCTAAATAAATTGGACTCGTGAGCGGGAAACTATGTGAGATAGCTGAAGTGTAACGTTAAGTAAAAGAATAGATCATGACTGTTTGTGTAACATTTTATTGAAGGAATTTGTGTTAGAGAGAGAGAAATCTGCTGGCCGTATTATTGAGTTTCATGCTAATTAAATGATATTAGTGGCGCAGTCTAAATTAAATACATTTTCTAGTATCTTAGGCATAAGAATCGTAGTGCGAAGGGTAGATAAACATAGCACGCAGTAGAGTAAATGAAAAAGGATAAGAGATAGAAAAGTGCATTAGAGTAAAGCTATAAAGAATTAAGAATAAAGATAAAAAGATATTACGTATAGGCTAAAAATAACATACATTTACAATATTGCAGACAGTTAAAAAATATTACAGTTTTACAGCAGAATTCATTATCGGACCTTTCTTTTTCGAAGAGCTTGGTCTTGCTAGTCTTGTTACCTGCATTGTTAATGGCCAGCATTATGCATTTCTCTTAACCAATAAAGTGATTCCAACACTTCGACATCATTAGTTCCTGGATTCAACAGGTTTTATGTAGAATGGTGCCCCTCCTCACATCACCACCCCTGTCAAGCAGTTGCTTCAGACACAATTTACTGAGGACAGAATTATCAGCCACCATTTTTGTATAACTTAGTCAGTGCACTCACTGATCTGAACCCCTGCAAATTTTGGCTGGGGGGGGGGGAGGGCATCTCAAAGACATTGTCTATTGTGGATACATAACCAGCATAGTGGACCTCAAAATCAGCATTACATGCCATATCCACAATATTTTGAGTGAAACTATGTATCTATGGTTGAGCATACGAGTTTGTGATTTCAGCACGTTGGCAACAATGTAAGACAGCATATCAAACATGTTGTTGTTGTTGTGTAACCAGACAACATGCCATGTGTACCCTGTGTTTTGTGACAGTTTGAATTACCCACTACAGTATTGCAGTGCCATTTATTGCCCTAGTGGCAACTTTTAGAACTAACATTAGTTTTTGCCAAATTAAAATTCTATTGCTGCACACATCATCATGTTAAATATTAAATCACTCCACTGAGTAGTTACCCAATTACAGCCTTTTGAAATGTGAACTTTAATTATAATCACCCTGTATACTCCTGTAATATGAAGATATTAATTTTGATAAATATTTGATGATTCTATATGTTGTAGAAATAAAGATTGGTTGCACAGGAATTCTGAATTTTATGGATTTTAGGCAATCCATAAATTCTTGGAGGTCTTTTATGAAAAGCAAGAATATAATTTCTTGGCATTTTTAATTTAATTTATAATCAAGTGAAAAATATTTCTACATATGAAATTCTATGAATTTTAGAAATTCATATTGCCCTATTTAAACCCAGCTTTTCTATAGCTGTAGATTAATTTTTGATAATGTGGAAACTACTCTTATCTACTTAGTGATTCATTGCCAAGATTGTTTTCTTTAATTAAAAGCAATAGATGGAAGTTTGAAGGCAGTCAAGTACTTCTCAGGTTTCTTAATATGTAGCACCGTATCTATCCTTTTCAAGAACAGTCTCGCAATGGTAAGCAGTACTACTTTCAAGCCAGATCAAATGTATGTCTAGAATTGGAGGGAAGACTAAAATGACTTATCTGTAAAGTGTACATTATCCCATTGGTATCTTGTCCAAATGTATGTCTAGAATTGGAGGGAAGACTAAAATGACTTATCTGTAAAGTGTACATTAGCCCATTGGTATCTTGTCCAATTTTTATGTATACAACACCACTGAAAACATGCTCTGCAATGAACTACAGATTAAAAGACACAGACTACAGGTCTTTGGGTGTATAGGTCTACTCCTCCAAACATCTTGCCACAGTTTGTTGAGATATCTGCATAACTCTGCTTGAATGGAGCTGACTTGCAAGCTGATCTTCCATGGTGCATTGATTATGTTTTGCTGTTATAACCAAAAATCTGTCTTCATGCTCCATAGTAGAGTTAGGGCCACCCCTTAGCAAACATCTGGAACACATTCCATTGGTTTGAAACGCTACCCAGAGCCAGGATACAACACTGTGAGATTCCAAAGTCTGACAATATCAGTAATTCTGTGGGATTCTTCAGGCTTTCCAATAATTCATCCCCATGTGAAATCATCTAGCGATGTCTTTGAGACGTTACAAGACATTAACGTTTGCAACTTTATTATATATTTATTGTGTTCAAAGGAAGCTCACAAAAAGACCTTCCTTCAAACACAATTTGCTTACTGCAGCCTTTTGCCTTTTATCCTGTTGAGTGTTACCATATGGAATTCAAAAATTTTAATGTGTACCCGATTTCTACTCGAAATCATCAGCTTTACAAAATGTCATAAGCTGATTCATTTGAATTTCCAGTCTTCAGAAATAGGGTTTGTCCTTAGGATTTGGCAACAAGGAAATAACAGTAATATTAATATATAATATATGTAATAAAAGACTAATAGTGGAAAGCATACATGTTTTCATGTTAAATCTTGATGGTTTGTGATGTCATGAGAGCGTTTGAGGCCTGCATGTGCCAAGTTTTTAATGAAAGAGGACCAAATCTGTTGTAGGATCATGACTTGTGTTTCTTGGTGCACTGGTGTGGGTTTTTTAATATTTTGAGTAACTCTTTGAATGCTCTCATGTAGATGCTGTAGTCAATGTATGCTACATTGCCAAAATACTCAGTGTTCAGTTTCTGTTATATGTGCTTCTAGTCCTGATTAATTTTCTTTTGTACTTCATGTTCTTGATGTGTTATGACATACATATCTCTCCTGATCATCCTGCCTTTCCTATATTTCAGATTCAACACTGCTAGGGATCTTCTGTACTCCTTGTTTCTTGAGTAGTGAGTGGGGTGGTTTCAAAGGTCAAAGTAGACCTGAACTCCAAGGAGTCCTTACTGCAGCCTTTTGACTCATCGAGGGAGACCCTAAACATCATGTCAAGAACTATTCAGCATTTGCACAGTATCTGTCATACACTGCTTTGAACATTCACAGTCATGGCACCCACAACAGACTCTGGCATCTTATTCCACTCATTCACCTCTCCAAGTAAACAGCCTAGTATTGACACCCTTGCTAACTACACTCTTGCCCAGTTTCCATGGATGGCCCTAGTTCTCCCACCACCAGACCTGTACTGAAAAATTTCCTCTAAATTAATCTTGTAAAAAAACTCCTCAGTAATTTGAATGTCTCAATCATATCACCCCTTTTCTGCCTATTAGCCACTTTCTGTAACCCACAGATCTTCAACTTGTTTTTATAAGGTTCATTCCATAGACCAGCTATCATCACTTGGTCACTTGCCTCTACCTCCCCCCCCCCCCCTTCAAGAAGAAACCCTGGTGTCCAGATCTGGGCACAGTAGTCAAGATGGGATCTTATCAAGGCTTGATAAAGAGGAACAATAACCTGCTTGTCTCTGCTTGTCAAAGTATTCTTCAGTAACCAAGTAATCTGATGAGCTTATTTATGCTATGTGTCCCCCCCCTAAACTTCAACTCCCTATCCACCAACACTCCCAAATCTCTGGCTTCGTCAATTTTCTGGAATACAGTTCCACCAATGTGGTATACTGCTGCTAATATTTTCACCCCAAAATGCATAACCTTACTAACCTTAAACTGACATCCATTCTCCTCAGCCCAGTCTGCCAATCTATCCAAATCATCCTGCAAAATTTGACATCATGTGTATTCACTATTGCTCTGTCTGTGTGGTTAGCCTAGTGGCTGTGCGCTTCACAACCATATGCCTGGGGAAGGAGTGTCCCAGGTTCGATTTCCGTCGACAACGCGAGAAGCTTAAGGATCTTCCTCAGCCATAGCCAAGTTAGCCGGTCTTGGGCATGGACAGCAGAGTTTTCCCCCCAGTTTATCTGGGGTTTTTCATCCTGCAGGCAGGCAAACCAGCCCCGTGAACACACATGGATACAGTCAGGAATACTTAAGACAATCCCTCCAGCCATATGTATGAATTGTCAGCTATGCCGGTCCTGGGCCTGGATAAAAATAGGGGGCAATTGAGGTGGTGCCGTACCTCCCTGTAAAAGGGGCTCACGGCCATTGAATCACCATATGAAATGAATCAACTATTGCTCTACCCAACTTTGCATCATCGGCAAATAAATGAACAGTTCCTCTCAAATCCTTTCCTATATCATTAATGAACAAATTAAATAGCAGTGGTCCAAGAACAGAACCCTGTGGCACACCACTAGTCACAGGCCTTCTTTTGTACTCTACTCCTGAATAAACTATTCTCTGATATCTGTTCATCAACCACCCTCCTATCCATCTCACCAGCCCTATATCCATCCCCATGTGCTGTAGTTTACTGATTAGAATTCCATGTGGTATGTGTCAAAGGCCTTAGCAAAGTACAGCAGTATCACTGTAAATCCATTACCCTTAAGTTCAGCCGTCGCTGTATTATAAAACGTGAGCAAGTTACTGAGGCATGACTACCTTCACAAAACCATGCTGCCTCTCCCCCCCCCCCCATACAGTATACCATTTCCATCTATCCATCCCTGTATTTTGCTCTTGACTAATTCTTATCCTTGATACCTTATCTGTGACTGAAGTGAAAGAATGGTACTGCTCCTTTGTATTGTTTTTATTTTACATTTGGCACTCAGGAATTTTATCAACTATCTTTTTAAGTCGTAGTCATTTTTTAGCTGGAAACTGAGGTATTCTAATTCTTGATTTCTCTTTTCCACATTACCCTGTCTCAGAGGGTTCATACACTGCCAAGTTTTTGTGATGGACTTTGCATGCAGGTATCTTCCCCATGTATTTTGTCTTTCTATAAACTGAATAACTGAGTTTGTTTTTCTCAGAGACTTCGAAGAGAATGTCTAAGAATGGTAGAGATCTATTAGTTTGTAATTCTACAGCGATTCATGGATGAATGTTATTCAGATAAAATAGAATCTTGTAGTTGGCATGCGGAGCTGGACCATATGATGCACATATCATTGACATATCTAAGACGTCTTAGAATTTGCCTGGAAATTGGAAAAAAGCATTGTTGATGTAATGTTTGAATAACATCGCAGTGTTGTGTCGAAATAATCTTGAAGTAATCCTATGGTCTGCATTTTTGTACATTGGTAAATAGGTTGTGATCCTACTGCCTTATCAGATTAGATGGAGATGGTTCTATTACTGAGTCTGTTGTCTTTTCAATGAAGCATGATGTATTCCTTATGAAGTAGTGTGTCTTGCCTATGAGTGGGATTATCAATTGTGTGAGATGTTTAGAGAGCAGAGAAGCAGTGCATGAAATACTACTCTGGTTCCATGGATAAAGTGAACATTGCATGATGGATAATTGATTTTTACTGGTTGTATGAAAATATTTGCTTCACAACATTAAGACATATAGTTTCAGAACATGTATTTCTAAAAAAAAAAAATCATTAATATAATTTCTTGAGCTTTGTTCAAAAGTTATGAAGAAAATCAAGAGTTTAACTTTATTATTATATTACAGCATCAGAGCTCTATATGGAAGTGAAGAAGACAGAGAAAATGCAGTTCATGGAAGTGATAGCAGTTCCAGTGCAGAAAGAGAAATACGTTTTTTCTTTCCAGACAGTAAGTATATACTGCATGAGATAAATATGTGTGCAATCCAAAAAAAAAAAAAAAAAAACTATTGTGACTTTCTGATAAGCTACAGTGCTGAACAATGTGGTCCATGCAGTAAATGTTCTTACATTTTCTGTTTGTGACATGGTCATTATTTAATTTTATACCTTTAGTTGATGATCTCATTTCTCATCTCATTTTCCTTTTATCCTCTTTTACCTTGTGGTGTCGAGGGTTTATTAATCATCGGACTTCAAAGCGTTCACAGGATGAGATGGTCAGCCCTATACCCTGGTGTATCCTATGTTCATAGTGTTAAGTTCTCAAGGCTGGTTTGCCTGCTTTGCGGGATGAAAAACCCCAGGATAAACTGGGGAAAAAAAATGCTACTGTCCACGCCCAAGACTGGCTAACTTGGCTATGGCTGAGGAAGATCCTTCAGCTCCTCATGTCACTGATGGGAATTGAACCTAGGACACTCCTTCCCCAGGCATATTGTTGCGAAGCACACAGCCACTAGGCTAACTGCATGGACAAAAATTTTAATTTTGATTTTAATTCACAAAAAATAAGTACAAAAATTAAACTCCAACTTTACCTAATAATTTATATGCGCTCCTCTGTTCCTAACAAGTTTAATAATTTGTTAAGACATGGACTCTGCCGACATTTCTGCATCTTGAAACTATACTTTTATAATGGATTATATTAAGTTATCCTTTGTATCGCAGTCTAATTGTGGTTAGAGTTACATGGCCACTGAAACAATTCAGGGTTATAGTTTTTGAGGAACTTTCTCACTTTTTTTAGAAGTGTGGGATGGTGTAAGATCCTGTTGGAAGATGAGTTCTTTGTCTTTTTGTATCTGTGGGAACACTATTTTCTCCAATATATTTATGCATTGGTCACTTTTCATCATACCATCAACAGGCACAAGTGATCCTGGAATGTCGTGTAAAATAACCCCAGAATATCTTTTTAGCTGGGTGTTTAGGAGTTTATTGGTGGGCAGGAGAAGTCTTCTCATCCACTGATTTGCAGACATGGGGGTACTCATTCTCCTTGAACAAAGAAATTGCTCTCATCTGAGAATATGACTTTCCACTTTTCAGCAGTCCAATTTTTATACACTTTTGTCCATTGGAGCCTCTTTTTCTGCATAGACTTCATCAACAGTTGTTTCTATTTTTGGTCTGTGGGCAGTCCTCCCTGCTTCCAGCAATCTTTGACGGAATGTCATGTCAGAAACATTAATCCCACTAGCTGCGATCTCTAAGTTTACATCAGAAATCTTGGATTCATTTTGCTTAAACAGTCTTGAGTAAGTGTAGTTTTCCTTTTTCATCCACTACTTTTCTGTCAGGAGAAAAGGTACTTTATTATTATTATTATTATTCGTGATACCTCCAAGGAGTCCGAAGATTCATCGCAGGAGGACACCTACAACTGTCTCAACCACTACACCGAACCTCTACTACGAATCATCTCCATCAACGCAATCTACCGCCCATCACCACTACCACAACTAGTATTTTTTGTCTGTAAATTGTGTGTGTGTGTTCTGAAGGGCCAATTTGTCTATATGTGGGATGAAAAACCCGAGTTTCCGGGAGAAAAACCCTGATACCCCCCGTATGAGATCGGCTAACTCACCTTCGATTGAAATCGTCCAGATAAAGATTCCTCTTGTCGTGACGAGAATCGAACTTAGGCCTATTCCAATCTTGTCTCCCTAAACCTCTTTAAAATCACATTTAGCTGATGATAAATGTTGAAAATCATTGTTTTAAACCAGACACCATATTCTTTGATATAATTTGAGAATCAGAAGCTGATTATGTTGGCATCTGTCTTTTGTAGGTATGAGAAGATAAGTGTAAATTAAGTTTTGTATGAAACTTAGGTTTTGCCATAATGTTCAAGTGGTGAGTGTAAGAAGACTAGTTGTAAAGCCTTTTAATTATTGTCTAATGATATCTGTGATCGGTATGTACTGCTTGGTTGATTTTTTAGAGTGTGTATTTTTTAAATTTTCAGTTTCTTTTTACAACATTGAGACAAAATGATGGTGAGAGTGAAATTATTACATTAGTCAGCACAAAAGACAAATAACATGAATTGCATTGATTTTTCAAGAGTAGTACGGTGCCATGAGTGTAATATATATGGGTGAAGAGATGTTGAGGATGTTTATGTGGAGTGGTTCAATAAAGGAAGTGGGATGTTTATAAGAATGAGATGAAAGGAGCGCACTGTTTATGAATGTGGGACAAGTGTGGGTAAGCAGGAAATGTGATATGCTGATGGCCTACAAGGCTTCTCTGAATCAGAGTAGGGAACACGGAGTAGTAAGCAAAATGGCAGAGAGGAAGAGAGTGTACCTGGAAAGAAAGCATGTAAGTCTGATGGTGAAAAAGAGAGTGCAAAAATCGGTGATAAGATGATGTGCAAGACTGATGGCAAAAAAAGAGAGTGTGTGATTGATGCAAGATAATGAGAAAGTGATTCAGGAATTGAAAGCATAGTTGGTGAAGATGATGCAAGAGATGAAGCATATACAGAGTGGAAGGAAGAGGATTGAAGAAGAATGAAATGGAAGATGGCCATCTGAAAGAGGTAATAAATGATTTATGAGCAGCATTGTATGGAAATTTGATTATTAGAAGTGTTTGTTTCCCTGCAGGTAGGATGAGCAGAGTGATCGATTTCTTGGATATGAGGAGTACACAAGCAAAAGTGTTAGTAGTGGTAGTTGGAAACAAGAAGAATATGAGAATGGATATCAAGAAGTGAGGAGAGTAAAAGATAATAGCATGGGCAAAGATCATGAATAGTATGTCAGTTGGCATGAGATGAAAGGCGTGCACTGTCTGTGAATGTGGGGGAGACAAGTTTGAGGGATGAATAGAACTGTATAAGTGATGGACTGCTTTTAAATAGTTTTATTGTGACTCACCTGGAGAGGCTTTTGCTCAAAGGAAAAGTAATGACTACAAAGAATAGATCTAATGAAGAAAGCAATCATGTGAAACAGCACAAAGTAGGAGAGATCAAAGGGCTTCTTATGAATGGGAAGGTGAGGAGAATGAGAAAACAGGAATACTAGACTGACAGACAGTGAAAGTGGGAGGTAGCCAGGGAAGACAGGAAAACATTGCAAGAAGGGTGGATGCTGGAAGCAGAAGAGAATGTGCGAGCAGAAGAAAAAGGAATGGGATGGCCTTGAAATGTGGTGGGGAAAGAGCACTTGTATCTGGAAAAGGTTATGGAATGGGTAATGAGAGAGAGTAATGGCAGGAAAAGGTGCTGAGGAGTCACATTTGAGAAGTGATATTGGTCAGACTTCTTATAGGCCTAGGAATGAACTATTATTCAAAATTAAGTGGATGTTGAATACCATATTATTTCTTAGCCGAATAAGAAACTCAAAGATAGGAAATCTAATCTATCTAAGAGTTTCATGCCGAATATAGAAAACTATATAAATAAAGTTTGGTGAGCCCAAGCGTAAGCCAACACCTGGTAGTGCAATGCTAGGGCAACTCGTAGTAAAGGTGGAGCAAGATCCGATCAGTAACACACAGCTCCTAGAGAGAAGGTCACTACCCAGACCGGTTTCGACCTTTTTTGAGGTCACATTAGTGAGTAGGTAGACCTAGATGTAATACTAAGGTTTCATTAGTCAGAGCTTATTTCTTTACTGTAGTGCTGTTGAAGAAAACTGTCTAACAGAAGCAATGTTATTATATATCTAAGATAGGTAACATGATATAGAAATATATAATTTATTAAAAATCCAATATATTTCATACAATGTTCACATGAACATTGCTAGGAACAGAAGAGAAGATCATTGCATTGCACTACCAGGTGTTGGCTTACACTTGGACTCACCGAACTTTATTTTTATAGTTTTCTATATTCGGCATGAAACTCTTAGATAGATAAGATTTCCTATCTTTGAGTTTCTTATTCAGCTAAGAAATAATGTGGTATTCAGTATCCACTTAATTTTGAATAATTTTACTTTGCCGAAGTGAAGCCTGTTGGCTCTTATTTTCAGTAAATGAAACTATTATGTTTGTAAATGCATGTACAAGGTATGAGAAATAAGTGAACAGAATTGTTGCATTAATTGAGTTCATTTACATAAGTCTTGTGTGTCAGAATAAGTTAGTTGTGATTGAATGAGGGCAACATCCTGACAGGAATAGAGATGGACATTTATGATGTTTTTCATGAAATTATGATAGAAAAGGAGTTGTGCCCATGCAAAGTTGAGATGAACGGGGGAGCGGGGAGAAACAGTGGAAGTGGTTTTGAGACAGTATGTTGTGAAGTAGAGATGTATTATAGGTGGATAAAATGAAATTTTTAATTGCACTATAGACCTGGTACTGTGAAGTGCAGCAACAATGAAATGTATAAGCAAATTAGCCAGTCAAATAAGAAAAGAGTGATTTTAAATATGATAATATAGATTGGGTTGAGGAAAGAGAATGAATTTCTTGATTTTTGAGGGTCATCTACTTGAGTATGTAGCAGAGGGCATGTGAGAATCAAGGATCTTGGATTTGATCATCTCATTGCAATATGTTATTATAAACGAGTTATTATTTCATACAATGTTTACATGAACATTGCTAGAGACAGAAGAGAAAATCAGTTAAGTATATTCAAAACAATAATCATAAGATATGAGTCACATATCATGTGCTTATTAGCTTGTGTCTCAGTCACCACTGAGTTAACAGGAGAATACACTATAACAGTTCAAAGGAACAAAAATGAATAGCTTCTGTAATTCAGAATATATATATATATATATATGAACATGGAGTTCTTAAGTGTCAAAGCTGTATAACTGAGAGGAGACCTCCACATAGCCTTTAAAGGAATGTGGAGAACTGACTAGAGCTTCTGACCTAATGTCCAATTCTCACCTTCTTATGGTGCACCCTGATAGGTATGGTATCCACCTGGATACTGAACGAATGATGATGGACTGGCAATTTGGAATTTAGTCCACCAAATGTATTCTAATTGGCTTAAACTACAATCTAAAATGACGATACAACATGAGACAATTTCATGCCGGCTGGGGCGTCGTCCAGTTAAACAAAATCCCTGTTGTTTTCGCCAAGGAACCAAGGTGAACAGCAAAAAAAGCCAGCTACTGGAACAAATCATGAAACACATCAAAACTCAGCATCACCAGAGTTCAAGATCAATACTGTCAATATAAGAAGTATGAATGGCAAAGAAATGGAGCTAACTGTGGAATTGAATAAGTACCAGATCAACATAATAGGGGTGACAAACAAAAATGACAAAAACTGGTGACATCTTTCTGAGTAATAAATACAAAATGCAATATTCAAGCAGTGACAATCAAGGAAAAGGAGTAGCCATAGTATTCAACACTAAATACAAGGCTAATCTTCTTAAATGGCAGGCAGTCTCAAGCAGAGTGATAGGGGCAAATATCAAAATGGGGAACTGGACAATGAGACTTATTTGTGCCTATGGTCCCACAGAAAGTTCTACTAAGGTAGAAGTGGAATTTTTTGAGATTTTAGATAAATTAATTGCCACAATGAAAAAAGGAAAAGTTGGTCCTTGTTGAGGATCTAAATAGTAGAGTAGGAAATGATTGTCAGATTTGGGAAAATTTGGAGAAAATAGCAAATCTAATAATAATGGCAAATACCAGTTGGATTTCTGCTCTGGACATGGACTGGCTATTACCAACACAATGTTCCAACATAAAAAATGTGCACAAATTCACATGGAGAGAAGAGGCAAGGAATACAAAAAGTCTCATTGACTGTGTTATTGTTGATAGTGATGTTTTCTCACTGGTGCAGAACACTAGAGTGTAACAGAAGATTTGAAATCGGAATTGATCACCATTTAGTCTTGAGCAAGTTAAAATTAATTTCATATTGAAAAGAAGAACATGTAAGAAAGTTTTAAAGTGAATAAATGTTGAACAGCTCTCAGATATGGATTGTAGACTAAAATATACAAACAGTATTCAAGAAAAAATGAAAGAGTTTGAGAACAGGAACCAACAAACCTTAGCGGTTCAGTGGCAAGCCCTGAAGGAAACATTGATTGATTCAGCCAGAGAGGCATGTGGTGAGGTTGTCTGCAAGCAGAGAAAAATCAGAACTCCAGGGTGGATACAGGAAGTTAAAGATGAAGTGAAGGAAAAGAAGAAAGCCTATCAAAAGTTCCTGGCAAATAAGTCAGCTTGTGCTCTTGGAGAATACAGAGACAAATTTAAGAAAGCTAAACTCTGTTTAAAACTAGCTAAACAAAAGTCATGCGAATACTTTGGTAAGAACATAGGAAATCAATATCAGGAAGGTGACAAGGTATTCTGAAGGCTGTTGAAAAAGCTCAGAAATGGAGGAAAGATTGCTGTAAAAGGCATTAGTTTTCATTAGTTTTTCATTAGAATTAGTTTTTCCACGTTTTCACAGGAAAACTGATGAAAAAGATATCCTTCATCATAAAATTCTTGATATATACCCTCAAGGGGGTGTATAGAATATGATAGCATTACATGAAAAATTATATATCATTTCTAAATAGCAAGGAAGCTACCGTTTTCCCAAAGTCCTGATGGTGCTCCCTTGCAAGCTATATTGGTGGTCCTTGGCCTTTGGGCTGAAGTTCTTCTGATAAATGTTTCCCAAATTTGGGGCAGTCTCATGTATCCAAATTTGTTGAGGTTTGGCATGTTCCTAAGGGCTGAGGCTGATTCGATGAATAGTCTTTCATATTTGAACTTACTGCGGTGTATTACTGTGGCTTTCTTCCGCCTTATTCTGTGGCGAGTATCCAGAGCGTGGTCTGCAAGCCCAGAGTGGCTGTACTGGTGAAATCGGATGTAATCCTTGTGTTCTGAGATTCTGATATTTGCTGTCCAGCCTGTTTGGCCAAAGTAGGAAAATTTACAGCTGCAAGGGAACTAGTATACACCAGGTAGGTCTAGGGGATTCCCCTTAAATTGGAAATGCAAAAAAGAAAATGTTGTGGAAGGGAGAAAAGAGAAACGTGATTAAAAGAAAAGAAGGGGACCTTCCCTCGATGAGCCTTGATAGACTTTGTGTTTCTTAGGAAGGACCTCCCACGATGAGTCTTTTTACTCCATGGAGGCCTGAATAATAATAATAATAATATCCGCTCTTCTCTGCCTATCAACCATCCTCTGTAATCCACAAGCTCTCTATCTATCTATCAATGTAGGGAGAGCATTCTTTACATCACTCACCAATTTAGTCACTCTCCTCTGAACCCTCTCCACAACCTCCTCATCTCCAAGGAAAGTAGGTGACCAGACTTGAGCACAGTAATCCAAATATGGAAATATCAACGCCTTATAAAGGGGAATAATAACCTCTTTATCTCTGGATGTTAGTGTGTTCTTCAATAGCCAAGTAATCCTATGTGTAATTTTGGACACTTTAGCAATGTGCCCTCCGATGTTCATCTCCCTATCCACCAACACCCCCCAAGTCCCTAGCCTCATCAATCTCTTGGAGTACCGTTCCATCAATGTGGTACACAGCTGGTAATCTTTTAATCCCAAAATGCATAACTTTACCCTTCTCCACATTGAACTGACATCCATTACCTTTTGTCCATTTTGCCAACTGATTTAAATCATCCTGCAAACTCTCAACATCAGCTTTATTTTTTATTGCACTACCCAACTTTGCATCATCAGCAAACAACTGAATATCTCCCTTCAAGCCATTTCCTATATCATTTATGTACAAATTAAACAATAACGGCCCAAGCACAGAGCCCTGAGGCACATCACTGGTCGCCTGCCTCATCCTGGACTTTGCTCCTCCATACACTACTTTTTGGTATCTCTGCATGAGCCATTCGCTTATACATCATCAGTTTAGTATCCATCCCCATCTGCTCTAATTTGCACAACAGTATTCCATGGGGTATCCTGTCAAAAGCCTTAGCAAAATCCAGAAATATCACTGTGTAGCTATTTCACTTGTCCAACTCAGATGTCATTCTATTATAAAAAGTTAATAAATTGCTAAGGCAGGATTGACCTTTAACAAAACCATGTTGGCCCCTATAGAGTATCATATTCTGATCCACCCATTCTTGAATTCTGCCCTTAACCAACTTTTCCAATACTTTTACCACCACTCCCGAGATGGTGATTGGTCTGTAATTAACTACCGAAGTTTTAGAGCCACCTTTATACAAAGGAACCACTTTGCCTTCCTTCCACTCCCTAGGGACCATATCAGAGTTCAAACTTAAGTTAAATAACCAAGTAAGAGGTGTTGACAATTCCTTTGCACTTTATGCAACACCCAGACTGTTATTCCATCTAAACCTACAGCAGTGTTTGCATTTAAATTCTGCAATATACTAAGTACCTCTGATTTCTTAACTTCAATTGTCATATTAGTTATTGCTACAGGTACAGAGATATCCTCATTTGAGTGATAGACTTTTGAAAAGTGATCACTCAGTAACTCTACTATTACATCTGAATTGGTCACCTCAGTATCATCAGCACCCACTAAGGTTATCCTTCCAAAGTCATTCTTCTTTTTATTTGCCACATAGTGGAATAACTCTTTGGGATTACCCTTGATCTTGTTGGGTAAGTTCTTCTCCTAATCTGATTTAGCTTTTCTTACTATGCTTACCAGCATAGTAAGAGAAGCTAAATTCCTAGCTTCAGCCTTGTACTGCTCATGGATGTACTGATTGCCCCTCATCTTGTAAATTCTCCATAACATTTGCTTTTTTTGCAGATCACGCCTGATACTACTGCTCATCCATTGCCTACCTTGTTTTTCTTCCTGACCATGAGAATACATTTTGATATCGCCTTCTTCAGATACTCGCTGATTATATCCGCACTGCTAACATCTTTACCCTGCAATATGTTCTGCCATGGGATGGCTGTAAGCTCACTCCTAAGCTTGTTATAATTATCTAATCTGTAGTTCCGTATATATTCCTTCTTAAGAGAGAAATCCACAAATTTTGCAGCCTCCCAAGTCAATACCACATTATTGCTCTCACCAATTGGAGGTAATGAGGGCACCTTACTTATGCATATGTTCTCTGAACCTATGACCAGATCCAACACTCTCACAGCACGAGTCCCTTCAATTATGTGCTGTTTCAACTAATTATCTCTTAGAAGGTGTATAAATTCCATTTCCTTCTTGCCACGTGATATTTCCTCCTTCCAGTTGATATCACCATAATTAAAATTCCCCATAATGATCACTAACCCTTTAGCGCAATGAGTGTAAATTAATGCACTCATTGCACTAATATGCTGATGCATAAATTCAATATTACCCCATGTACTCCCTGGCCTATAACAGCAAACAATTGTATATTTGGTTGCGTTGGTCACTATTTCACACCAGACTACCTCAAATGAACTATCATTCATATGTCTATCCTCTTGATACACTACTTTTTTTGGCTGCAACTCATCAGCTATCATCAACAGTACTCTTCCCCCCATTCTATCTTCTCTATCCTCTCTGAAAATACTGTACCCATCACATTCAATTCCAGTAACTACATCTTCTGCTGACAGCCAAGTTTCACTAATGCCTTCAACTTTTGGTGAGATTGCACTGACTAATGCCAAAAATTCTTCCCTCTTATTTTGAATGTTTCTTGCATTAGTATACAAAAATTGCAGATTCCATGTAGTTCTTGTACTAGCTTTAGAACTGATATACAGGTATCCCTTGCTTAACGTGGGATTTGATTAACGGAGCAAAATTAATTGCGATAATCCCTTGATATACGCGGCAAGAGTTTTGATTAATTAACGCACCTTTAAATTTATCATGCAAAAACATGCAAGCCTCAAGGAGTGTTTCCTGGCCGAGAGAAAGAAAGTCATAAGCAGATGACGTCATTCCTCCCCTTAAGCATTAAGAGTGGGTATATTACAGGCTCCAATTGTTCTGGTATATTTAAAAAATACAGCAGAACTTTGCATTTAGATAATGCACCTGGTCATCCAAATTCTCTTAATGATCTGTGTGATGTGAAAAATTTATTTTTTCTACCAAATATGACATCATTGCTACAACCCATGGACATGGGCTCCATTGCAACTTTCAAAGCCTATTTTCATAAAAAGACATTCTCAAAGGCAGTAAAAACAACAAGGGAAGAAAATGCTATTACGCTTCAAGAATTTTCAAAAAATTTTAACATTAAACATGCAATTGAAAACTTTCATGACTTGTGGGAGGAAGCATCTTTTAACTGCATGAGAGCTGTTTGGAAAACCTTTTTTCAGAATGCTCTAATGACTTAGGTGGTTCTCAAAATCCTGTGAACAACATGGTTGAAGAAATCGTTGCAATTGGCGAAGACTGGTTTTGATGCAGAAGATGTTAAAAAAATTATCGGATTCTGACTCAAAAGATTTCAGCGACAACGATCTTCTTGAAATTGAACAACAATGTGCATGTGAAGACAACGAACAAATGGAATGTGAAGATGAGGTGCCAAAGGAGATAACAGTCAAAGAACTGGATGAAATATTTCGCAGTTTAGAATCGCTTAAGCAGCAAGTAATAATCCAGATGTTAATCGTACAATGTTTGTTTGCCAAGGTCTAAAGATGCTCAATATGCTTGTTATCGTAGAATTTATGCTGATAAGAAAAAATTAAAACTGTTCAAACGACTCTATAACGTTTTTTGATAAAAAAAAAAATTGCAGCAACTAATGCAGGTATACAAGATGACGGCTGAACTGGATAAGGGAAATGGGTTTACAGTGATACTGCTGGACCTGGCAAAGGTGTTTGACAGGATACCACATGGAATTCTAATCCATAGACTACAACATACTGGAATGGATATAGGGTTGGTGAGATGGATAGGTGGGTGGTTGATGGAGAGATATCAAAGAGTGGTTTATTCAGGAGTGGAGTCCAAAAGACGGCCTGTGACTAGTGGGGTGCCGCAGGGTTCTGTTCTTGGACCACTGCTGTTTAATCTGTTCATTAACAATATAGGGAAGGATCTAAGTGGAACAGTTCATTTGTTTGCTGATGATGCAAAGTTTGGGAGGGTGATAGTGAATGCAGAAGATGTCAAAGTCTTGCAGGATGACTTAGATAGATTGGAGTTCTGGGCTAAGGAGAATGGATGTCAATTTAATGTGACAAAATGTAAGGTTATGCATTTTGGGGTGAAAAGATTAGCAGCAGTATACCACATAGGTGGAACTGTACTCCAAGAGATTGATGAGGCCAGGGACTTGGGAGTGTTGGTGGATAGGGAGATGAAGTTTAGGGGGCACATTGCGAAAGTAGCTAAATCAGCTCATCAACTCACTTGGTTGTTGAAAAACACCTTAACGAGCAGAGACAAGCAAGTTATTGTACCTCTGTACTGAGCCTTGATAAGACCTCATCTTGACTACTGTGCCCAGATTTGGTCACCTTGGTTCCTTCTTGATGGGGAGGAGGTGGAGGGGATCCAGAGGCGAGTGACTAAGATGATAGCAGGTCTAAGGAGTGAACCATATGAGAACAGGTTGAAGATTTGTGGGTTGCAGAAACTGGTTGATAGGCGGAAAAGGGGAGATATGATTGAGACATTCAAATTGCTAAAAGGATTCTATAAGATTAATTCAGAGGATATTTTTGAGATCAGGACTGGTGGTGGGAGAACTAGGGGACACTTATGGAAGCTGGGCAAGAGTGTGGTTAGCAGTGGTGTTAGAGCTGGGTTCTTTACTTTTAGAGTGGTAAATGAATGGAATAAGCTGCCAGAGTCTGTTGTGGGTGCTATGACAGTGAGCTAGTTCAAGGCAAGGTATGATAGATACTGTGAGAATGTCGTATAGTTGTGTGGACATGATGTTTAGGGCCTCCCTCAATGAGTCTAAGGACTCCCTGGAGTAGCCCGAAAGTAATAATAATAATAATAATAATAATACAAGTATTTATTAAACATTCCCTTTGCAGTCATTTTTTATCTTTCCTAAAAAAGTACCATATAAAACAAATTATTAATGCAGTCTGGATCATGGACGAATTGTAATTTTTACTATTGATTATTAGATTTGATTAACGCAATTTTGATATACATGGTAACATCAAGATTAATTACTGCGTTAATCGAGGTTAATTAATTGGATACTCATACATTCTACTAATTTCAGTAGTTCCATGTCGATTTTTATCCACTCTATTCTTCAAATTATTCTGCAGAAAAAGATCAACAAATATACATTCACTGCATAAGTTTCTCCCTCTTACACTCAATTGTTTCACTTTTAGTTTCCCTGCCCAATTACTTCAATTTGTTCAGAAAACAGTAACTTCTTCAAACGCTTATGACCTTCCATGTTCAGATGCAACTCATTTCTTGCATACAGCTGTCTTTTGCCTTCAAACACACTCCAGACATCAACAATATTCCAGACCGCTTTTTTTGCACATTCTTGCAATCATATCATTCATTATCGCTCATCTACTTAACTCATAATTGTCAAAATGAGGCAGCACACACACACTATCCTCCCTTGGACACTTTTCTTCTTCACGATATCTAACAATGTTCTTATATCTTTTGTGACCTGATTAATACTACCACTCAGGTCATTTGTACCCACCATAACTATCATCTTTTCTGCATCATGCCCTCTCTTTATTGCTAAAGTCACTCTCTCTGTTGTTCCACCAGACAAGCACTCCTCAGGCATACTGCTCTCCATACCCTTAATCATTGAATCATCATATGTTATACCACTCATAACTTCATTCAAACCCAAACAAGCATCACTCACAGCCTCATTTTCTACATTATTCAGCATGAATCTACCAGTTTCATTACTTTTCTTCAACACTCTTTTACTTACTCCCTCACTTTCACAACATCTCATTTCTTCTAGACCTCTTGTGCTTTCATTTTGTTGACTCCCAATCACTTCCATACTATTCATTACTTCATCATTCACCAAAGACTCTTCCCTTCCTTAAACCTGTTCTAGTTAATTCAGCTAAAGTAATCTCCATAGTCCCAATTTCTCTATTTAACACATTTAACCCAGTCTTAATATCCTGAATCTCCTTACTGAGCACTTCCATTTCCTCTTGCAGAAGATGAAGGTCACTTTTTATTTTCACGAACTCCTGCTGAAGCTCTTCTGCTACAGTCCCAACATTTGATTCAATTTCTAATCATTCTAGATAGACTAGAGCCAAACAGTCCACAGATCTTTTACATTTTTTGGTGCATACCTCCACTGTGAAAAATCCAAGGCACAGCTAGACTTTTGTACAGAAGTCCTCTGTGCCGCTGATGTACGTTTCTTAAAGACTTAGAAAAATTTCCTCTTTTCTAGTCGGCGAGATTTGGTGTCAAATCTTGCTGACTAGATTTGACACCAAATCTTCTTTCGTGTGGCAAAGCCACACGAAAGAAGATTTGCACTGTGGTGTGCAAATGCCACAAAAATTTCCTCTAGTCACTGACTAGATTCGAAACTAAGTCTTCCTTCTTGCAGTCAGGCGTTGTCATGTACAAACGCCACACATCCACTGAGCTACACAGGTGCCTAGAAGAAGAGTGATAGAAGAAGAGGCAGGTGAATTACCAAGTAATCACTCTTCCAGGATGTACGACACATCCTGCAGAGTAGAAATGAGTTGATTTAGATATAGGAAATGGTTATACAAGAATATTGTTGCACTTGGAAAAATTTAACTGGATACTAACTATATGGACGTTACTAAAAATTAAAGTTACCAAGAAATTACCATATTTTTCTGTATATAAGATAATGCTTTTTTCAAAAATTTTTAGACCAAAAATTGGGGGTCATCTTATACACGGCTAACTGGTTGAGAGACCTGCAGTTGCCGTGGTTAAACTGCCGGTACCTTGTTTCCATGAACAGGCTTCCGCCAATCACTAACCTTTGCTAACTCTGTGGATTGATGTCATTAATGGCTGATTTTGAATAAACTAATCAGAACTCTGAAAGCATTCATACGTCTGTAACTCGTTGGCGGGGTAAGTTAATGCATTAACAATATTTTGAGCACTAACCAATAAAAATGTCCGAAAATAAAAAAAGATTGTCATATTCTTCAAAATTCAAGTATCTTAATACATACAAGTATGTATCTTAAAAATATTACCTAATTACTAAATATATTTTGAATATTTAAAAAAAAAATATTCAATGTGTTCTATTTTATGTTTAAAATATTAATTTCTTAATTTTGGATTTGAAAAAGTAGGGGGGGGGTTCGTCGTTTACATGGAAAAATATGGTATATACTTGGTTTAATCCTTTATCCAGTGTAAGTAAACAAAGTTTGTGGCTGAAGTATTTTCAGGACTGGGGCGACTCGTATAAGGAAGCTAAGACTTCGCGTCACTTGCCTTAGTATCCTATAATGCAAAGCACATCTACTTGTGGATATGTATAATGCTATGCATTATAGGAAGGGTCATTACCCAGACTGGTTTTGAACTTTATTGAGGTCTGAGGTCTCTTCAGTGGGAAGAGACCCTAATAAATCTCCAAGTATATAATTTCTTAGTATCTTTAATTTATAGTATAACTTAGTGAACAAACTTCCAACAGCTTTCTTTATTCCAGAGTAATTTAATAATAAGGTGTGACACCTTTTGGCAACTCGTATATGAAAATACGACTTTTGCATTACTTCGACTTTAGTATCACCTCTAGGTCTGGCTCCCACTGAAGATACCTCAATAAAGGTCGAAGAAAGAAATTTTAAGATAAGAATACAGCAGCACTTAGCAGATGGCCCTTCAGCTGCATTCTTCAATAAACAATTTACAAAATTTCACAAAAAAAGGACTATCACTCAAATCTGTGTTGATGGAGAAGACATGTCCACCACTAAAGACATCCTTGACTCCTTTCAGAAACACTACAAAAATATGTTTGAAGACAACAGTACTGTTGGAAATTATAACTCTGAACATTAATGGCTTTCCTGTTCATATCCAAGATGAGCTTGACAGCCCCATTATGGCCTCGGAAGTTACCACAGCCTATAAAGAATGCTAGACAAGAAAATCCCCAGGGCCTGATGGTCTAGGGATAGAACTTTATTCTTTCCATTCTAGTTACACTATTTGATTCCTTTCTCTCATCAGAACACATACCAAATGAATTTGTAGGAAGCCATACTGTCCTCATTCCTAAACCTAATAGAGATCACAGCTTAATCAGCAGCTGGAGACCTATTTCTCTATCTAATACTGACTACAAGATATTTTTCCGCCTGATCATTAACAGGCTCAAAGTGGGAATGAAATATATAATTAAAAGCACACAGGTGTATGGAGTACCAGGTTGAGCAGTAGAATTTAATCTATTTCTGCTATGTGATCTAATCCGCTTAGTTAACATGAAAAAGCAGTCGATGGTAGTGTTATCAGTAGACTTTACTCAAGCATTCGATAATGTTCAGCATCTCTTTCTATCCCACATCCTCCAGCAAATTAGTGTAGGTAAAAAACTGCTATCTGTTATCAAAGGAGCCTATTCCAATCCAACCACCTGCCTCCTAGTTAATGGGTTCCTGTCAGACCCAGTAAAAATTCAAAAAGGAGTCAAGCAAGGTTGCCCTCTCAGTCCACTACTCTTTGCATTGGTTCTTGAACCTTTCTTACAACAAGTCAATAATACACATGCTGTGCGAGGAATAACAGTTCCTTCAACTAAAAAGGAAAATAAGATATTAGCATATGCTGATGATGTAGTTGGAACTTTGAAGGATAATGATTCCATATACATATTTTTTGGTATTTTGGAAAATTCAGCAAAAGCAGTGGATTAATTATTAATGCAAACAAGACAAAATTAAAAGTTTATGGAAAGTGGGATCTTGGAGGCATTCCTTTTGGACTAACCCCTAAGAGAGCCCCTCATTATACTTGGAATTCCCTTCTCCACTTACCCAATAGTACCAGTCCAAGAACTTATATACAAGACCTTGGAAATGTTAGAAGACTGGAAAATCGGACCGCTCCTTTTCTTCTAAAGCCATAGTACTTAAAACCATAATCTTTCCTGTTCAGTTGTACATAATAAATATTACAGACATCACAGAAGCTGAAGAAAAGCAATTATATACTAAACCTGTGCAATTTTTTTGGTCTAGCTGGTACCAACAAGTTAAAAAGGAATTTCTTCAACTATCAACAAAGCATGGAGGATTTGGACTTCCAGTCTAAAAATTCTGCTATGTAAGCAATACAGCTTCAAAAATCCATAAAATTGTGATTGTCTGTGAAAATAATAGTGGTGATGGGGGACAGTAGATGGCGTTGGTGTAGATGAGATGGTTTGCGGATGAGATTGAGTGGTGGAGACGGAGAGTTGTAGAGTAGGTGCCCTCCCTCGATGAGTCTTAGGACTCCCTGGAGGTGTCAAATAATAATAATAATAATAATAAAAATATTGCAAACTAATCACACATGTGCAGATTTTCTCTGATACTACTTGGGTTTTCATCTTCCTCTGTTTGGAGTTAATGATTATAAAGGTCCAAAAGCTGAGATTGTTCCTGAATGCTACAACATTCTGTGCTTAACTATAAGACTGCTAAAACACTCTGGAATTGACATTCTTTCCATTAAAATTTTACTTTATACCAAAGTAAAATTTGGTATAAAAAAAACTTTAATCTTTTTCCCTGCGAAGTTCCACAGTTGGGTACTGACAACAATATTTTGCTTCATAATTTGATGAAGTTCCAAGGGTACCCTAATAGGAAGGATCTTGCTTGGAGAATTGCATATGGTCTCCTTCCAGTCAATGCCATCAAATGGAGGTACTTTAACATCGGAGATCCAATCTGTGATATCTGTTACCAATTGGAAACAGTAGAACATGCATTCTACAGCTGCCCTCTTGCTCTGCATATTTGGAACAGATTATGTAATGTGTTGGGCATGCCACTATTTACAACAGAACAGGTTATTTTTTTTACAATGCCCACCACCTGTCAGCAATGGGAAGAGAATTTTGATTTTTATAATTAATGAATTAAAATACCATTTATGGAAGATTAGAAAAAAACATCGATTTGAAAACCAGAAATATGACATCCAAATGCTTTATAATATTGTATTGTGGAAATTTTATTGTACAGTCAGACATTTTTTGTATTTAGAAAGAAGCATTCTAGGAGATATCAAATTTATCACTAGATGGTGTAGGCCACCCACATTATGCAATATTCACCAGGGGTAGATAAAATTCTGTCTATCTTGCTATGTAAGGTTTTTTTTAAATAGTTCCATCCTCTTAATTCAATACCCAGATGGGGCTAACCACCTGGGTATCAGTCATCTTTGAGCTTTAGTTTCAGTTGGTTTTTCGGTTGTTCATCTATATGAGATTGGTGAAAAAGGAAAACTGATATAGCCTTTGGCTATATGATGATATAAAAGAGCTGAGGCCTTTTCTTTCTCTCTTTCATGCTATCTATCTGTCTTTTTTTTTTCTCCTAATACTATCAGGCTCTCTTGCACCCTTATACTAACTACTCTAGGCCTATGATGAGCAACCCTTTACTTTTTCACCTCAATAAAGGTCAAAACCGGTGTACATAATGACTCGTCCCATAATGCATAGCATTATACATGTCTGCAAGGAGATGTGCTTTGCATTATGGGATACTAAGGCAAATGATGTGAAGTCATTATACCTCTTAGCTTCCTTATACGAGTTGCCCCAGTTCTGAAAATACTTCAGATGCAACTTTGTGTAAAATACTTCAGATGCAACTTTATCCAAGTGTAAGCAAACTTTGTTTGCTTACACTTGGATAAAGGATTAAACCAAGTATGTAATTTCTTGTATCTTTAATTTATAGTATAACCAAGTGAAAACTCCAACAAAGGACATTACTAAAATTGGAGTAAATGTAGATTTACTCCAATCAATCAATCCATTCAATATTGAGAAAATGTCAACATTTTCTCAATACACTTTCTTTTTTTCTTGCTTTTATGGTTTGTTGTAATTTCAGTAATCACTCTTACCTCTTTGATTATTTAATTAATTATCTCAAGTTTGATTTGTAGTGTCTGATTCTCCAAAGATCTTCCTTGGAGACTTCAATATTAATAATTTTTCTCTTTCTGTTACTTGAGAGATCAAGCTGGAAGAGATACTAAAGTATTTATTGTTACATATGATTGTATACAAATTGTCCACTTTCAAATAGCATAACGTTTGATCCTCATAATTTTCTTAACACACTAGACATTTCTTTCTTCACCAGCTCTCATACTATATATTCTGTAGATGCCAGCTCTACAACTCCAACCATAACTTGTCCATATTTGCTTTTCTACAGGTTTATATTACTAAGCCATTATCAGTCCTTTGTCCTCTGGCCTTCACTGGTACCAAATGGGTTGATCTCCATGATTTCTGTCCCTCTTTTCAGTCTGATTACTGTTTGTGCTCTCCTTATCAAAGAACCTGCTCTAACTGAAATAATTCTTGCTCTAAGCTTGATACCCTATGCCACATAAAATCTCCAATTACTATTCAAGCCTCAGTTCTTTGGTTCTCCAACAAGAGTACAAAAGTGTTTCATTATTAAAAAAATTTAAAAAAAATCACCTCCCTCTATACTAGGAACAGCTTGTTCATATCTTCTCTGATCATTTGTCACAAACATATCAGAAGATTCCTTAATAGCTTAGACACCAACCCCCCCCCCCCCCCAATATATACACTGGTGCACAGCTATGTTCAAAATTTGCACTTTAGCATTTAGCATTGACACTCATTCCAGAGCAGATTTCCTATCTTACTTCCTTTGGATACTAACAACAATGGAAAGACTTGTTGGGGAAATTTGAGGTTGATCTCAACATATCTAGGGCTCAGATTTGGCATGGAGGGGCTCCTTACTAAGCTAAAACAATCTTATGGTCTGCTTTCTGCACCTTGCAGTTGTTTTGGCAATTTCCTTTCTGGTCATTCTGTCAATTCTATTCTATCAGTGCCAAGTTGTCCTTGAGTGTTGTGCTTTCATCCATGCTTTTCTTCCTATACATTAATGATATCTCTTACTAATCTCAAATTCTATCCATAGTTTTGTTCAGTATGCTCCATTCCTCTTCTTCATTAGGCAAACTTTGCAGTTCTCAGATGACTGAAGCTGAAGACCTTCCATAACCAGTGTCATAAACACCGATTGCCATAATATTCTTCATTGGGGTGAGGATAATCAATATCCTCACCTTTAGTTTGATAAAATATTCAAATCTCCATTGAAGATCTCTTTTCTTGTGCTGACTTGCATAGTTAACCTTTCTTAGCACAAAAACATATCATGCATAGCCTCATTGACCTTTAAAATCTTTAAGTCATAACATTATATATATATTCTAAATTTTTCCAACTTTAGAATACTAGGTTATCGCCTCTGGGTTAGTGCACACTATAAACCTCCCTAAGAATGACTGCTGTTTTCTAGAAAAGGGTAATCTTAATTAATATTTAATCTTAATAATTAACGGATGACTCTCATTTCCCCTTGCTTTGTTCATCTTGCTTGTTAGGCTCAGTGGTCTGTCACAACTAAGTAACTTTGCTTGACTGAAAATTAATCAATACTTAGAGCTGTGTGCACATAGACACAAGAATATATAATCGAAAACAAGTAAAATAATGTAAAAAAACGTTTAGTTTCCAAATATTTCAACCTGAGAATGACAGGCTAGTATGTATAAGATAACGTTAACAGTGGATTCTTTAAAAATCTGAGCCATGTTATGAAGCTGTAATGAGCAATGTGGGTGAGATATGATAATTGATTTATAGCTGAAAAAAAAACAACAACTGTTTATAGTTGATAAGTATAAGGCTTTGATTTTTGGCAAGGAGAGACAGTCATTCTGATTTTAGTAGGGTTTCGGCACACTCTCTCTAAATAAATGTTTGAATTTGAAGTGGCATCAGTGGGCACATTCTAAACCAGAAGATTCTGTGATCACTCTCACTCTCCTGCTGTGCTAGATGAGTTTTCAGATTTATTATTAGTGATGTATGATTAGTATTCTTTATCTTTTCTTCACAGAACATCTGAATTTTCTGAAGTAGGAGAGATGGCAGTCGTGGGGAACTTGGTAAATGTCAGGGAGAAAAAGAGGAGATTGTTTACCTTTAGAAAAAGGTAGCCATGAAAACAGTTTGTTGATAGAAAAATGTAGGAACTAGGTTGTACTTCTTGAAGATTTTTTAAATCAGTTCAGAGATGCCTGAAATATACGGGATTGGAACTGTTTGTATATGTTCTGAGTTGCTGGAAGGAGGCTTGTAGGAGTTATAAACATACTATATTCTCCAAGGGGAGATGCTATTCAAACTCATAATGCATTGGATGTTGAAAAGTTTTAGCTTGAAATCCTATGGGTTAGAGCAGTGATGGCAAACCTTTTTACCCAGGTGTGTGTCAAACATCTTCTTTTTTTAAATATTGACATTGTTGATGTGGCACTTGCATACATGAATCATAAATTTAACTACTTAATCATAGATGGTGACTTTTACATATCATATTAGGCTATTTATTTAATAGGACATTGATATACAATCTATGAATTCATATTATACAATTAATTTAATAAACTGAAATTACTGAAAATAGTTTTTTCATTAGAATACCAATATTTTTCAACATCCAAGGTGTGTCACCTGAAACCCTCAAGTGTGTCAGTGCTGACACGCATGTCATAGGCTCGCGATCACTGGGTTAGAGCATATGATATAAGCCCAATCCAGTAAAGTTTTACTAATTCCAGTTTTTTGAAATGAATGGCATGATGACTAGTGAAGGTAAGTTGTGGCAGAACAGAGGTAATTAGCTCACCAGAAGTTTAATGGGAGGGTAAGATATCTAAGAAGGCCAGTTCGTCATTCTTTTCTGTTTCCATGGTGAGATTTATTTATTGTTGCTAGAAAGGCTGGTAAAGTATCTTCTTGATGGGTCTAGATGGAAAAGATGGGATGGTTTGAGCTGTATGGAGGAGAAAAAGATTTCTCCTAAGTGTTCAAGATAAAAGTTACTTTTGTTTATTTGTAAAGTTTGTTTTAGCAAATAAAGTAGCTGTAGTGGATGAAAAATTTTAAATTGACTATCTGGAGGGAATGTTTGTGATAGCAAATGAAATGAATCTTCAAGAGATTGGTAAATAAGGATTCTATGTCAAAGGTGATCATAATGTCAGTGGATTGAAGAGATAATTTCTTCGCTTTACCTAGGAAATCTGAAGAGTTTTTTTTTTTTTTTGTTAGAATTGAATGAATATCTCAAGCAGAAAAAAGTATTGATCAAAATAAGCCCCCCCCCACACACACGCACACATTTAAAATGTTCTGCTTCTAAATTTAAAATGTACTGTTTGAGTATGTGCTGAAATAATTAGCATATATTTTTCTGAGCTGTTAGTCTCAGAAAAATATATGCTAATATATTTTTCTGAGACTAACAGCATTAGTCATAATGTAAAAAAAATTATAATCCAAAATTTGTGAAATTAATAATTGAGGTATTGAGGTGCCAACAATAACACAAACTTAATCATTTAGTACATGTGTTTGTGTATTATCCTGTATATTCCTTAAGGTTACATATCAGAAATTTGATGATGATGACAATATGATCATTACATTACATAAATATATGTAAACTTAAGGATTTCTCACATCTCTTGCAGGTGTAATTGAATCTGCCTTAACAGGAGAAGCTGCTAGAGAATATTTAGCTAAAACAGTAAATCCAACACTGCTTAAAGGTTTAATTCAGCTATGCAAGCATAAGCCTGAAAATCCTGTGGTAGGTATTATGTTTATAATTAAATTACTCTGGATTAGAGATAGCTGTTGGAAGTTTTTCCACTTGGTTATACTATAAATTAAAGATACCAAAAAATTATATACTTGGTTTAATACAGGGTAGCCATAAATTAACTTTCCCTCTTTGGAGGTATCTGTGGCTAAAACTAATACACGGAATGTGATTACATTTTATATTGAGACTTTCGAAGGCATGGGGAGATGAATTCTGCGAAAAAAAGATTTAGTACCAAAAGTAGCCGATAGGGGAAATTTTGGCGCTGGTGAAGCCGAAAGCAGTCAAATATTTGCAGTAAACGCAGGTAAAAAGGATTATGCAAATTTTTCTGTGCGTCTGCACAGTAACGCCACCAATTCCACTTAGAAAGGGATTGGGAACGTTCAGGCAGTTATTTGAATGACTGACGAATTGTGCTCAATATGTATCCTACTTGTTAAGTTGTTTTACCTTAAACAGTGCAATGCCGTAGCTTCCCTTCAGGAATTTAGAAGTCTTCATAACCTGCGTACAGGTCCTATGTCAGCCTGTAGCACTGAGAGCAGCTATGATTTTTATGCAGGATGGAGCACGGCTACACATTGAACGTTCAGTACAGCTCCTTTTACGCCAGCATTTCAGTAATGAGAGGGTGATCAGTCAGTTCTTTCCGACGGCATGGCCACCTCGATCCTGGACATCACTCCATATGACTTTTGGCTGTGTCAACTTTAAGCAGTATCAATTCCTTACATCCTTGTATAAAGTTTACCATGGAGATTGAAAAAGAAAACAAGTTATAATTTTTAGATGTCCTTCTCATCCGTTCACCTTCAGGTATTCTTACAACAACGGCTTACAGAAAACCAACTTTCACAGGTCGTTATATTCTCAAAGAATCTGCTCATCATCCTTGTCAAAAAACAGGAATCATAAAATGTTTAATCCGACGAGCCAAAACTAACTGTTCAACTTCTCATTTATTACAGCAAGAACTTTTGACTATCAAACATCACTAAATGGCTTCTCCGAAAAGAGTACACAACATCTTTTCGATTCTTACAATCCAACACAGAACAGCAAAGATTCAGTACGTCGAGTTCCAATTCCTTAACATTTCCGGGATTTTAGAACCAATTTCAAGAAATCTTAAGAAATATGATTTAACAGCTACTTATACACCTATTAACAAATTATCCACCCATTTTCCTTCATTTAAAGATAAACGCTCAACCTTGTCTCTACCTGGTGTGTATCAAGTTCCTTGCATTTGTAATCTTTCCTACTTTGGACAAACTGGACGTTCTATAGAAAAAAGAATTCAAGAGCATCAGTTCAACACAACAAACCCGAGAAATCTGGATTAGCTCGGCATGGATTAGAAACAAGCCACAACATCCTTTGGTCCAAGACTCTCCTCCTACACAGATGTCGCTACAAATTTGAACGTTTATTTAAAGAAAGTGTGGAGGCCTTACTTCAACATCCTAACTTGAATCATAATGACTATATATCTATATCAAAAATTTGGGAAGTTTAATCAGGATAACACATTAATTTTTTTTTTTTTAATGTAAATTTCCTATATTAGTCTAATGTTATTTAAGATTATTATATGGATTTCTGAATTAATATCTTTCATTATGACTTTATAAATGTTTACTCTTCTAATACTTAGCGATATGACATCATGCGGCTCGTTCTATGTGTGAATGATTAATTGTTCGTATTCCACCTTGTTTTTTAAACTATTCCTATGTAGCCACTGAAGATAGTCTGTAATATTCAGACCGAAATATTTGGCAAATTGAACATTATTCTTGTGTAAACATGTATATATTTCTAATCATTATGTCACAAGTATCATTAAAAAATCAAATTGTTTTAGTTTAATTATTATCATTGTAACGCACCACATATCCAGCTGGAATGAGTGCTGCGGCTGTCGCTTATACTGTCAAAATGTTATTATTCCATTTTATCTGCCTTTAATATAATTATCTGCTTGTTTTTGGCTCTGCTAGTGCCAAAATTTCCCTTACCAGAGACTTTTGGTACTAAATCTTTTTTTCCAGAAATCATCTCCCCCCTTGCCTTCAAAAGTCTCGATATAAAATTTGGTCTCATTCCGTTTATTGATTTTAGCTACAGATGCCTCCAAAGAGGGAAAGTTATTTTATGGCCACCCTGTACTTTATCCAAATGTAAGCAAACAAGTTTGCACCTGAACTATTTTCAGGACTGGGGCAACTCGTGTAAAAAAGCTAAGACTTCACATTGCTTGCCTTAATATCCCATAATGCAAAGCACATCTCCTTGCAGACATGTATAATGTCTGCAAGGAGATGTGCTTATAATGTATAAGACATGTATGCATTATGGGAAGGGCCACTACTCAGACCAGTTTCGACCTTTATTGAGTTCTCTTCAGTGGTAGCCAGACAATACCAATTATAGTCCTTATAAGGACTGGCTTAAAGAGTGGAAGCAAGAATGCTTTTCATCTTCCCCGTTATCTGTAGAGGACAGCGTAGGGATAAGGTGTTATTGAGCTATTAAAGCTGTGATCATGGCAAGAGGGTAGCAATAGCCAAGCCTCAGTTAGAACTTGATTGGCTACAGCATTGCCATCTATTACCCTCCAAGTGTATTAATCACCGTATCTCATGGTCGATTCCTTCCTCGAAGGAATCAAACCAACCATGTGATACCAATGTTGAAGTAACGTAGAAGTTATATTTTTATATACGACTAAATTAATGATACCAAGAAATTATATACTTGGTTTAATCTTTTATTCAAGTGTAAGCAAACAAGTTTGCACCTGAACTATTTTCAGAACAATAGTTCAGGTGCAAACTTGTTTCCTTACACTTGGATAAAGGATTAAACCAAGTATATAATTTCTTGGTATCTTTAATTTATAGTATAACCAAGTGGAAAAACTTCCAATAACTATCTCTAATCCAGAGTAATTTAATAATAAGATGTGACACCATCTTGCAACTCGTACATAATATGACTTCTGCACTAATTCAACATTGGTATCACCTCTGGGTCTGGTTCCCACTGAATGGTCGAAACTGGTCTGGGTAGTGGACTTTCCCAGAATGTATAGCATTATACATGTCTGCAAGGAGATGTATTTTGCAATTTGGGATACTAAGGCAAGTTATGTGAAGTCTTTGCTTCTTTATATGAGTTGCCCCAGTCCTGAAAATAGTTCAGGTGCAAACTTGTTTGCTTACACTTGGATAAAGGATTAAACCAGTGTTTCCCAACATTTCTTGGATCATGCCCCACCTCAAAGATTTTGATTCCCCCTCTAGCATAATAGTCAGCCAAGTTCTGAAAAAGTATAATATAAATATGTACTTTAAATAAAAAAGGAACATAGGTAAAACTTTTTTAATTTGACTTTCTTCAATGAATATAATTTTATATTACACTTTGTATATTATAAAACATAAATCGAACTGAACTCTATAAAATAAAATCTAAGTTAATGCGATCCTTGAGCTTGATGCCTGCTGCAAAGAGTTTTTATTTGAGGTACTAATTTAGTTACTTTCAATCTCAAATCCCCATGTTTTGTGATATCCAGATTTCTTTTTTTTAGTAGCAAGTCATTTACAGCACTAAAGCCACATTCAACTAAATATGATGACAGGAAGGGCAACAGTATTTTTTTTGCAAAACTAGTTGAATTTTGGTATTTTGTTTCTGTCTCATCAGAAAGCCATGCCATTGTTCCTTTTATGTTAAATAAATTTCTAATAGACTCATCATTTTGCTTTTCTGAGAGTTCTTGATACTGTATTTATGTTGACTGCTGTACTAGTGATATCAGCTTTTTTTCTTGGAAAGTCAGGGTTACAACATCGACAATGGTGAGTTTTTTGAGTATATCGGTGATGAGGTGACGAATGCAATGTCATTTTCTAACTGCCCCCCAAAATATTCAAATTGCCCCCCTGTGGGGCATATGCCCCACGTTGGGAAACACTGGATTAAACCAAGTATATAATTTCGTGGTATCTTTAATTTATGTTTATAATGAAATTACTAGTTTTATCATTTAATCACTGTTAACTTCAGAGCTCCGTGGAGTCAAAAGACTCATTGCAGGAGGTCCCACTGTTGCATGCTCATTGCACCTTGCCTTAACTATTCCACATTCAATTAGTGTATTCTTGTCATCAATCACTCTTCATACAAAGAACCTTCTTCTTCTCACCCAGTGCTCACATCCTCCTTTCTGGTTGGCCTCTTTGTTCTGTACCTGTGTCCCTCCATTTTATAAAAAATATCTTCCACATAATCTAGTTATAACCCCTTACCAACATAATATGTTATATTATATTATATTATAAGAATATTATATTATATTATATTATATTATATTATATTATATTATATTATATTATATTATATTATATTATAAGACTAATATAAGTCCTATATTATAAGACAATCCTTATATTATAAGGATATGTTTGAGACTTATAATATGTCTTATAATATAAGACATATTATAAGTCTCAATCATATCCTCCTCACCTCCTTCTATTTACAAGGCTCTGTAAATGGCATTCCCTCAGTCTGTCTTCATACTCCACATTTTCTACAGATGGGAAACTACCTTAGTCTCTGGATCTTTTCTGATATATCCTTGTCCCCATGGAAACCAGGTGAATAAATCTGCATACAGTAATTCACATTCCCTGGCCTACAGCAACATCCAACTAAATATCGTTTCCTGTCTAAATATCTCCACCTGACACTGCACTGCACTGCAGCCTCATAACCATTGCCACTATTTCCCTCTTTCATGTGTACTTTATTTGGACATGATTCCCCTGCTATCATTAAAAAAAAACCTTTATTCCAATTTTATTTGAATAAAATTGGAAATAAAAATTATTATTAAAATTAAAAAAATTAAAATTATTGGAAAAATTTTATTCCAATGATTTTGGGGAAAATAAACTCATTAAGTGAAATCATTTTATCTCCCTTATTTCTGATACTCCTGGCATTTGTAAATAAACACACTTCATTTTTAGGTCTATAACCTACCCAAGCCACTTGTTGGTTATGATTTCCTCACACCTGCCCTTGCTCAGTCATCTTTATCACTGCTTACCAAATATGTCTGCTCAGTCTGAACTACCACACTCATATTGCAATCTATTCCATTTTTATGCTGATCATCTCCATACAGAGATTTGCTACCACTTCCGACATCTACTCTCCCAATGCCATGTCGACCTGTGCTCTCCCCGTTGCATTCCCTTTTTCTTTCCATCTCTCACACTACAACTCTCCTGATCTTTCACTTCATCTCTTACTTCTGTCTTTTGCTTGCATCACACACTGAACTTCCATCTAGCAACAGTTTCTCCAGTTCACTCACTCTAAAGCCATTCAAATGCAATCCATCACATCTGTATAATTCCTTCTTCCCTCAAATACATGCCATACATTCACAGACTGCACTCCCTTCTCCTCACACAGCTCTGCCAGCATGCCATCCATGATTCTGTCTCTCTGTCTCAACTCATTTTTGTCATACCATACAAAGATGAGTTGTCCTCACATTCTCCTTATTTCCACTTAAATCATTTGTCTCTACAACCACCACTAATTCTCTTGCTCATTTCCTCTATGTCCAAAGCACGAATTATCTTGCTCATTCTCCCTCCTGGATTGCAGACCTTATGAACTCTCTCATTAACCAATCCTGTAACAATGGAATCTACATACACTGCTAATCTTGAATCATTGTCACCTAGAGTAGACATGCACTCGGCCAACCAGGCCAGCACGCTTTCATATATTTCCACTAAATGTCTAATATCACTTTGCATGTTCCTCATTTCATTTTGAATAACTGTTTCATCAAATCTTGCTCTTCCTGTTCTTCCATTCCGACAATTTCACTCTGTTACTCCCATAGTCCCATTACCTCTTGTTTGTTCTGCTTCACCTTACTTCTTTTTCCTCATTTATACTTTCTTTCACTCCCTTATCACTTTGCTTCTACATTCTTGCATTCTTTAACCCCTCAGTCTCACTAACTTTCTTTTCGTTTCTGCTTCCTTCAATCTATTTTGCATTTGCTAACTCATAGATTTGTAGGAAGTGCGAACAAAATATCGCACTTTCTACAAATCCACTTTCATTTGTCTCCTATTCAGTCTCTCCACAAACACTTCTCTCAAATTTTGCCATACATACAATACAAATTACACTTAGGACATCAAATAATTCTTGAAAAATCCATGTTGTTAATGCCACTTGATTTTCGTGACGCTTGCTTAGTTGCACTGGTCATGGTTGACCTCGTGAGTACTGCCATTGTGTTTTGTTCAAAGAAGGCAAGATTAATAGATTTTAATTCATAAAGTTAGTAACAATTCCCCAAGCCTAAAAATCATGCAAACACAGTAAGTTTTATCAAAAATAAACAATAGTATACTAAAATTCAAGCGATATCGCCAATTATTATAAAAATAGTACTTATCCTTTCTGGAGCTCATTACTAACACTATGGATATTGCAGCCCTCTAGTGGCCAATTACCGTTATACAGTTTTCTGTGGTAACGTTTCATTTTTTCACCACCTATTACCCTATTGTTTTTTTCTCAGATATCTGTCTGATAGGCTCCTCTCACCAACTTAAAGTCTGCCATATCTTCTCCTGCTGTCTGCTAAAGCTTGCAAGGCACATTCTCTCATTCTGTCCTTGTAGTCAACATTCCACAGTTCTGAAATTTTAGTCATTGGCCTCAGTACACTGTTTCATGTTTCCTTGTCACACAGAAATTTTTTGGAGAAAGATAAGGTGACCAGATCTTTGCACAAAAAATTCAGATGTGGTCTGATTGTGTCTCATACAATGAACTCTCTATGCTTGTTAGCATTCATCATGTTAAGGCAGCAATTTTCTGGATAATCTTTATGCAGCATTTTAGCTCCCAACCCACTAAGATCCCTAGATCTTTCAGTTCCTTCACCACCTGGAGCAAAGCTTTTCCCTTTCAGTTCTTAAACATTGCTTATCCCAGTTTTTGTCATCATCAAACAATTGAATATCTCCTTTCAGATGTTAAGCTATATATTGTTGATATATAAAATAAACAGCATTCACAGACCAGAAACCTGTGGTGTCCTGCTCATTACCTTTCTTTTTTGATGTTGTGTTCCCATCCAAAACTCATCAGTTTCCTGATTATTAATTAATTTAAGGAGATCACAACGTACACTAGAATATAGATTAAATAAACTTTAATATAGTCAATCTTTCTTCAGTCACTTTAAAGCCTGCAGCACTCATCGCTCTTTCACGTGACCACAACTTCGCCATTGCTCCCAGAAAAATACCGGCCGAGGATATAATGATCCAGATTGAACGAGATCCGCCACCTTCTGAACCACATCACTAACAATATTAGACTGGATGTAGCTTCTGTTCTCACCAAAGCAAGACCACCAAAAACCAACATATCCAATAGTGAATATAAAGCTCTGCAGGAAATGAAGAAAAACAAAGAAATAGTAATTTCCAAAGTGGATAAGGGAAACGCCACCGTAGTACTTGACCATACGGACTACACAGGTAAGCTTAATGCTCTATTAAGCTTACCTGTGTCTATATGAAGTTATTAACAAATTAAAACCGTTTAACTCTATACCCCCCTGTTTATATGGACTCCCAAAAATACATAAAGATAATGTGCCATTACGTCCCATAGTGGATGGCATTGATTCCCCCACATACAAATTAGCTAAACATTTGGCCAAAGTGCTCACACACTATACTGGCAACACACCTTCACACATAAAAAACTCAGCCCACTTCAAAGCCAGCATAGAAAACCTTACACTCAAACACACTGACATAATGGTCAGTTTTGATGTCTCCTCCTTATTCACAAATGTCCCACTCAAAGAATCCTTAGAGCTAATCCAAGCTGAATTTCCTCCCGATATCACAGCCCTATTTCAGTTCACAATGAACTCAGGCTATTTTGTTTGGCAAGGAAAATTCTACAAACAAATAGAGGGGACAGCCATTTGTTCTCCACTCTCCCCACACTTAGCCAACTTCTTTATGGAGACTTTTGAAGAGAAAGCCTTGAACTCTGCCCCACAAAAACCAACTATATGGCTTCGCTATGTTGATGATGTATTCGCTATTTGGCCACATGGCTCTGATACACTCCTCTCATTCTTAACACACTTAAACAACCAACACCCTAGAAAGAGAGGAAAACAACAGCCTTCCTTTCCTAGATACACTGGTCACCTGCCAACCTGATGGAACCTTGGTTTTCTCTGTTTATAGAAACCCCACCCATACAGGTAGATACATTCACCAACAACCCCCCCCCCCCCCACCACCACAATGTGGAGTTATTAAGACACTATACAACAGGGCTAAACTAATCTGTCCTAATGACAATGCCCTAACCACTGAACTAAATCACATCCTCAACACTTACTCAGCCAATGGCTACCACCCCAAAAAATTCAAAAAATATTGAAACCAGTAAACCACAACCCTCTCCCTTTCACAACAAGGATTACTCCAAATCCATCACCATTCCCTACATCCGAGGCACCTCGGAAAAAATTACCAAAATCTTAAAAAAAACATGATTTGACCTCTTGTTACAGACCATATAGAAAATTGGCATCCCTTATCTGCTCCACTAAAGACTAACCACTTCCCCTGGACCGACCTGGTGTATACCAGGTCCCTTGCAGCTGTAAGCTGTCCTACTTTCTCCAAACAGGCAGGACAGCGAATATCAGAATTTCAGAACACAAGGACTACATCCATTTTGACTAGTATACCACTCTGGTCCTGTAGATCATGCTCTGGATACACGCCACAGAATATGGTGGAAGAAAGCCACAATAATACACCTCGGAAAGTTCAAATTTGAAAGGCTTTTCATGTAATCAGCCTCAGCCCTAAGAAACATGCCAAACCTCAACAAATTTGGTTGCATGAAGCTGTCCCAAATTTGGCAGACTTGCATCAGGAGACCTTCAGCCCAACAGCCAAGAATACCTACATTGCCTGCTAGGGGGGGGGGGGGGCACCATCAGAACTTTTAGGGAAAACATTAGTTTCCTTGCTTCTTTCCTTATTTACTGTGTGTTGTGCCTGCATGCACATGTGTTTAAGTTCCTTTGACGATGACAATGTGACTTTGCCGAAATACTGAAAATATATATTACCATCATCATCATCATCATCAAATTCCTGACATGTACCCTCAAGGGGTGTACAGGATATGATAATACTACATGAAAAATTTACATCATTACTAACTTCCTATCTACAATTTTCCTCCAAATCAGTCTGTCACTTGTCAAGACTCCAATATTATCATTATGAGATCCTATATTTCTATCATCTAAGGCACATTGTACCGTATCAATCCACCTATATCTTGGTCTTCCTCTGGGTCGTTTTCCTACCAACCTAGCAGAGAACACTTGTTTTGCTAATCTTTCCTTGCCCATTCTGTTTAAGTGACCATACCACCTGAGATTAGATCTGCTAACGCATTCCTAGATGCCGACAATGTCAAGTTCTTTCCTAATATCCTAGTTTTTAATATGATATTTCCATTGATGCCATCTGTTCATGCCTCTAATATTTCTCAGACTCTCATATCTGTGGTCTGTAGTCTTTGGTCAAGTGTTTTACTTCTGACCAGCTCTCAGATCCATAAGTCAAAACTGGTTTGAACACTGTCTTGTATACACCTAATTTAGTGTTCCGACTAATTTCTCTCTTATTCCATATGAATTTATTCAATTGACTTCCTACCATACCAGCTTTGTTGATTCTGTTGCCTATTTCTATATTTCATTTATCATCTTCAGTAAACATCGTGCCTAAGTAGCTGAATTTTACTTGTTCCATAGGTTCCCCATTCACAACACAGTTGACATTTTCAACAATTCTACCTATTTTCATTGTCTTTGTCTTTTTAATGCTCACCTTCATACCATATCTATTACAATAGTTATTCAATTTAGTCAGGGAATCTTGCAAACTTGTAGCAAATTTATTTAGAAGTATAACATCATCTGCATAAAGCAGAGAGGTGACATTAACATTTCCAATTCTGATATCATGTCTAATACCACTTTCCTTCATAATGTACATCCTTGTCTCACACCAGATCTAACATTCAACCATCTTCCTGTACTTCCTTCAATTCTAACTGTCGACTTACAACTCAAATACAGACTAAGTATTGCTTGATATAATGCCCCATTGACACCATATAACTGTAGCGTATTGAATAACTTCTTTCGTGGCACCTTGTCATATCCCTTTTCCAGATCAACAAAACTTAAATACAGATCTTTGTTTTATTCCCATTCTTTCTGTATTATTTGTCGTAAAGTGAAGATCTGATCCTGACAGCCTCTATTTGGCCTGAATCCAGCTTGTTCTTCACCAAGCTTTTCTTCCACAATTCTTCTCAACCGTTTCTCAAGTATACTTGCATAGATCTTGCCAGGAACACTCAGTAGGGAAATACCTCTGTAATTCTCACATTCAGTTTTATTTTCCTTTTTTATATATGTGTACTATTAGAGCTCTACTCCAATCATCGGGAATTCGTCCCTCTGTCCAGGCTTTCTGATCTATGCAGTGCAGCCACTGTAAGACTTATATACCACCATACTTCAGCATTTCTGTTCGAATATCATATACTCCTGCTACCTTTCCACATTTCAAACTTTTGATGGCTTTTTCTACTTCAAATATGGATATGTATTCCTGACTGTATGCCTGTTGAATGTGTTTTACCACTGTGCTATCACTGCTTGTTTCATTTAGCAATTTCTCGAAGTAATTACTTCATACTTCAAGGATATCTATTTTTTTTCTCCTGTTTTCATGTCACATTTATCATATCTAACTCCTTTTACAGAATACTCTTTCCTCCATTTCTAAGCTTCTTCAACAACCTCCAGAATATTATTGTTATTATTACATCACACCTCCAGGGAGTCCAAAGACTCATTGAGGGAGGGTATCTACTCTACAACTCTTCGTCTCACTACTCCACCAACCTTCATCATCTAACACCAATGCCATCTACCGCCGACCACCACCACTAGTACTTTCACAGATAATCACAAACATCCATGCCCACGGCGGGATTCGAACCCACAGCCTTTCTTACCATCTTACTACCTTCTTAATATTTATTTTCTATGTTCTTGCCAAAGTCCTCCCATGACTTTTGTTTAGTTAGTTTTACACAGTGTTTCACTTTTTTACATTTGTCTCTGTATTCTCTAATAGCAAACGCTGACTTATTTGCCAGGAACTTTTGATATGCTTTTTTCTTTTCCTTCACTGCCTCTTTAACTTCCTGTGTCCACCATGGAGTTCTGATTTTTCTATCCTTACAGACAACTTCACCACATGCCTTTCTGACTGAATCAATCAGGGTTTTCTTCAAGGCTTGCCACTGAATCTCCAAGGTTTGATTATTATTATTATTATTAAACAAGACCTCATGGAGTCAAAGACTCATCTAGGAGGTCCTTTTATATCACACACATCTCATCATACCTCGTCTTAAACACATTCAAACTCCTTGCAGACACCACACTCTCAGGCAAGGCATTCCAATCATTCACAACTCTGCACGAAAAAAAACCTGCCTCTCACTCCCCTACTCACACCCTCTTTATACAGTTTCCAGGGATGACCTCTGGTTCTCCCCCGATCTCCCACTATTCTCTGTAGAACTTCTCCACCATTGATCCTATAACAGCCCCTTACCAACTTGTAGGTCTCTATCATATCTCCCCTCTTCCTTCTCTCCACTAAACTCTGCAAATTACATATTTTCAATCTTTCCTCATACTCGACATTCCAGAAGTCAGAAACTAACTTAGTCAGTCGTCTTTGGACCCTTTCCAACATCTCTTCATCCTTCTGAAAACCAGGTGACCAAATTTGGGCACAATAGTAAATGTGTGGCCTAATCAAAGCTTTATACAATGGAACAAGAATCTCCCTACTTCTACACGTCAGTGTCCTCCGCATCATTCCCAGAAGTCTTTGTGGTGTCTTCACAATTTTGGCGATGTGTCCCCTAAATTTTAGATCCTTATCCACTATCACCCCCAGATCTCTTATCTCCTCTACTTCCAACAATATATTCTCACCAAGCATAAATTCTGCATCCCATCTTTGTTTTCCAAATTTTAAAACCTTACATTTTGCAACATTGAACTCACATCCCCATTTGCTTACCCAATCACTCAATTTATTCAAGTCTTCTTGCAAGGCCACAACATCTACACTACTCTTTATGGTTCGTCCCAACTTTGCATCATCTGCAAACAACTGAATATCTCCATCCAAATATTCGCCAATATCATTAATATACAAGTTAAATAGTAATGGCCCTAAAACATACCCCTGAGGCACTCCACTAGTGACTTTCCTTTTCCTGGATATGGCTCCCCATACACAACTTGTTGATACCAATCAGATAGCCACTCTCAAATCCAATGCACTAATCTAATATCCAACCCCATCTGCTCTAGTTTGACTGTCAACTTATCATGAGGTACTCTATCAAAAGCCTTTGCGAAATCCAAGTATATATTACTGTGTATCCTTCTCCTCTGTCCAGGGAAGCAGTCACTTTATTGTAATAAGTAAGTAGATTACTAAAATATGACCTCTCTTTAGCAAATCCATGCTGTCCATCAAAGATTATGCCATTGTTGTCAACCCAACTCTGGATCCTAGTTCTCACAAGCTTCTCCAACAACTTAACCACAACACCTGACACAGATAGGCCTATAGTTTGATGCTTGAGTTCGATCACCTCCTTTATGAAGTGGCACAATCTTGCCCTCCTTCCACTCTTTAGGGACTTGACCAAGTGCAAGACTCGTATTAAAAAAATATGTCAAGGCAGGTGTCAACTCTCTGGCACATTCCTTCAGAATACGCAGTGATATATTATCAAGTCCCACAGCCTTATTTACATCTAGTTTACTCAACTCCCCAAACACCTCTTGCTCACTTACAGTCAGTCTCTCCTCCCCATCATCAACTGCTCTTAATCTCTCCATGAAGTCACATTCACAAGATTGAAAGATCTTTATGAACTGCTCATTAAGTATCTCCATCACACATTCTGCAACAGCTGTCTTTATACCATTTCCTCCAATCAGTGTCATCCTTCCATAATCATTCTTTCTTTTGCTGGCTACATATCGTAAGAACTCCCTAGGATTCTTTTTAGCTTCATTAGCTAACTGCTGTTCATACCTCTCTTTAGCTACTCTCACCAACCAAGCCACCCTCCTTGCCTGGTCTTTGTAGACCTCATGAAATTGGTTACTTCCACTTCTCTTATGCTGCCTCCACAATGCCCTTTTTCTCTGTATTGCATGCTTAATCTCTTTATTCATCCATCTCACACCTACCTTATTTAACCTTCTCACCCATGGTATACATTTAGACATTGCATCTACTAAATATTTTTTGAAAATCCCCCAAGCTGCATTGATCTCTTTTCCACCTAACTCCTCATTCCATGCTACACCTGCAAGCTGTCTCCTGAGCTCCTCATAATCACCCCCCCCCCCCTTGTAGTTCCACATATACCCTTTTTTCAGAGGGGTCCTTGCACTGCTGGCAACCACCCAAGTAATCACCTCATGGTCACTTTCACCAATTGGTGGATGATTTGATACTTCATTGATAATTACATCCTCCGATGAGATGACCAAATCCAAGACCCTTAATCCTCTTTTGCCCTCTGTTACATACTGTCTGAGGTAGTTATCCCTCAAAAACTCAAGAAACTCATTTTCTTTACTTCCAGTTGCTATCTCTTCATTCCAGTCTATATTGCCATAATTAAAATCACCCATAATGATCACCCTTTTCTTATTTGCTTGGCTTATTTGACTATACATTTCACTATCACCACCATCCACATTACCAGGTCTATAACAACATCCCACCAAGTATTTGATTCTATTCACCTCTATCTCACACCATACTGCCTCAAAACCACTGGCCCCATTTCCCTCTTGCATCTCTACCTTGTATGGACATAACTCTTTCTCTATCATCAATAGCACTCCCCCTCCCTTTTTACCCCTTCTATCCTCACGAAACACATCATACCTCTCCATCTCTATTCCTGTCAGGATGTCATCCTCATCTAACCATGTCTCACTTATTCCGACAATCTCTGAGTGCACAGACGCAATTAGTGCAACCATTTCATCCGCCTTGTTTCTTATACTTCTAGCATTGGTATACATACACAACAACTCATTTCTGGATCTACAGCTAGTTCCACTGATACCACTCACTCGATGTGATCTCTCCATGCTGGACTGGGGACATTTCCCTTTCTGCTTCTTCATTTTAGAACCCTTTGCAATTCCATCTGTTTCCTTTTGATCCCTGATCATCCCATTACTTTCCTGCCTACACATGCTCTCACCTCCTCTTGGAGCATCCACCTTTCTCAAGCTGTGTATCCCTGTCCACCCTGAGCCTCCCCGTTTCCATGCTCCTCTTGCACACCCATTCTCTCATTTTCTATACTCATGCCACTCACTTCCCCATTCATTTCCACTCTTTCAATCTCTCCTGTCTTACTCTCCTGCTCTTCCACATCACTCCCCTCTCGATCTGATTTATTCTCTCTATTCACTTCTCCACTTTCCAGCAGCAGTCTCTCCAAGCGACTCACACCATAACCACTTAAATGTAGTCCATCGCTCCCATACAGCTCACTTCGTCCCTCAAACTCATTCCACACATTAACAAACTGTACTCCCATCTCCTCACACATTTCAGCCAGAATATCATTCATAATCCTTGCTCTCCACCTCATTTCACCACAATCATACCTAGGCAACACACTGACTACCCTTCCTGTCACACTATTCTCCTTTATCTTTCCAAGCAGTCTCCTGACATTCATTTTGACATGCTCTTTGTTCTCTCTCGAATCATTTGTACCAATTAATACAATTAACTCTTTTGCTCGTTCCTGCCTCATATTCAATGCCTCAATCACTCTACTCATTTTACCACCTGGAAAACATATCTTGTGCATTTTATCCTCTAGCACACCTTTAATAATGGAGTCGCTATACAACGCCACTTGCTTATCTTTTGTTAACTCTTTCATGCCATCATGATTTATTTTAATAGTTTTGACCTGAATTCTCTTAATTTCATTCCGTATCCATTTCATTTCTTGCTTCATCCAATCCAATTCACCTTCCGAACCTCGCGACACATTCTCTCTATCATTAAATCTTTCTAACTTTCTAACTCTCGACCCCCTCTTCTCACTTTCCCTCTCATTCATCCTTCTTTGTTTCCGTACTTTCGGTCCAACATACGTCCAACTTTCACTATCATTCTTCTCACTTTCACTCTCACATATCTTTCTTTGTTTCCGTACTTTCGGACTAACATGCGTCCAACTTTCGCTATCATTCTTCTCACTTTTACTGTCATTCATCTTTCTTTGGTTCAGTACTTCTGTTCCAAATTCCTGTTCTCAAACACTTTAATTTTTTCTTCAATAATCTTTGTGTATTTTAGTCTACAGTTCGCATTTGAGAGCTGCTCAACTTTTATTCGCTTTAAAACTTTTTTTACATGTTATTCTTTTCAATATGAAATTCAATTTTATCCTGTTCAAGACTAAATAGTGATTGCTTCCAATTTCAAATCATCTGTACACTTTGGTGTCCTACACCAGGGAGAAAACACCACTATCAACAATAACATAGTCAATCAGACTTTTCTTATTCCTTGCCTCTTCTCTCCATGTGAATTTGTGCACATTTTTATGTTGGAACATGGTGTTAGTAATAACCAGTCCATGTCCTGAGCAGAAATCCAAGAGGTATTTGCCATTATTATTGGCTTTGCTCTTTTCTCCAAATTTTCCCAAAATATTTTTGTATGTGTGACAATCATTTCCTACTCTGTTATTTAGATCCCCAACAAGGACCAACTTTTCCTTTTTCATTGTGTGAGTTGCTTTTACTAAAGCATCAAAAAAAGTTTATTTAATATATATTCTAGTGTATGTTGTGATTTCCTTAAGTTAATTAATAATCATGTATAATTAACGTATAAGCCTTTCTACGAGAATTACCACTATCATCAGTTTCCTATTTGCCAACCATCGCTGTAACCAAACTACCAACTGATTATTCATCTCCATCCCCTTCAATTTCAGCAGAAGTTTATCTTCTAGTATTCTATCAAGTATTGCAGAATCTAGAGAAATCACTGTATAAACAGGTTTCCTGTGCAATACACTTATCTAATTAGGTTACTTATGCAGGTTATCAAAAAATCCCTTTACAAACACATGCTTCTCTCTCTGGAAAGAGTTCTGTACATCGGTATAAGCCACATTTATGGAAAGGAAAAATATACAAAGAGCTACGTGGGCCTGCACTGGATTCCCCCTCTTTCTTCCATGCAGGCAGTTTCTATATAGAATTTCTAGAAAACCAAACACTCATCATAGCTACATACAAACCAACTGCTATTTGGCCCCATAACCTAGACATTTTAGATATAATTTTAGTGCATTCTTGTGCCATAATTCTATACAATATACACATGAAAATACAAGGTTAAAGTATTATTTATTAAATATACTGCCATATATTTCAGTCTGAAATTAACAGACCATCATCAGTGGCTTAAAAAACAGTTATTACAAGGTAGAATGCAAACAATTGATTTATTCAAAACAGAACCACATGATGTTAAATTGCCAGTTGCATTATGCTTTCACTGAAGATAAAGTTAATCATAACGGTGTAAAATAAATTGCATATATATAAAACTTATATCACACTCAACAGATCATCAGATAGATGTAGTATCTAGTTGATTTCTTAAGACCTTATGTCTTTATAAAATATCATTCTTGGCCTTAATAGTACAAAAAAAAAAAAAATCCTTTAACGATGTGTTTTTCAAATCAAACTATCCCATATTTTTGATAAAGATAGGTAGTCATTCCGATTCAAGTTGTGGTCTGCCTCCAATCCAGATTTAGATTTTTTGTGGAAAATATATGATTGATATTCTTGTATTCTTTTTTCTATTGAGCGTTCAATTTAGTACACCTGGAAGAGACATATGAGAGTGTTTATGTTTAGAAGAGCGGAAATACATTGAGAGTTTATTAATAGAAATAAAAGTTGCTACTAAATCATATTTCTTCAGAATTCTTGAAATCAGTTCTGAAATGCCGGAGATATATGGAATTGGAACTCAACGTATTGATTCCTTGTTGTTTGGGTTAGGTTTGTAGGAAGAATCAGATGTTGTGTAATCATTTCAGAGAAGTCATATTTTGTTTGTTAGTTGCGAGTTCTTCCTGTAAATGATGGGGAGTTGAACAATTAGTCTTAACTCGTTGAATTAAACACTTTGATTCCTGTCTTTTGAGCAGGATGATGTGCAGATAGTTGAAGAATGTAATGTCCAGTGAAAGTGGGTTTTCTATAAACTGATGTTAAATTATCTGATGATGGGTTAGATATATAGCCGACATTTTTGCAGTGTGGCCTCACAATATAGATACCTTACCAATGCTTTTAGCTACTATAAATACTTTATATCCTCATATCAAATTCACTGTGGAAATTGAAAGACAACAAATAATCGTTTTTAGACATTCTTCTCATTTGCTCACCAATTTTAAGAATTCTGAAGAATTTTGCATTATGGGTTACATACTAAGGCAAGTGATAGAAGTCTTTGGCTTCTATATATATATATATATATATATATATATATATATATATATATACATATATACAAGTAGTTCAGACGTGAATATATTTCACACCCAAACCATTGCTTTGCTTCCTTGGAAAAAGGATTAAAAACCAAGTATATAATTTCTTGTTATCCTTAACATGTAATAAACCTAAGGTAAAAAACTTTCTACATATATATGTATGCAATTTATTTTACACTGTTATGATTAACCTTTTCTTCAGTGAAAGCATAATGCAACTGGCGATTTAACATCATGCAGCTCGTTCTATTTTCAATAAATCAGTTGATTGCATTCTACCTCGTAACAACTGTTTTTTAAGCCACTGACGATGGTCTGTTAATTTCAGGCTGAAATATATGCCAGTATATTTAATGAATAATACTTTTACCTTGTGTTTTTGTGTATATTTTTAGTGATTTAAACAGCTATCATCCAAACACACAATTTATCATAGAAAAAGAAACAAACAACTGTCTTCCCTTCCAAGAAACACTAATTACACAGCTTCCAAATGACTCCTTATTCTTTTCTATTTAAAGGAAACCCACATACACATCAGAAGTAACTTCCATAAACAGTCATACCATCACCCATCTCAGTAGTATGGTATCTTTGATACACATACACAGAGCCACGGATGTTGTTCAAATGATGCTGACTTTGCCTCTCTGGAATGCAATACTTTTTTAGCCAATTTTTACAACCTCTGTAAAACAGAATTATTGTTATATGGGTATTTCCACTGAGTCAGAAGACTCACTGTGATTGACCTTCACTAACCTTAAACTCATTCACTGTGAAGGCACTCACAACTACAATGGAAATGGATTGCTAGAGTAATCCAATCCATTCATACACCATTCTCCAAGAAAAAAAATCTGTTTTGCACACCCTTACTAATCACATTCTTCACAACTTCCAGGGGTTACTCCTAGTTCTTTCTCTCTCTCTCTACTCACCATGCATTGATAAATTTCTTTATTGTCAGTCTATTGAACTCCTTTAGCATATGTTGGTTTAGGGTAAATTGAATGATTGATAGCCTATGGAAAGTTATTAGCCCCTCCCTCCCAATTCAGTTGTGAATTGGATGTGATTGGTTGTGTTGCTTTTTTTTTGTTTGTTTGTTAATTATCTAATACTGAGAATTTGACAGTTTATTAAATGGTAGTAATTCTCAACACAGAATATAAGATTTTTTTTTTTTTTTTATTATGTGTGTACCATGGAAAACTGTGTTTGTGCTCTGAACTGAAGATGCTGGATATACCAGCAAAATATTAGCAAATAAATTAAACAATAATTATATTCTGTGTTATGAATTCATGCTATTAAATAAACTGTCTTGTACTGCCAACACCTAAGCCTTTCCACTCATTTAAGGGAGGGTTTGGAGACTGTGTGGCCAAATTACAACTATTAATAATGGAACATGTATAGACCACAGTAATAACTTTAATTAAATAAAGGTACATATATTTCATACTGAAAGTAACAGTCCATCCTCAGTGTAGAACAAACAGTTAAAGGAATGGAACAGTCGGTGGATCACCAAATAAAATTGTTGCTGCTTGCCAGAAGATTAATTACTAAAATATTATTAAATAATTCTTTAAAGATAATTATTTCATTGATGGTTGCATAAAATAAGTATAAGTCTTTCCCAAACTTTTGGGAGAGAGAGAGACAGTCATTTCGATTTAAATTTGGCTGATGTAAGAGGGCTTCGCAACTTTCTTTAAAAAGGCGTTTATTTAAACCTGCATCTGTGGAGAAGACAAGCTTTATCCCACTGGATATTATGATTATTGTCAATGGTATTGTTGTGCTAGAGCAGGCTTATGAGGTTTCATGTATTCAATATAATATTGATGTTCCTTCATTCTTTTTTCCACAGAATGGCCTGTTTGTTCAAAATATGACAAATTGCATTCACATGGTATCTGGTAAACACCAGCCAATTATAGAGGTTTTGTAGATGGCAACAAGTGAGAAATTTTATTGATAGGAAAATATTTGGGAATAAGATGATACTTCTTCAAAATTCTGCCTATAGGTTCTGAGATGCCTGAAATGTAAGGGATTGGAACTCTGCAGTCTGTTGAAGAATCCTGAGGTGTTGGAACATAGGAATATTTTGAATAAATAGATATCTTTTCTTCAAAGGTAGAAATTTAATTTTCCAAACAAAATATCCAGATCACAGGCAGGGTATGTGTACAGTAATGCCAGGTAGAAACTGTTTTGTAATAGAAAGAAAATGGGTATCAATTTCTGTTGATATTATCCACTGTTGGCTACATAGGGATAGTTTTATGTACTTGGTAAAGCCATATATTCTTGGTCATCTGGCATCATGTAGAATTTAATTTTAAACCACTTATATCACAGTTTATTTAAAAATATATATATTTTTCCCATTTGGATATTAATTTATTGCATAAGAACCATTGGTGGAGATTAGGTCATGCTTTTTATTTATATAAGAATCTCTGCTTAGGATAACTGTTATGATATCATAATCTACCTTAGTCAGCCTGAGCAGGGAAGAAAGGTTCATTGTCAAAATGCCTAAGATATAATTTAGTTATTGAATCCATTTTCTGAAATAGTACTCAACTCATTAAACCATTGCTTGTGATAAAGACAGTTTAGAATGGATGGTTAGGTGTAGAGAAATGACAACCAACAAGATTGCGTTTACTTGCCCAAAAGTTGCAGGATAAGTGAGACATGGATATGAATATCTTCTGATGAGATAATCAAATCTAAGACCATCGATCCATGTGGCCTCTGTTATGTACTGCTTATGGTAGTTATTCCTTAAAACTCAAGAAATTCATTCTCTTTGGTTTTTGATGCTGTCTCTTCATAGTAATATAGACTAGACGTCTATATAACCATAATTGAAATCGTCCAAAATCACCCTTTTCTTATTAGCCAGACTATGTTAAAGATACCAAGCAATTTTAAACCTGGTTTTACTCCATTTTTTCCAAGTAAGCAAACAGACAAAATGTCAAGTTTGCACCTGCAATTTATGCAAGACTAGCTGATCCCACAGGTAGTGCAAGACCAAGGCAACTCGTGGTAAAGGTGGAGCAAGATCTGATCACTAATCTTAATATTTACCCTTAATGCCAAAACACATCTCCAAGAAGGGGATGTATGATGTTTTGTATTAAAGGCAAGGGGCCACTACCCAGACCGGTTTCGACCTTTATTGAGGTCTCATCAGTGGGAGCCAGGCTAGAAATACCAAGATTTAGTAATGCAGAGCTTGTAAGTATTTTACCAAAACAAGTTATCATAAGGTGTTATAACTTTATTAAATAAAAATCTCAGGAGGAGATATAGATGTAGAAAGTATTTTTAACTTGGGTATAGTTATGTTAAAGATACCAAGCAATTGTTTGCTTACTTAGAAAAAATGGAGTAAAACCAGGTTTAAAATTGCTTGGTATCTTTAACATAACTATACCCAAGTTAAAAATACTTTCTAGCCAGACTAGTTAGTCTAAACATTTCCTTTGCAATGCCCTCCACATCAACAGGTCTACAGCAACACTCTAATAAACATTTCACCTTGTCTACCTCCACTTCACACCATAATACTTCAAATCTATCAGTATTTGCTCCTTCCAAATCCACCATAGATGGGCCCAACTTCTTTGCCATCATCAATAACACTCCTCCTCTCCTTTTTTGATTTGTCTATCTTTGCAAAAGACTACATATCCCTCCATCTCTATTCCTGTCAGAATGTCATCCTCGTTCAACCATGTCTCACACATATACCAACAATTTTTGGGCAAATGAACTCTATCAACACTACAATTTCATTTCTCATTTCTAATACTTCGAGCATTTGTAAACATACACACACCAATCCATTTCTTTTTCTATAACAAGTCCCACTAACCCCCACTTCTCGATATGACTCCTCTACACTTCCCCCTGTCCATTCTTGTCTATCATCACTGATATTATCCCCCCCCCACACATTCTTGACTATCTTAATCCTTCTTGCACACCCCTGAAACACCATCATCATCATCATTATCATCTACACTTCATGCAGTGTCCCCTGTCCACCCTGTTCTTTCTCTCTCTCCAGCTCTTGAACAACACATCTTGCTTCCTCAGATCTTATATTAACTTCATTCGTTCTTTCTTGCAGCAACAGTTTGTGCAACCAGTTCACACCAAATCCATTCAAATGTAGCCCAACTCTTTTCACACAACTCTGCTAGCATGCCATCCATAATCTTCCTCGCTTTTTCAGCTCATTATCATACCTGGGCAACAAGCTGACTCATTACCTACCACATTGTTATCTTTCATTCTCCTTAACAGCCTCATGACATCCCTCCTTACATTCTTCTTGTTACCAGTCAAATCATTCGTGTAAACTACCAACTCTTTTGCTCATGTACTCCTCTTAGTGCTTCAACCACTCTGCTCATTCTGCCTCCCAGAAAACAGGCCTTGTTCACTTTTTTCACTCACCTCTTAATCAACCAATTTCTGTACATTATCACTCTCAAATCATTCAATATTTCTTTTAAATCTTTTGTCTCCATTCTTCCTCATATTCCCATGCAAATCTGTAATTCTTCTCAGTTCATATCTCATATGTTTATTCTCTTGCCTCATCTTTCCCAACTTTGCTTTCATATCTTTCTTTAATTTGTTTTTCAGTGCCACAAATTGCATTTTCATTACCTTGCACATCTGCTGTGTTACCACTCATCCCCATAACATCCACAATCTTTTTCCTGCACTTACATTCAGTGATAGTGATATCTCATACATATACATCTTAAATCTGTTCTTGTATGAATGCACTATTTCACTCATCTCTATTTAAAAATTAACATATTTCTGTTCTTGTCTATCTTTTACAAATGAAAAGTGAGAAGAGTGAAAGTTGTCAGTGTGTTACCCAGGTATGATGACGATGAGTTGTGACAGAGAGCCAAAATCATGAATGGTATGCTAGTGCAGCTGTGTGAGGAGAAGGGAGTGGAGTTTGTGGATGTTTGAGGGAAGAATGAAATTATACAGGCTGATGGGTTGCATTTAAATGGCTTTGGAGTGAGTGTTGCTGGTACAGTGTGTGATGCATGCCAGAGATAGAAGAAAGAGATGAAGGGAAAAATCAGGAGAGAGGTACTGAAGAGACAGAAGTGTTTGGCAGTGGAAACAGTAGTAGTGTGAGAGAGGAAGAGAGAACGGAAATACAAGAGGAACAGAGAAACGGTGGGGGGGGAGCTTAGGTGGACAGGGAGACATGACAGTGAATATGTGTATGAAGTGGAGAATATTGTGGGTGGAGAAATTGAGACTGAGCAGATATATGTAGCAAGTAGTGATAAAGGTGATTGAGCAGGTGTAGTGGGGAAATCACAACCAACATATGGTTTGGATAGGACTGGCTATAGACCTAAAAATGAACTGCTGTTTGTTTACAAATGCCAGAGGTATCAGAAATAAAGGGGATGAAATGGTTTCAGTGATTGAGTTTATTCGCCCCCAAATCATTGGAATAAGTGAAACACGGTTGAATGAAGATGATATCGTAACGGGAATAGAAATGGAAGGGTACAGTATTTTTTGCGAGGATAGAAAGGGCAGGAAGAGGGAGGGGTGCTGCTGCTGATGATAGCAGGGGAATTAAGTCCACATAAGGTAGACTTGAAAGGGAGAAATAGTAGCAATGGTTATGAGGCAGTCTGGTATAACATGGAGGTTGAGAGGAAGACGTATTTAGTTGGATGTTGCTATAGGCCTGGGAATGTGGAAGGTAGTGATGAAGAAATGTATAAACAACTTGGATTAGTGAACAAGAGAAGGGTAATTATTATGGTGATATAGATTGGAATGAAGAGATAGCATTTGGGAATAAAGAAAATGAATTTCTTGAGTTCTTGAGAGATAACTATCAGGCAGCATGTAAAGAAGGGCACTCGAGGATCAAGAGTTCTAGATCTCATAATTTTATCAAAGGATGTAATTGTTAGAAGGTTTCACATTTTCCTCCAGTTGGTGAAAGTGATCATGAAGTAATCACCTGTGTTGTGGCTAGTCATATGCAGATTTTGTGAGGAAAGGATATATATGTGGAATTATAAGGCTGGTAATTATGACAAGCTTAGGAGACAGCTTGGAGCTATAACATGGAACGAGGAGTGGAGCGGTAAGGAAATAAATGCTGCATGGGAACTCACAAAGAAATACATAACAGCATCAATGTACGCAGGGCCGTTGCCAGATTAGATTGTGCCCTGAGGCAAACAATTAAATATCACTCCTCCTAGATTATAAGACAAAAATATAAGAAAATCTCCAGTTGCTATTTTGTTTTTATTACAAGCGAAACATTAATGCAAAACGATTACATAATAATATTAATTAAATGTTTGCTCTATGGCGATATCGCACAGTGAAACTGTTTATAAGCTCTTCTAAATTTAAATTATAAGCTATGTCCGCCTCTATCGACCAACAACGCCTCTAATGACCAACAAATCTTTTTTGGGTCATTCCTGTTCGCAAATAATTTTTAATCAGTTTAAGCTTGGAAGAACTTCTTTCTCCACTTGCTATGCTAAACAGGAATTGTTAGCGTAGCGATGCCGCCTACCACAATATAGTTGAAAGAGCACCCTTATTAAGCCACGCCGTGAGGCAGGCTGCCTCTATGCTACACCCTGTTGACGGTACTGAATGTACGAATGTATTCTGAAGGCCAAAAGACTGAATAAGGCAAGTGTAAAATGTGTGAATGTGGAACTTAAGCATGAAATCTTGAAAAAGAAAGTACTTTGGAGAAAATGCAAGTTGAATAATGGTAATAATCAGTCACATGAAGAATATAAAGAACAAGCCAGGAGAGTGACTCAGTAAGGAAAACAAAAGTAGACTATGAGCAGCAATTGACAAATCAGGCAAAGAAAAACCCTAGAGAGTTTTTTAGATATGTGGCAAGTAGAAGGAAGAATGAACATGGTAAGATGAAGTTAAGGGATGAAAGTGGTAGAATGGTAACTGCTGCAGAGGACTGTTGAGGTATTCAGTGATCAATTTATAAGGGTTTTCATCCTGATCAGGGCGGAATCATGAAGAACTTAAGTTTTAGAGGACATAGGAGAGGATGGCTTAATTGTAAGTGAGCAGGAGGTATTTGAGGAAATAAATAAACTTGATGTCAATAAAGCAATAGGATTTGATGACATAACACCACACATCATAAGGGAATGTTCCAAGGAATTGGCAACAGCATTGGCATGCCTGTTTAATAAGTGTCTTACAACAGTCCAGGTTCGAAGGGAGTGGAAGGAGGGTAAAATTGTTTCACTGCATAAAGGTGGTGATAAGGCTGACATAGCTTCAAATTACAGGCCAGTCTGTGTCTGGAGTTGTGGTGAAGATCCTGGAGAGATTGGTGAGAAGCAGGATACAGAAAGGGGTTGATAACAGCAGTATTCTCTATGGTTATGAGCATGGGTTTGTTAAGGGAAGATCATGTTTCACTAACTAACTTATGTACTATAACAAGGTGACAAATACCTTGGACATGGGAGATGCATATACAGTGGTGTACTTAGATTTTGCAAAAGCTTTTGATAGACTGCCACATGACAAGCTCTTAAATAAATGGGATTAGATAACAGATGGGATTAGAAACAGATGGGATTAGATAACAGACTTCTGTTTTGGATCAGTGATTGGCTGTCGGATAGGTATCAGAAAGTTCTATATGGGGGGGGGGTGCAGTATCCTGAGAGAGAAAGGTCAACAGCGGTGTGCCACAGGGGTCAGTTTTGGGGCCATTGTTGTTCAATTTGTATGTTAATGATATTGAGTTGGATTTAACTAGTGATATCCAGCTGTTTGGAACAAGACAAATGATGCAAAACTGGGGGGGGGGGCAATGAACCATCAAGCAGATGTTAATGCTTTACAAGAGGACTTGAATAGATTGCATGAATGGGAAGGTAAGTGGAACTGTCGTTTCAATGTTGCCAAGTGTAAGGTTTTAAGATTTGGTATGCAATGATGGGATGCAAAGTATACACTTGTTGGAGAAACTTTAACTCCACCAAGAAGAAAGGAAGTAGAAGAGATTCTCTCCTCTCAAGATCTAGGAGTGATGACGGACAAGAACCTGAAATTCAGGGGTCACATTGCACAATTTGTGAAGAAATCATATCGAATAATGGCAATGATGTGGAGGACCCTGACATTCAGAAATAGAGAGGTTATGATTCCATTGTATAAGGCCTTGATCAGGCCTTATATGGATTATTGTGCACAGATTTGGTCGCCGGGTTTTCATAATGCCGAGGATATGTTGGAAAGGGTCTAGAGAAGATTCACAAAAGTAGTCAGTTTGGAATGTGGAGTATGAGGACAGATTGAGAGAATGTAAGTTGCAAAGCCTTATGAATAGGAGCAGAATATGATTGAGACATATAAGCTGGTCAGGAGTTATTAGGTAGACATGGATAAGATTTTTCATAGAATAGGAGAGGGGAGTAGAACAAGAGGCCATTGCTGGAAACTGTATAAGGAGGGTGTGAACAGAGGAGTGAGGAGCAGGTTCTTTGCATGGAGGATGGTTGGTGAGTGGAATGCACTGCCTGAGTGTGTTGTGGATGTAGATTCATTGAATCAATTTAAGACACAGTTGGATGAGCACTGTATGCAATAGTGTGTACCTCCCATGAGTCTCTGACTCCATGGAGGTCAAAAATGTTAATAATAATAATAATGAAAAGACTATTGCTTTATGTGTAATAAATTATGTGACAACTCGATGAAGTCTAAGGACTCATTGTGGGAGGCCAATTCTACACTACTTGATCCACTGTCTACAACTACAGTATTTTTGTCTGTTATTTATTATGCATGTTAGTCTAGTTTGTGAGAGTTAAAACCTGAGTTTCTGAGAGAAAAATCCCCTGCTACCTAGGTGTGAGACTGGATAACTTGTCTTCACTTGAAAAAGCTCATATCTACCATTTGTCATTATGAGAACTGAACCTAGGTTCAGTTGAAGGGTGCATCATCTACTATCACTCCATTAAAAAGACACCAATAAAAATTAATGAAAAATGCAAATTATGAGTGATTCAACTGAAACAAATATGGTTTCAGTCTCTGTGTGTTAAGGCTTTTTAAGTGCTGGGAAAAACTCACGATAAAATTTCAATGGAGTGAATGATTAAAAATAATATTTAATGCTTCCAGTATTTTCTCAATTACAGAGAAATGATATCCCAGTGAGTTTTGAACATCATCTCATTGTTCACTAACATTGTCTCAATCGACTCCTTATTGCTTTTTTTATTTTTATTTTAAAAAAGCAACCTCTAACCCAGGGGTTCCCAACCTTTTTGTTTCCTAGAGCACATTCTAAAATAGCAGTAGGGTGATGGGCACCATCTATTTTTTTCAAGCAAATTTTTTGAATTCTTTTGTTAAATGAATACATACAAAGTTTACATTATAATCAAATGTTTTATTACTTAAAAGTTTACATTATATAAAAATGTAAATATATATATATATATATATGTGTAAGTTAGTGTGATCTTTGGCATTGCATTTCATTGGCCAGTGCTTCATAATTAGGAGAATATGATGATATTCCAGTTCTTAAACTGGAATGAACAGCTTCGAATGCGCATCTACTTTACATTGTATGTGTTTAATACTTGTCATGTGTCATTAATGCATGCATCTTATAGCATGCCATGAATTGTTGCATGATTATTTCAAACTATATGGCACACGGTTGAACAGCGGCGGGCACACACAAATTGGTCGACGGGCACCATGGTGCCCACAGGCATAGGGTTGGGAACCCCTGCTCTAACCTCCTTTCCTTTGCTATTCTATAACCAAAAAATGAGGGTACCTCTATGGGGGGTCTCCCCCTCTCACCTTGACAATTTGTTTTATGGAAGATTTTGAAAAACAAGCTCTTGACTCAACCCCCTCTCAATCTATTTATCTGGTTAAGATATGTAGATGATGTCTTTTCTGTTTGGTCTCATGGACTAAGATGCATTAGATACTTTTCTGTCACACCTATAGTCTTCGTCCTAGAATCCAATTTACAATGGAAAAGAAAACTAATAATAATCTGGAGTTTCTTAGACACCTTGGTCATTCCTTTTCAGTATATAGGAAACCCATTCACACATACATTCACAACCTGCCCCCCCCAAACAACATGGTGTTATAAAAACACTAACTCATATAACTTTTGTTCCAGTGAGACCTCTCTTGTTGCGACACAACTCAATCATACACACCACACTTTTCTAATGGCTACATTTCCCACAATATAAAAAAAATAATCAGTCCTTCTCCCAATCCACGACCTTCTCTTCAGAAAGGGTTTGGTAATGCTATCAACTGGCCTCTATGTCCGAGGCATCAAAAAATATATCCAGAATATTAAAGAAATACAATCTTTGTACAACTTTCAAGCCCCACTTAAAATCAGCTACTTTTATCTGCTCCACTCAAGACAGATTCCCCTCCCTCTCAGTTTCAGGTGTATGTAGATCGAGTTCCTTGTTCCTGCAAGTTGGCCCTATAGACAGACAGGAAGATCAGCTGTCATCCAAATGGAAGAACATAAACAATACATCTGCAGTTATGACTATGGGCAACATGGCCTTCCAGATGATTCTTTGGATATAGCTTGCAGAATCAATGGGAAAAAGACCATCACAGTAAATTTAGAAGAGGATTATTTTTAGAATCTGCTGCTGCTTTTAAAAACCTGCCTAATTTAAATAAATAGGGTTGCATAAAACTTCCCAAAATATGGGAAACACTAATACTTCGAGATCCCAGTTTATATCCTAGACTGCTGACAGGTGTCCATAGAGGGTGCCCCATCTTAGGACTTAGTTTTTTGCCCATGTGTTTCAGTTAGTTTTGTACTGCCTTTGTGTGTGTATGTGCGTTTCAAGTCTCATTCTGTACTCCCTAATGATGTCTATGTAACTGAGATGAAATATTGGAAGCATTAAATGCTATTTTTAATTGTTTCCTAGTGCTGTTTCATTCCATTCAACTTTTATCATGGCAGAATCTCTAGATTTCTCATATGGAAAAAGGTAACAGTATGTACTCATAAAACAGTAGGACTAGTTGTTATGTTAAATTTTTTCTTGACAATTATTCATAAGACTTTTTTATATAATCTTTGTCAAGTAGCTTTATTTGCTACTTGACAAAGATTATATAAAAAAAGTGCAATAGTAGGACTAGTTTTTATAAGATATTTATATTGAATGCTGGACACCATTTAATAATGAACAAAAGAAATTTGAAAACATTTTTCCTTTTCTTTTTTTTTCTCTCAGGTTTGGTTGGCTGACTGGCTTTTGGCAAATAATCCACACAAGCCACTACTTGAGTGATTATATAGCCCTGGTTATATGTAGCAGAAACACAGTGATCCTGGTTAAAAAGCTTTATTTCACTTTATTTTACAATAAAAGTGGTGAATTTTTCAAACAAGCAGTGAAGTGTTTATAGTTTCTAGAAACAGTGTCATGTGCTACAAATTTTTAAAACACTGAAATAAAAATGAATCATATTTATTTTTTGAAATTTCAATAATTATTGTTAAGGGACTCATGAGATCCACTTTAAATCCAGCAAAGGGTATCATGTACACTTATCACTGTCAGCACACATTCACCAGTCTTCATGTAGAAAACCCTTTCTCACTCTTTTGCACAATTTTGGAGATGGTCCCTATCCTTGCTCTTTACCATGGATCTGCTTGGGAATAGCATTACACTACTTGGAAAGAAGTCGCTGGACACCCCCAATGGGCAAGGTGCATTGTGCCATGTAATGAGTCACATGTTTGTAGCCAGTATAAATTGGAGGAATATGATGCTCCCAAGTCAGTGCAACTGTGTTGGGATAAAACGGCTGCGAGAAGGGAGCTGACAGAGTTTGAGACATCGAGATAGGATGTTGTTGCAGGCATCTTGCAACATTGATAAATTGCTGACAAATTGAGCCATTCCAGGTCAACCATCAGTGATACCATACCATACCGAGATGGAAGCACAGGGGGCCAACTGCAAGTGCTTCCTGCAGTGGGCAACCCACTACATGCACCAAGTGTGACCATAGGGTGCTGCAAAAGGATAATATGTGAAACCACTATTCATCAGTGAACACTTTGAATGCAGAATTCCAAGCATGAACTGCAACATGAATCTGCCTAAAAACATTTAGAAATAAGGCTCACAACATGAGTTTCCATGGTAGGACTGTAATATGCAAACTCCACATTACTCGAAAACCAACATGAAGCATCGTCTTCAGTGGTGCAAAGGACATGTACAGTGGGACATGGAAAGACGAGTCATGCTATTCCCTCTACCGGACAGAAGTGGGTGTGGCAGATGCCCAGTGAACATCTCTTACCAGAGTGCATAACCACAATTATAAAATTCAGAGTTGGTGGTGTGATCGTATGGTCCTGGTTGGTCTCTGACTTCTGTTTGTGGTGCCACAACCATTGAACTCTGAGGTATTTGCACTGCATTGACCAGAAAGTTCAAATACCTCAGAGCTCAATGTGTCATCAGGCTGCTGCAACTGCATAGTGTGTGGACAAGAACGTCTTCACACTTGACTGACCTCCACAGAACTCTGATCTCAACTCTAATGAACATCTGTGGGATGAACTGGAGAGTCAATGAGGTCATGGGACGTCCAACCCGTAACAGTCCAGGACCTCATAATATGTCTACAGGAAGAATGGTCCAAAATTTCCATTGATTGCTATCATATGCTTGTGGAAAGTATGCCCCATAGGATTGCTGTAGTCATTGCAGCGAAACATCTTATTAAGGTGTTCGGTATGGATGTTTGTTCTTCACACTATGTGGTGTCTGTTGACTATTTTCCAAGCAGTGTATATATTTGTCATATCATTCCTACTCTTGTCTACCAAACAGTAAGTTATGTTTGCACATTCTGTTCTTATGAAATGTCAGTTTAAAGTCCTGATGTTTTCTTTATTCGTGTATCCTCTTTAATGTTTCCTCATCCCCTTGAAATTGAGATCTGTACATTGTAGTGATTAAAAAAACAGGCCCTGAAAGTAGAAATAACAGGGAAAAGATCCAGAGAAAGACAAAATGTATGGAATGCAGTATCAATTGGAAAAAAGTTGACAGAAAAATACTAATGAAATCCTGAACATGTTATTTTAGTAAGATAGTACACCATTTTGCATAGATTTTTCCTAGGATGCAATGCTGCTTCATTTTATTTAAGCAAACAGAATGAAGCAATATTGCATCCTGGATAATTACAGTAGTTACAATTGAAATTGAGCCAAATTTGTTTAACTTTATATGTGGTAAGGTTGTGATAATTTTTTCTTATTTTTTTGATTGACCTGTAAGAATGAGATTTTGATTTATTTTTAGTGATGTGAAAGTAAATTTTTGTGAAATAATAGTTCAATTGTTCCAGGATAAGAGTAGAGGGAGAAATGCTTGCTATATTTTAGGAATTGTACCTTACATTTTCTTACTAACATTGTATGTGGGTTCAGAATCTCAAAGGCATCGATTTAACAATGTTTAGTTTTTAGAAGCACATGGATTAACATGCAAAGCACTTTGCCCACTGATCAGATTGAATATTTATTCTGCTCTCTAACCTAGAAGTTCCTGGATTCAAATCCTTCTGTGTATGGGTATTTATGAATCATTTTTAGGTGGTAGATGATTTCTCATTGCCCAATGCAACCATTGTGCTAACTAGAGGCCAGAAGTACTTTGAAAAAAAAAAAAAAAAAAAAAATACTATGTTTGATCTGCAAAATCTAAACCTCAGCTATGCCACACGTCTGACATACCATCTGTATTTCAGATGTTGGAAAAAATTAGTATTCTATGATGAAAAGTTGATAATTTCATGAAAAACAGCATTATGAATCTTAATGCTCTTTTATGACATTAAATCTGTGTGGTGATAAGCCACATGAATTCTTTCCAGGTGGTCTTAATGTAAGCTTTTCTCTTTGATGCTTCAAATCAAATATCTAAAGAACACTCAGTCCAAACATGTTACCCTTCCATCTCACTAAAGGTCTATCATGTCCCATTTTTCAAGGAATATTACTTTATATTACTGTTTTGAGAAGTCCACCTTCCATTCTTTTTGTGTCTTCCAAGTATTTCACCTTTCTTCTGTCAGTGCTCATAACTATTTCAAAGTTCTACTAATCCATCCATTTGTCTGCTTTTCAATATATGAGATCTGGTTCATGGACAATTCATTGCAGAAAATATTCCATGAAAATGTTATTCGGGATATTGCATCAATACCAATATATAAAAAGTAAAAGCAGTGTAAGATAAATTTCACAAAATACAGTTTTTTTATGTATTTAAGTATTATTTGTTTAGATTTTCATAATATTTTTAGTCTTATACAATGAAACTAATATATTTATTGATCAGCGAGTTTCCTAATTTCAGTTCCGTTGTAATTGTTATTCATTTTAACCTCGTTTGGAAATCCTGCTCAAATTCCATGACCAAAACATGGGAACTACTCAAGTCATCAGGCCTCCAATAAGCAGTGCTGTGATCTCACATCAGATGATGAAATTCATCTCTTACCTAAAAACAATTACAAACAGCTGTGAGTTTTGAATTCACAGCTCAGTGGTGGGAGAGGGTATGCTATGTAGTCAGTTTTTTTCTGATATTTCTGATTACAGTTTATTTTTGAACGTTTCACAAGAGAAGTAATTAATTACATATTTTGCTTTGGGAGCATCTATTCTATATATATGTGTGTGTGTGTTTTATTTATTTATTTTTTTTTCAGTAAAGAAGACTAAATATAAAATTTTAAATTTCTTAGTGTTATAAAATACTAGTATTGGAGGAAAAGGTCAAGACTAGTATTGCACCTGCAGATGGCAATTTAGCTTATGCTGCTTTACATAATGATGATAGGATTTATGTAATTTTATTATAATTTTCTTTAATATAATTACTCAAAAGTGAACCTATGATCTTAAACTAGCTCTGTAAATGATAGTAGCATACAACGTGTCTTTTGTATGGAGGAAAAGTGGAGTCATTTTCAAAATAAACATGTATTCAATAACTGAAACATGTCACCTTCTGAATTAGTTCAGATAAAAAATATATCACACTTGGATGGATGTCTAAATGCTCAGAACAGCAAAAATAGTGAACATTTAGAAGAATAAGTATTGTTAAATATTGTGCCCTTTCTCCTTAACTATTCATAAATATTTTATGCTCACTAATAACTATTCTAACTATTAATAGAATAGTTAATAGGAATATGTAAATAGTTAACTAAAAATATTAGTTGGAAATAACTATTTTCTCTAAATATGGTGCTCTTTCTTCCTAACCATCCTATCCCAGTTCTATAACAATTAATATTCCACCTTCAGAGCCTGTAGTAAGAAAGAATATTAACAACTTTATACGGAATAAAAATTTTCAGAAAGCTAAATATAATCGAAATAATAAAATGTAAAATATTTCTTAAATTTTTTAAAAATATTTCTTTTTTTTTTTTCACATATATCTGCGATGAATTGTTGGTGATCAGTTTCCCACGATGAATTGTCCAGTCACAACGAGATCCTATATAGTCGCATGCAAGAGAGATTTTTCTGTTAGCCTTCCTGAATATAGTCGCATGTAACAGATAGCCTTCTTGAAGGTTCCAATTTTCACATTCCTAAGTGGCTACTGATCAACCTGCATCCGGCATCCTCAGCTTGATTTCCTTAAATTTGCTGACTACCTCAGTTATTTCTCCATTAAGGTACATTTGTTTCTCAGATGCTATCAAGGATCTTATCAAGAAATAAGATCTTTGATAGCATCTCTATCAAGGATCTTATTCCTCCTGACTCTTCCCTGCTGTTTGTTACAGAGAAGTATTGTATTTATCAGTGTATCTCAGACTGCTGAACTAACTGTCAGCTATTCTAATCCCGGTCTTCAGCTCATCGAGTACTATATGTATGATGTCCTTAGCATCAATACTGAACAGGTGAGGAAAAAGTAAGTATTCTTACCTACCTGAAGCTAATCAGATACAACACCTATTCCTAATGTTGCTTCTTATTCACTGTACAGGTTAACTATCAACATAATAACATGCTGAGGAAACCCAATTAATTTCATTAATTCCCCCCCCCCTTCCTAAGTTTCACATGCTGAACACAAAAGCTTTTGAGTAGTCTGTATTAAAAAAGGAAATCTAAACTCTCTCTGTGCTTCTCCATGATCTGCCTGGGCAAAGGATCTGATCTCTGGTATAACTTGCATTTACCTATTTAATTTCTCACTCATTTCAGCCCTTGACCTCGACCTCAGTCCTATTTAGAGTAATCTTTAGTACAATTTGGCTTTCACAAGAGCAAGTAATCAGTCGTTCATTTGTCTTCTCCCTTTCCTTCTTTTGTAGTGGTACAAATACTGACTCCTTCCAGTTTCTAGGCTGTGCTTGTCTCCCATAATTCTGCCAGGATTCCATCTGTAACTGAGACCTTATTGTTATTAAAGCTCCTTAATTGTTCTTTTAACTTCATGCCTAAGTAAAGATGGTTCCATCTCAAGATTCCCTTAAGCAGGGGTCCCTTCCAAATTTTCTTCATCCTCTCTGCTGTATAGTTCTTCATAATACTGTTTTCATCTGTTTTTGCTCTCAATTTCCTCCATTTCTGCACTATTCCTTTCCTTGATAACATTCAATCCAGACTTAAATTTGTGCTTAAACTCACAAACTAACCCAAACATCTTTACATGTTTCTTGGCTGTATTCTGTCCTTGACTCCCTCCAAAAGCATTTCAGGTGTATGTTCTTATCATTCTCCAAAAGAGAATCAAAACTTTATTGAAGTTTTGATTCTCTTCTGGAGAATGAAAATCTGGATGTCAGAATAATCTTCTGGATTATTCTGACATCCAGTTTAGTAGAATGGAACTATTTTGGAAGGTTTTCGAGTCTGTCTTGATTTGGTCAGTCTAGTACTTTACCTATCAATTTTTGATGTCCAAGTATAGATTATCATGCTCTGGAAGCAGGTATTAGTATTGACTAAGATATTGTTGATAGTGATATCTTCACACTAGGTCAAGATACAAGAGTATATAGAATATTTGAGATGGCATGTGATTCCCATTTTTGTTTTCAGCAGGACATACATGAATATTATACTGAAAAGGAAAAAAAAATGCATGAATAAAAAAAAGAGAGGAAAAAAATGATGACTTTGAAAATAGAATAAAACCTTAGAAACAGTGGAAAAATCTGAAAAAAAAAAAAAAAACCTGATACAGCTAGGAAGGTTTTACAAGGATAGAAAAATCAGAACTTTATGTTTAACTCAGAAAGATAGAGAGACATTCCTAGAAAAGAAGAAATTTTATGGAAAGTTATTGACAAGTAAGTCTGGAACCTGATAGAATACAGAGACAAGTATAAAAAAGAAAACGAAGCTATTTGTGAAAGTAGGCTAAAAAACATCATGGAAGAATATAGCAAATAAATATCATGAAGGCTGCAAAGTGTTGTGGAGGCTGCTAAACAACTTAGAAATGGAGAAAAGTGTATTGTAAAATGCATCAGAGATCAAAAGGGTGGACATAAAAAATACAGATATTCTTGATGTCTGGAATTACTATGAAGGACTGCTTTATCTAGCATTAATAATTACTCCGAAATAATTGCGCCAAACATTAAGATAAGCAGTAACAAAACAAGGGTTGAAAACTGACAAACTGTGATCAGGAGTACACATTAATACCCAAGGTTATATACAAACAAAAAAAAACATCAGAAACCTGAAATATGGAAAGGTGGTACTCGAGTAGAAAATGCTCATATATATATATATATATATGATTAGTACTATTAACTCGGGGTTGGGATATGTTCATTTTTCTAAATTAACTGACTTAACTGAATTAAGTCAGTTAATTTAGAAAAATGAATATATATATATATATATATATATATGGATGTAATACAAATTTTACAGAGCAACACTGCATTATTTAGAATGCCTGATCAGAACTTCAAATTCCAGATTACTGTAGCAGAGGTTTCGTTGTTTCCATCGATAAAAATAAAACAGTATGAGAATTACAGAGGAACTTTCTTACTGGATGTTCCAGGATTTATGAAAGTATACTTAATATCAGTAGTTTAAAAATTGTGAAAGGGAAATTTGGGGAAGAATACACTGAGTTTGGGCTAAATAGTATTGTCAGGATTAGATTTTTACTTTGATACAAATAGTTTGGAAATCATGGGGAAACTGTACTTTCTAGCATTATTTCAAAGCCGAATGTAGAAACTATGAAAGTTTCGTAAGGTAAGTTGACCAGAAAGCTTATGGGAATACACTCCCTGGTATTCATGAGTTGCCCTAGTGTGGACTACTCAGAAGATATAGGCACTGCCCAAAGTGTCTATATATTCACCTTTTATTAGTCCATTTTGATAAGGTTTCACTGACCTGACAGCTGTTTTGAACTGGCTGGTTCTTAAGGTAAGTTGATCAGAGAGCTTATGGAAATACACTCTCTGGTATTCACTAGTTGTCCTAGTGTGGACTACTTAGAAGACATAGGCGCTGCCAAAGCATCTATATATTTGCCTTTTATTAGTCTATTTTGATAAGGTTTCACTGACCTGTCAGCTGTTTCAAACTGGTTGGTTCTTAAGGTTTCTACCTGATCTTTGAGGAGAACCAACAAGTTCGAAACAGCTGTCAGGTTAGTCAAACCTTATCAAAATGGACTAATAAAAGTCGAATATATAGAAGCTTGGGCATTGATTACATCTTCTAAGTAGTCCACACTCGGGCAACTTGTGAATGCCGGGGAAGCGTATTCCCGTAAGCTCTCTGGTCAACTTACCTTGCAAAACTTTCATAGCTTCTACATTCAACTTTGAAATAATGCTAGATCTAATATCCACTTTACTTATATACTTTTACATTGCCGAACTGAAGCCTTTTGGCTCTTTATTTTAGTAATGTACTTTCTAGTTTTGCATATGAAAGAATATATAAAAGGTATATGAAAATATTGTATCCTTAGACAAGGTTGTATCCTTTCAACCAAATCTATTTAATTTCTGTAGTGAGACAGTGATGAAAAAGATTGAAAAACAAAAAATAGGAATTAGTATCAATAGTATAAAATACAACAATCTTAGATATGCTGATGATACCATTCTAATAGCAGAAAACCAAAATAAATTAATCAAATTACTGCAGCTACTAATTGAAGAAGGTAAAAAATTTGGATTAGATATAAAGGAAAAAAAGACCAGATTTATGAAAATCTCAAAAGAAAACAGATCCGAGCCAGATATATTCATAAGCAATATGAAAATTGAACATACAACAGAATACAAATATTTAGGCACCTACTTTACTGCAGATGGAAAGCAAGATAAAGAAATAAAAAAAAGAACAGCCATAGCTAAAGATGCCTTCTGGGAAAAAAAAGATCTGCTCAGAAGTTCCGTGAGTATCAAGACAAAGAAAAGAATGATAAGAACATTAGTGTGGCCAGTTTTCACATATGGAAGTGAGACCTGGATATTCAAGAAGAAAGTAAGACAACAGATAATGGCCTATGAAATGTGATGCTATATGAGAGCTCTGAAAATCTCATGGACAGAACATGTGACAAATACAGATGTTCTACAGAGAATGAGAACACAGAGATCTTTATTACAGGAAATGATCCAGAGAAAGATGAGAATGGCAGGACATGTACTGAGAGGTTCAGCAGGACAGAGGATACTAACAGTTTTAGAAGGAAAAATTATGGGAAAAGGATCAAGAGGCAAAAAATGAAGGGCATGGCTTGAAGATATAAGATCATGGACAGGATCACATGGCTATGCAGAAACAAAAAGGAAAGCCACCAACAGAGAGAAATGGAAGGACATGGTGCTGCACCCTCTTGCTGAGGAAGCTACATGAAGAAGATTATGAAAAGATGCCAATCAAAACACTGATTAGATGATGTAAATGGTACATTATATTGAGGATTTGAAAGCACCACAGAGATTTCTATAAAGTCCCCGCTTTTTTTTTTAGAGGTATCCTAGATAAGTAAATAGCAATAGCATTACGGTAAATCTGTATGCTGATTCAGGGAGGAAAAAAGTATTGGCAATTTTTTTTTTCTTTGCAGTGTACATTTAATAAGTGAATTAAACAAAAAAAAACGCTTAATTCTTTCACTGTGCTATTTCTACTTCATTAAATCTTAATAACACTTCAACCAGCCTAAGCTTGTTTGTTGCATTCCATGCAAAGCAAAATAACATAGTAAATGGATATTTTGTTTATCTAGGGAACTGAACTGCTAGCTAGCTTTCATCTATGGATGCATTAGCTTTGCATCTCTATGAGAATATAGATCACTGCTATTCAGAGTGTCCTAATGTAACAAATGCAGTCCTTAGCATCAGCCACAACTTTACTGTAGAGCATTGTGAAGTCCCAACATCAGACTTCATGTTTAACATAGTTAACATCCTTAAATGAGTTTTGCTGTCTAAAGGAAATGTCTCTAGCAGCCAACTCTCTATGCTTTATAAATTTTGAAAAGATAAAAATATAATTACTAAAGGTGATGAGGATAATACCACTGTGATCGTGAATATGATCATTAAATGAATTGGTTGCTCAGAGACCACACTATATACAAACCTTTAGATTCCCAGAAGATTTAAAACAGGCCTGGTGTTTAAGGCTTATACATTGATTCTCATGCATCATGTCATTTCAGGAATTGACAATGTAGACTAGATAACTAAACATTTTTAAATCATCACTTTCTATATTTTGCCAGGAGAAAATTTCAATATCTTTCTTGAAGCAATTTCTACTAAGATGGCTGCTGAATGATGATTTCTGCAGATTTCAGGGATCCTATCCATCCTTCCAGACCTTTCTGGATAAAGAAGGATGACATATTCTTAATAGGATGTTCATTGTTGAATGTATTATTAGAAAAGATGGAGACATCTTGGACAATTTTAATGATGTTCTTTTAGTGACAAGACCTCTTTCCACCCAAAGGGTATAAAGAATCTTTATCAGGCTTTTCAATTGAGAGTTAGTTAGTTAGTGGTAAAGTTTTCTCTAATGGAATTCATTTTAGAAATTATGGACTTTACAACCGAGTTAAAAATAACTCTTTTAATATCCCGATGTTTCGATCTTCATATTAAGATCATCATCTGGAGTATATACAAATGCACAAGCTGAGTTACATTACATTACAGTGAGTAAAGAAACAATGAATTTGATCACAAGTTAATCTACTGGCATGACCTCTAGTGAAAAAAAATTAATTATTTAGAAATTATATCAAGCTAAATTCTATTTATGATAACATGGATAAATAGTCTTTCTTATAGATAGTTTTCTTTTAGTAACAATGATGTCCTATTTTTAGCATTACAATTATTTTTTTACTAAAAATAACAATTGTAATTACTAAATTACAATAAATAAACTAAAAATAAAAATTGTCAAAAGGATTTTCTACAGTCCTGTTTATAGTTGCTCTTAGAGAGGAAGGTTCCATGGGTCGAATATGTGCCTTTCATAAGTTTGGGAATTTTAGGCCATCATTGTTCAGATTGGGGTGGTTGATAATAATCTCACGCTTCCTTGAATTTGCGTTCATACCATGTTTTGGTATGATGTAGACAACTAGTGCTTTTCCAGTCAATTCTATGTAAGGTGTTCAAGGGCATGATCAGAAAGGAGAGCTTCACCATAATTATATTTAATGTGTCGTTTATGTTCTTTTTGTCTGATAGGAATTGTGCATCCTGTTTCCCCTATATATGGTATGTTACAGGTGTAATAAATACGGTATACTCCAGGGTGGGCCAGGGAGTGGATCTTTCGATGAGTTGAGTAAGCTTTTATATGTTTTAATATAAAATGTTATATTAAAATTTTAATATAATATAAAATAATGGTTATAGTTTTATTGTAGTCTGGTTTGTCTTTGTTTTTAATTGAAGTCTTGTAGAGAATTTTGTGAATAGTATTTTGGCCGTACCCATTTTTTTGAAAAGTATTGCCGATAACTTTAAATTCGTCTTTCAGTGCATGTTCATAGCAGATCTTCAGAGCCCTGTTTTTTTAAAGTATTAATGACACCTAGTTTTTGTGTTGGGTGGTGGTGGGAAAAACTAGGTGTCATTAATACTCTAAAAAACAGGGTTCTGAAGATCTGCTCCAGTGAACATGCACTGAAAGATGAATTTAAAGTTATCAGCAATACTTTTCAAAAAAATGGTACAGCCAAAAATGAATAAAATGAAAATGAATGTTGATTACTGTGCAACACTAAAAGAAAGGATTCTCTAATGGATAATTAGATTTTTCATCCATCAAAACAGGCTAACTGGCCAGAACACACACACGAGATTAACTGCTGTATCGGAGCCTTCAGTAGGTTTTCAAGGAAGCCAAGTTACTTGGCTGTGACAGGCCATTAAGTCTGATATGCAAAGGAAAATAGGAAATAGTACATGTAGAGGTGTCTGTTTTCTTTATTATTCTTTGTTTGATATGCTTTCTTTATGATTTCTGGGCACAGGACCTTGAAAGACTTTGCCCTTTCCCAATAAATTTGAGGAAGAAGGATTCATGCACAAATAGGAAGAATTCAAAATTAGGATGAAAAGCAGCAGCTGATTCAAGACTAGAGACTACAGATATGAAAATCCTGTGGAACATTAGAGAAATTAGGCTATTATGAAGGATCTTGATATTATCAGCATTCAAGAATGTGTGAGCAGAGCTAACTGAATAGTATGGTCAATTCAAAGGTCAGGATAATGAAGGTAATATCAGGAATTGAATAACATATTAGCTTCTAAGAGAGTTTAACCTTTGAAGTAAACATATTTTGCTGCTACACCACACAACTGAAAGTGTGATGCAGTAGCTTAATTGCATAAGCAGTACTGTTGACAGGGTGTAGCATAGAGGCGGCCTGCCTCACGGTGCTACTTAATAAGGGCACTCGTTCAGCTGTATTATGGACAACAAGATATTTTACAAATATATATATATATATAGCGTTTAGTTTACCAAATAAAAAAAAAGGCACCATTTCCCACTGATAGTTAAATATGTGCTTATTGTATTTTATTAATAAAAAAATTAGTCGTACATACTAAAACTAAACATTTTAGAACTCACTTATTAGTGGGTTATAAAATACACAAAAAACATTACAATATGTAATGTTTTTTATGTAAAAAAATTATTTTTATACTAATGGCCACTTAGAGCACTTTTTGCGATATGGTTGAAAATGAAATTAGTGAATTGATGAGGAAAATAGATTTAAATGAGGAGGAACTGGTACAATTAATAGATGACGTCAAACCAAATGGCGGGGAAAGTTCTGCCAAAGATTCTGATTGCGATAAATCCGTTAAAGAATTCAGTTCAAAGAAATTAGCAGAAGGATTGAACTTGGCAAGAAAGTTATTTAATGGATAATAATTATTATTATTTGACACCTCCAGGGAGTTCAAAGACTCATCCAGGGAAGGCACCTGCTCTACAACTATGTCTCCACCACTCAATCCACCAACTGACCCTAACCACACCAATGCCATCTACCGCCGACACTGGTATTTCCACAGACAATCACAAACATCTATCCCCATAGCAGGATTCGAATCCGCAGCCTTTTGGCTGGAAAGCGGATACGCTAGCCACTCAGCCAGCCAGGCTGGTCGAGATGTTAGTGTATAATGATCTCTCAATGGAGCGCTCTGGGAAATTCACGAGACAATTGGTTATTTGTTTAGCTCCATATTATGAACTTAATAAAATATTGCAGCAATATTTTATTAAGTTCATAATATGGTAAGCAAGGTCTTATTACTGACTTCTTGATAACTAAACCAGCCGAAATATGCAATGAGAATTATACAAATGATGTTCAAGAGAAATCAAGTAATGACTATGTCCGGCAATCGTAAATAAAGAACATCTACGAAATGTTAGTTTTGAAGAGAGTGACGACGATTAAAATATGCACTTTATTTTATTTTGCCTAAAACACTTATGCATTATGTGTAATGAAATTTACATACAATTTATAATTTTTTACTATGTATTTGTTTCATAGTTTGTTTTCTTAACATACATGAATTACTTGAAAACATATTTTTGTTGGATATGTCACTGTTTATATAATTAAAAAAAAAAAAAAACGATTTCGGAACCTAACCCTACTTTTTCTATGTGATCTGAGTCTCGCATAATGCAATTTATATAACGTGTCTTTTCTATGGAACCTAACATCTGGTTATACGAGGATTATCCACAGACAATCACAAACATCTCTGCCCATAGCAGGATTCGAACCTGCAGCCTTTTGGCTGGATTTTATATATATATATATATAAAAAATTATATTATGCATGAACTCTCCTACTCAAACTGTGAGTTACTATCACCACGATGTTCAAGTTGGGGCGATATATATATAAAAAATTATATTATGCATGAACTCTCCTACTCAAACTGTGAGTTACTATCACCACGATGTTCAAGTTGGGGCGATAACTCGCTCCCTGCAGTAAACAATATGCCCTCTACAACAGCAACTATACTACAGAAACAGGAAAAACAGTTTTATGATGTCACTGAATAAGGTTCACAGACATTTGCAGACTGTGTAATATATTTCTCAACAAATAGTGCAATTAGAGACAAATGAGAAATATGACACTAACATCTTCCCTCCCACAGAAACTGCTGTATAGACTCAAGCAAAACCTTATGTTGCACTGGCAACATATGGTTTTGCTTGACACTACCCTGTCATGAATGTGTTAAAACTAAGAAATATATAGTGAATGTATTTTAGATAATATGGAAATCGGTTAAAGAGAATTAGCATTTCAACTCAATTGTCTGCTTGCTTTTTCTTTGGGTCGTGCAATCTTTTATTAATACCGGACCAATCATATGCACTTCTTCATAGCTACTCTTTCTCTACTGGCCTATCATTGTGCACAGCTTTCACTTCTCATTAGTCATTTGTGAAGGATTGTTCGTTACGTATCTCAAGTCTTGTCAATTACTGATAATTTTTGCTTGACATAATGGGAAAGAAGATGACACTATTTGGGTAGATAACTTTGACGTTGCACACAAGGAAACTCTCTTGAGGCCAGAAGTGATGGTGAATAGGAGCTTCTTGGTAAGTCATACCCATTTTGAGTTTTTTTCTGAAAATTTTAATTTCCGAAAATCCTCGCATATATCTCGCACCTCAATTTTTTTGCTTAAATTTTGGGGAAAATGCAAGTTATATTTGAGTAAATACGGTAATTTTTTTAGCTTTAAAATTTTTTAGCATGGATCATTGGTTAAAAACTGGATTTATAAAACGCACAAAAAAGATCAATATGGCAGATATAGAAATAAGCAATTTCACTCATTGATAAATTATTTATATTATATAAAAATGTAGAGTATATAAATTTGGTTCTATTAAAAATAAATCTTTTTTTTTTGTTTAAATGTACATCTAAATTCAAATAAAGCAGACACAATGAAATATAATTTTATTTATTATTGTTGTTATATTTTAATAAGGGTATTTTGATAAGGTATGGTAATAATGAAAATTTAAGAAGGGGTACATGGATATCCGAAGTTGGAGAAACACTGGTTTATCCAAATCTTTAGTCTGAAACACAGGTGTATATTATGCTTCGTTTTCTTAAATTCTGCTTCGAATTTGGATAGATGAAACATCATTTCAATTTTGAATGTGAAACATATTGAGTGTATTCTGTGTTTAAGTGACTTTGGAAAATTTTTGACTTTGATTTTAATTGTGTACTTATTTTTGGATTTTTGATCGACAAAATTTTAAAGATAAATAGTTTATAAATTATAAACATATTAATCAGAGGCACATTTTGCTAAAATTGCTTATTGGGCAGCATACTTTACATCGCCCTCAATAATTATAGTTTACCTTTAATTATCAAATTATTGTATAAATTATTTATAGTAAAAATCCATAGAAGGCAACTGTTTTAAATTGATTTTTTTTTAAAAAATAAGATTTTGTTGTTTTAAAACTCTTAAAAATAATAACTCAAAATTAATAATTAATAGAGAAAAAAATAATTTATCAATTAGAAATTTGTCATTTAGATGAGTAATTTGAAAGAAAAAGTTATCGGGAGCTGCTTTTCTCAAAAGGAAAAGAGAAAAGGAAGTAAAGAAAGCACAAGTGATATAAGGAGATTTGGAATTTTAACATTTCACAGACACCAAAGAGAACGAGTTTTTAACAGAACCAACACCAAAAGTTATAAAAATTTCAGCACCAGCTGTTGGAGCAACTTATACATCCTCATCCACAAATACTAACGATGACCCCCCCCACTCCCAAGCCACTGATACTGACGTAACAACCATTTGTAGTGATTCCATAACAGTTGATTCCAAAAATTATGAGGTAAATGATGATAGCGACAAAAAGAAATTACGAACAGATGATCCAATTAAAAATCAAGATTATTTTATTGAAACACTAATCCATACTACTGGCCAGAGAAATTTGTTGACAAAACTAGAATTGAACTTATTAAAAAAAGGTCCTATTCAAGTAAAATTAAATAAATATCCTTTGAATAATTATCAATGAATGCTTAAAAATTCTGAAAATGTCAAACATTCATGGCCTCTATATTCCAGGGAAAATGATGCTATTTACTGTTTCTGCTGCAAAATTTTTAATCCTGTTTCATCAGAGCAAAAAGGCCTTATGCCAAAAAGCAGTTTTGATTATTGGAAAAATATCAACAGAAAACTTCAAATGCATGAAATTTCATAATGCCATATTCATTGTTTTTCTGAGTGGAAGGAATTGACAATCTGGTTAAATTTGAAACGATTGATGCAGACCAACAAAGAATTTTTGACAATGAAACACAATGCTGGAAAGCAGTTTTAATACATTTATTAACAATAATTTGTTGCTTAGCAGCACAAAATCTTGCTCTTCGGGGATCGTCCTCTACAATTTATACTCCTAACACAATGGAAATTTGCTAAAAATTGTAGAACTTTTCGCGTTGTTCAATAAAGTTATGAAACATCTTGATACTATAGACTTGGAAATTGCTTTGAGCAGTGGCAAAACATCTGATGTAGATGCAATAGATTTATTTGAAGTAAAAATTCTCTCAAAATTAATACAAGAGAAAAGTGTTCTTCACCAAATTTTATCATATATAAACAAAATCTTGTAGAAATTTATCCCAATGTAACGCGCCCTGAGGATATTGTTAATTCTTGTTAGCAGAAAGACGTTTTTCCAAGCTTAAACTCATTAGAAATTATTTGCAAACAGCAATGACCCAAGAAAGATTGGTTGGTCTAGCAACTATTATATATTGATAGAGGCAGACATGCTCATAATTTAAATTTAGAAGAGCTTGTAAACCGTTTTATTGTGCAGTATCCCCGAATAGCAAACATTTAATTAATACAATAATGTAATTGTTTTGCATTAATGTTTATCTTTTAATTTAAACAAATAGCAATCGGAGATTTTCTTATATTTTTGTCTTATAATCCATCAAGGGCGATGGATTAAATCTGGCACCCCTGATGGATAATCCATCAGGAATCCAATTTAGATTGCACCTCAGGGCATAATCTAATCTGGCGACGGCCCTGTGCATAATTATTTTTCATATTATTAAAATGTCTAACCTCCTTGACAAACGTGATATATTACACTACTATAATAAATTATAGTAAATTGTGTCATACATTTCAGCATTAGTGGGAAATTCTGTTCTTTAAGTTAACAACATTGGCATATTTTAACTTAACTGCTTAAAGAATTAACTACTCTAGTTATACTATAATTTGCGAAAAATCCACTCACAGAATGCTGAAGTAGTCCTTACTTTTTTCTAGTATAGTTTGAAAAGGTAGATATGACATTCATATCAAACTAGAGGGAGGGGAGGTCAAAGAATTAAATGAAGAATGATTCTAAAAAATTACAAATATAACATACTGAAAAAACAAGTGAAAAACTCCATTCTCATCTCACCCATTTCTGAACAGAAGGATATTTTCTATTTGTTAAAAGTTTTTTTCCACTTGGTTATATTATCAATTAAAGATGCCAAGAAATTATAATCTTGGTTTAATCTTTAATCCTAAGTGTAAGCAAGCAAAGTTTGCGCATTAAGTATCTTCATGATTGGACTACTTGTATACAGAGGCTAATGACTTCACATCAATTTCCTTAGTATCCCTTTCAAACGTATATAATGCTATGCATTATTAGAAGAGTCACTACCCAGACTGGTTTCAACCTTTATTGAGGTGTGATCAGTGGGACCCACACTCAGAAGTTATTTTGTGAATACTAAGGTTGAAGTAATGCAGGATTAAACGAAGAATATAATTTATTGGTATCTTTAATTTATAGTATAACTAAGTGAAAAAACTTTTGACATCCACCGCTGATCCAGAGTATTTTAATAATAAGGTTATATACTTTTTCATTACTTGTATATGAGAAATATATGAATTCTGCATTACTTCAACCTTGATATCTCTTCTGGGTCTGGTTCTCACTGATGTTAGCTTACATCCTGGTGAGTAGAGAGGTTCTTCGCAGTTGCTGGTTTTTGCCTGTCACTAGGGGGAACCACAACTGAGTTTTCCTGTCCTGGAGTGATTCCGGTGATTTAGAGTGATCTTCAAGATCACTCAATTTTTGGAGAGATACATAACATGTATGTTATAAATCCCTACACTTTAACATATCTCATAAAGGTTGAAACCGGTCTGGGTAGTGACTCTTCTCATAATGCATAGTATTATACACGTCTAAAAGGATGTGTGCTTTGCATTATGGGGTACTAAGTCATTAGCCTCTGTATATACTTGAATATAGGATTAAACTAAGAATATAATTTCTTGGCATCTTTAATTTATGATATTCTCTATTCTTAATCATGTGTGCAAACACAAGTGACAATAGCTATCAACCCATAAAGGAAACATCACAAAATATGCTGAAGATCAGATTGCATAAGACAAGTGTGTTTAAATTGAATTGAATACAGAAGGTGCAACTTGTACTAACTTTTCTAGGTAGGAGTACGAGTTCTATCATTGTAATATTAATTTTCTGAGATAATATAAATAATTCACTAATGCATAATATTTAAGCTGTAATGTATAATTACAGCTTAAATGTTATAAAATTTTTGGAAATTAACATGGTATTTAACATATCTACTCTTACAAATTATATACCAGGTGTTTAGCACAGCCTGTTAATAAGAGCTGTCTCTACTAAATTCTTGATACCAAAAGTTTATCAGGTTGCAGTACTATTACTTCCTCAGTAAACTGGCACTGTTACTCAGATATGACATGATGTCAGGTTTTGCTTTCTGTTGTGTGTAACATGTTAAAGGGGGTAAAGATAATTTCCTTACTGGGAATTATTCCAGGGTAAAGATATCACGGGCAAATTCTCCATGCTTGCTGCGCAAGCTCATTAATTGAGAAAGAAGTAATATTTATTTGTTAATAAATGCATGCATTTATAAGCATTCCATTCAGGCTTTTATTTTTGTAGACAGAAGACATCTTAAGCTTGATAATTGAGCTTTGCATCGTGTATCGAAGGCCGATGCTTGCTCGGTTGTAGGAGCTTCCAGGTCCTCGCAGCAGCACTGTGATTTCATGTGCGCGCATAGCCATTTCATGTCTTCTCACTCTATTGCTTAAACACAGGCCATACGCAGTCAACATAGCTCTAGCCAGTAAGCTTCAGCCAGCCTTTACAAGTCTGCGTGTTGCTTGGAAAATTAAGTTACAACCAACTTTTTATGACGATGTTATTGACCAGTTCATAAAGAAGAACCGTAGGGTAGAATTTGTATTCAAGTAACTAAATTGAAAAAGGTAGAATATCATTTGTAAAATAAATGTAGTATTTGTATGATTAAATGTACATAAATTTCTAAATATATAGTTTTAAATAGTCAGTAATTCATTATTCTGATTAATCAGACTTCAATCACACCTCCAACTCCCTGAATGATAACAAGAGCAAGCGTAAATTTCAAGACCAGCATTCGCATCTGAAAGATATGCACAATACATGTCTAATACAAAGACTTAGCCTCTCCTTTACCAAGACCGTACTACGTGGCGAAGAGTCACATCATTCCAGAGGTGCCACCGTTTTCACAGAACAGTGTGGATCTAGACTGGAAAGTTGAAAAATATTCCAGAGGAAGACAATGGCAAACCACCTCTGTACCTCCAAGAACATTCTATGAACATGCCAAAAATGAGAAAGTCGATATGGTGCTGGATGGTAAGACCCCCCGGCCTGAAGGCATCCAAGCATGCAACTGGGGAAGAACAGAGGGCTTCCACAAGTAAAACTAGTTTTTATGATGTCCAACCCAGAAGGAAGCTTGGTCACGGATATTGCTGGCTGGAAAAGGGAGGCTCCCTGTTTCACAAGAAACCACAACATTGGAATTTGGAATGTTAGAAGTATGAACCAAGGTAAACTGGAAATAATAAAGATGGAAATGGAGCACAATAAGCTGGATATATTGTGAATAAGTGAACTTAGATGGATAGGAATGGGCTATTTTCAGTCAGGGGACTATATGGTGTATTACTCGGGACATGACACAAGTCGTAAAAATGGAGTATCTTTCTTACTCAGGAAAAAGATGGCTAGGTATGTATTAGGTTATAATCCAGTGAGTGACAGAATCATTTCTCTCAGTCAGTGAACATCCAATGAATATGACCATCAGACAGGTTTATGCATCCACTTACAGAGGCCCCAGAAGAAGACAGAAGAACACATGGCATATTCCGGTAATTGGACCACATTTTTTTAATAAGCTATATAAAACACGAATTAATAAAAGACTCGACAAGTTTCGTAAGTCGTTTGACTTGCATCTTCAGGGGTAAAAGGTAGCTGAAAGTTAAAACAACAAAAAAGAGATTAATAGTTCATAATATACAATTGTAGCCATCTGACTATTCATAAAATTAAAAATCAGAATGCAGATTCAAAGCAGTGCTGGATGATGCCACGTTCTGTTGTTCACGTTCATAATGTCCAACGTCTGACTGAGGTATATTTTTTATTAAAGCTAACCAAACTTGGTGGAGAATTAATCCTTGATTTTTATTGCATTGTGTTGGTATTTTAAGCATGTTTGCAGCTTCTTTAAATTTCCTTATGTGACAGTTTTTTCTATGTATGACATGTTTGTTTTCTGCCATAGTATATTGTGGCGGGTGGAAGTGGTATGGCAAGCTAGACCTGATTTGTGTTCTCTTCTGATTTGCACATCCTTTTGGTGTTCGTTCATGCGAATTTCCCCAGATCTTCCTGTCTGTCCTACGTAGCAGATGCCGCAAGAACAATAAATTTTGTAAACACCTGGTTTTTTTAAAGGAGGAGGTTTCAGGGATGTAGAAATATCAAAATTTTTTTCCAGCAGCAGAAAAGCTACTCTGATGTTAATTGGACCACATGATGGTCCACGTGGTCCAATTTACCAGAATATGGCATGTGAACTTCTAAACCACAGAAACCTCCACTTACAAGACAGAAGAATTTTATGGAAAGTTACAAGAAGTGATAGATGCAACACCAAAGTGAGATTTATGGCTACTTATTGGAGATTGGAATACAAAAGTGGGAGAAACCGAGGAACAACAGGTTATTTTAGTTTAGGTATTCGTAACACTGCAGGGAAGATTGGTATCTTTAACATAATTATACCCAAGTTAAAAATACTTTCTACTGCAGGGAAGAGATTAGTTGACTTTTCTGCAGCTTTCACTTCCTTTAAACAGCACAAATGGAGATTGTACACATGGATATCACCTGATTGACAATACAGAAATACAGAAACCAAATTGACTATATACTTGGACAAAGATGATGGAGAAGTGCAATTCAGTCTGTCAAGACTTTTCCGGGTGCAGACTGTGGAACAGATCATTAATTATTAGTGGCTAATTCTTTGTGAAATTATAGAAACTGAAAACATCACAAATGTTAATCAGATATGATCTTGGAAACACACCGGCTGAATACAATATTAGTATGCAGAACAGATTCAACACACTCAATTTGTGCGAAAGAGAACCAGATGAACTATGGAAAGAGATTAAAGATATAATAAAAACAGAAGCAAAGAAGAATATTCCAACAGTTTGTAAGAAGAAGTTTAAATGGCTGTCAGATGACTACTCAGGAAAGGAGGAAAATGAAGGCCACAGGAAATTTGCAGGAAGTGTGGCATTTGAATGCAGGTTTCAATGACAAGCCAGAAGAGACAAGGAAAAATACTTTAACCAGGAACGCTAACAAACAGAAGACCAAAACAGGAAAGGAAAACAAGAGATCTTTTCAAAAAGATCAGGGAACTGACAGGGAATTTAGTGCCAAGGTGACAATTTTGAAAAGTAAACACAAAGGATATCTTACAGAAGCTGCAGACATCAAAGAAAGTTACAGAAGCCCTTTACAGAAAGGCGTCCAAAATTACTGAGAAATTTGAAGAGCAGGATTATACACAGGAGCCAGTACCACTGGAGAGTGAAGTGAGATGGACACTGCAACAGCTATAGTAAGAAAGCACCAGGAGGTGATGGAATACCTATTGAGCTACTCAAAGGCCTTGGGAGAAGAGGCAGTTAAAATTTTAACAGCTCTATGTCAATGAATTTGGATCACAACTACATGGCTTAGGCCCTAGGGAATGGAAAAAATCAGTTTATACTTTTATTGAAGAAAGGCGATGCAGGGGAGTGTGAAAATTACAGAACTATAGCTCTGATTTCTCATGAAAGTAAAGTCTTACTTAAGATCATTCAGAAAAGACTGGAACCATTCATGAAGAGAGAAATGCCAGAGGAACAAGAGATCAGATTGTCAATGTGAGATGGATAATAGAAAGAGCACAGAAATATAAAAAGAATGTCTACCTTTATTTCCTTGACTATAGTAAGGCTTTTGACTCTGTAGATCATGTGACACTGTGGAATGTGTTTCAGAGCATTTCATTATCCTTCTGAGGAATCTTTATTATGAACAAGAAGCTACTGTCCAAACAGATCTTGGAGAAACTGAATATTTCACAATAGGTAAAGGGGTACAACAGAGATATATTTTATCTCCATGCCTGTTTAACTTGTATAGCACTGCTAAGAAACCCCTCCCACTAGTCATCACGGAGAACTACAACAAAAAACAGTCACCATCCCATATTAAAGGCACATTGGAAAAGATATCTAGAATTCTCAATAAACATCAACTACGCACTGTATTCAGACTGTGTGTCAAATTAGCAACTTTCATCCGTTCAACCAAGGAACAGAATCCATCCTTTATCACATCCAGGAGTCTATGAGGTACCCTGCTCCTGTGATCAAGCTTACTACAGTCAAACAGGAAGAACTGTGGACATCCACATCAGTGAACATAAAAGATACATCCGGCACTGTCACTATGACAAGTCGGGCCTAGCAGACCATGCTTTGGATACGCCTGCACACAGGATCAACTGGAAGAAAACAAAAGTACTGCACAGAAGCTGTTATAAGTCAGAGAGATTGTTCTTAGAAGCAACAGAAACCTTGAAACATACTCCGAATCTCAACAAATATGGCTGTATAAATTTGCCTAAGATTTGGGAGACAGTCATCTTAAGATATAACTAGTACCTGCTTTCTCTCTTTTTTTTTAGGACTTCAGTCTTTGTGTTGTTGCTACAATTTTTTTTTTTTTCAGATAGAGGGTGCCTAATTAGAACTTTAGTCTTTGTATTGTTGCTACAATTTTTTTAAAACTAGTCCCTTTGTTACACCATGTTGTTGTAGTTTCGCGTACTGCGACAAACTATGTTTTTGTGCTCTGAAGATGCTGGTTATAACATTAGCAAAATATCAGCAATAAGTCGATAAATAATTATTTACTTATAATTCTGTGTTCTGATATATAACGTCAAAATTAAACAACATGTACGATGAACATGAGCCTTTCTACACATTTTAAGAATGGCAGAACTGGAGGAGTCTTCAGTTGGAATTAAAATTGGTGGAAGAAATATTAATAATTTGAGGTAAGCAGATGATACTACCTTGCTAGCAGAATGCAAAGAAGATTTGGAAGAACTTATTATGAAAGTTAAAGAAGAAAGTGCTAAATATGACCTTAAACTTAACCTCAAAAAGACAAAAGTTATGGCAACATGTGAACTTAATGATTTTGAAGTAGATGGGGAGAATATGGAAGTAGTTAATAATTTTGTGCTCCTAGGATCTGGAATTGATAAAGATGGGTATTGTACTGAAGAAGTTAGAAGATTATTATTACTCGGAAGGAAGGCAATAACAAATTTAAGCAAGATCTTTAAAGATATTAGCTTTGCAACAAAAATCAGAATTGTGAAATCAATGGTACTGTGGTACTGCATGGATGTGAAAGTTGGAGCCTTTCTTTTAGTGTTGCATGGTGATCAGCATTCATTTTATAATTTATAGATTTTACAACCAAGTTATAAGTAACTATTTTAATTTCCTGACATTTCGACCTTCATATTAAGGTCATCAACTAGAGTATATAAGGACAAGCTGAGTTATATTTCACACAGTAAGCTAAAGAAACAATGATTTGATCACCGGTTATTCTACTGGCATGACCTCTAGTACTGTGTGAAATATAACTCAGCTTGTCCTTGTATATACTCCAGATGATGATCTTAATATGAAGGTCGAAACAGCGGGAAATTAAAATAGTTAAGTTTTAAAAGAGGTATACTGTGAGTAGACATGTCGATACAACAAAATTAATAATGGAAAAAACTCGTGTACAAAGATTATTTAATAGTATAATTTTCGCCTGTGTGTCACAGGCATCTTCAGTACATATTAAGCTCAAATTAAACAATAACTGACAATTCCAAAAAGCGCCACCTAAGTAGCTGGTATAAGATAACTAAAAAGGTCAATAAATTTCCTTTAAAAAAAAAAAATCGATACAATAAAAAGTTAGGAAAGATTAGCTGATTTGTAAAGTACTATCTCCCATAAAGGGGATAGACGTACGCTGTCAGATCTGTTTAAGTTAGGAGAATGAAGTAGAGTTTCACGTTTCTTTATAAAGCCGTTCCGTGAGGAACTGACTTTTGTGAAGGACTCTTGTCTTTCTCCTTGAACTCTATGTCTAGTCAAGATGGCATATTCTGCAAGTCCAGACTTTTCAGGTTTAAAGTATTCAATATAAGATTGGTGTTCTTCTAGCTGAATAGAGGCAGATCTTCCCGTTTGTCCGAAATAAGATAATCCACAAGAGCACGGAATCTGGTAGACACCTGGAAGATTAAGATGTTGAAGTTTCCTTAGGAGAAGTGAGAAAGGTGGAGATTTTTATAAATGGTCGAAAGGCAACAAAAATATTCAGTGGTTTTAAAACTTTTGCTATACGTTCATTGATGCCTTGTACATAAGGGATAGGAATGCGTGTTATTTCTTCTGTGTTTGAAGAGGAAGACATGTTAAAACTACTCAAAGTTCTTTTAACGAAGCAATTCTTATAACCATTAGAGAGAAAGGAAGAAGTTATATATTGTAGTTCTTTCTGTAAAAGATCGTCTGAAGAACAAAAGGAGTGGGCCCGATGAACCAGTGTTTTAATAGTTCCTGCCTTTTGACTGGGATGGTGATGAGATTCCACATGGATATAATGGCCTGTATGAGTCTTCTTTCTATAAACTGAGAAATGTAGGTTACCATCTGGTTGGCAAAGAATTAGAAGATCTAAAAAGGCTAACTGCTTATTTGATTCTACTTCTAGGCTAAACTTGATCCTAGGATGAAGTGCATTTAACTTAGTGAGAAATTGTTGAACTTCATCTGAAGAGCCATTCCATACAGCAAAAATGTCATCGATATATCTGAACCAATGAGTAGGTCTGGGAGAAATGTTGTCAAAGATACGTTGTTCAAAATGTTCCATAAAGAAATTGGAGATAGTAGGAGAAAGATGCTTGCCCATTGCTGTTCCTTCAATTTGTTGATACAATTATTTTTAAAGGAAAAATAACCAGAATGTATTACAAAATCAAATACGTTTACAATGCCTGAAGGAAATTCCTGTTGTAGTAATTCAATGCTTCCAGATAAAGGAACATTTGTAAATAAAGAAACAACATCTAAACTGATCATGATATCAGAAACGTCCAAATGATCTGAAATTTTATTTTTGAAACCCAAAGTATTTTTTATATAAGTATCAGTTCTTCTAGTTGAAGAGGAGGGTAAATTTGAGAAAAATTTTGAGATTTTGTAAGTGGGGCAACCTATACAATCTACGACTGGTCTTAATGGAATGCCTGGTTTATGAACTTTTGGAAGACCATACAATCTAGGTGGACGGCCGAAGAAGGCTTTAAGTTTTTTCTTTTGATCTTCATTCCATGTAGATACATTATCTATAAGAGAATTAAGTCTCTTCAATTGATTCCTTGTAGGATCCGATGTAAGAGGCCTATAAGTTGAAAAGTAAAAAGAGACATTTTTCTCTCATATTCCTTCCTATCTTGAATCACTACAGCCTTCCCCTTATTAGCTTTCGTAATAATTAAAAGAGCTTTGAATAGTTTTAATATGTCTTCCTCTTCAAACACAGAAGAAATAACGTGCATTCCTATCCTTTACGTACATAGGCTGTTCAATAAGTTATAAGACTATATTTATACCGAAAACAGATTACCTTTAATCATCATCATTTACATGGTCTTTTTCGAAGTAACTACCGTGAGACGTGATGCATTTGTCCCAATGTTGTGTCCACTTCTTAAACACATACGAAAGTCCGTTTTTTGAGAGTTCTTTCAAAACTGCCTCTGTAGCTTTTACACATGCTTTGTTGCTTTTGACATGGCGGCCTTTTAGTGGTTTCTTGAGCTGAGGAAACAGCCAGAAATTGCACGGTGCAAGATCAGAACTGTATAGATTTGCCTTCCTTCCTTAAAAGTTTTATGCCAGCGAAAAACACTTGCCCTCGACATTGCTTCATCGTGGAAAGCTTCACGCATCATGTTAAAAGTGTCCGATGCCGATTTTTGCAAATGCACACAAAATTTAATTGCATAACGCTGTTCCAAGGACACTTCTATTTCAACGACTGGGCGTGGCTCGTAGGCATGCTGAAACAAGCTTGTGTTTAGTCACGTGACACTCTGGCACATCAGCCTGTATACGCCATCTATCAACCTCTTTTGTTAATACAGACAGCAACATTTCTTTATTCCACAGAAATTAATATTGTGATGGGTGGTTTCGTGACAGTAAAATTAGTCTTATTACTTATTGAACAGCCCTCGTACAAGGCATCAGTGAACGTTTTAAAACCACTGAATATTTTTGTTGCCTTTAGACCATTTAGAAAAATCTCCACCTTTCTCACTTCTCCTAAGGACAAACTTCCACATCTTAATCTTCTAGGTGTCTACCAGATTCCGTGCTCTTGTGGATTATCTTATTTCGGACAAACTGGAAGATCTGCTTCTATTCAGCTAGAAGAAAACCAATCTTATATTGAATACTTTAAACCTGAAAAGTCTGGACTTGCAGAACATGCCACCTAGACTAGACATAGAGTTCATTGGAGAAAGACAAGAGTCCTTCACAAAAGTCAGTTCCTCACGGGACGGCTTTATAAAGAAACATGTGAAACTCTACTTCATTCTCCTAACTTAAACAGATCTGACAGCGTACGTCTATCCCCTTTATGGGAGATAGTACTTTACAAATCAGCTAATCTTTCCTAACTTTTTATTGTATTGATTTTTTTTTTTTAAAGGAAATTTATTGACCTTTTTAGTTATCTTATACCAGCTACTTAGGTGGTGCTTTTTGGAATTGTCAGTTATTGTTTAATTTGAGCTTAATATGTACTGAAGATGCCTGTGACACACAGGCGAAAATTATACTATTAAATAATCTTTGTACACGAGTTTTTTCCATTATTAATTTTGTATCGATATTAAAATCGTTATTTATAATATAGTTGTAAAGTCCATAAATTATAAAATGAAAGTTGGACTCTGAGAAAGAGTGAAAGAAGGAGGATAGATGCATCTGAATTATGGGTTTGGAGACGCTTACTAAGAATATACCACGGACTGCAAAACAAACCAATAAATCAGAGATAGACAGAATAAAGCTGGATTACTCCCTCGAAGCTATGATCATCAAGCAAAAATTGTCATACTTTGGACATGATGATGATGCTTGCTAAAGTTGATGGCAATAGGAGAAGAGGAAGACCAAGAATTAGATGGGTGGATAGAGTTAAAGAAGCAAGTGGAATGTGCCTGGAAATTCTGAAAGATATGGCCAGGATAGATCTGAATGGAGAGTGTATGTTCATAGAATCACCAGGAGTCGAAAAATGACTCAATGGAACACAACAACAAACATGTTAAAAGAGATATCAGTATAAATCTCTCAAAAATAAATGTTTTTAAATGAAACTTTTACACACACACACACACACACACACACACACACACACACACACACACACACACACACACACACACACACACACACACACACACACACAAAATATAAAACACTGAAAAATATTTTAAGACAAATTATTTGCTTATGTGCGCTATAGATTTTTCATCTTCTCGTTCTGTATTTTTTAAAACTTTTCCATGATAAACATAATAAAATTTCGGTAAGAAATGTAAATTTCATTTGCAAAATATTCTACTGCATAGAAGAAAGAAAATAAAAACACCTAAACACAAAAGTCATTTGATACTTTTATAGTTTTATTGCACTGCAAGTATTTTAAACATTATTCAAGTGCCTAACTGCCTCGACAACTGTCTGATATATTACAGTGCTCAAATAAATTATAATAAATAAGTTGGGTCATATATTTCAATTTCTTTGCTAAAAGCATAAGTTATGCAAAATAAGTTAAAAAAACCCCAGTAAACTGGGAGTGCCTTTACATAACCAAATCAGAAGTTTGAGGTGAGGGGAAATATGTATATATATATACAAAAACATTTGAGATTCCTTTTTTTTAAAATATATATATATATATATATACATAAATCAGATTCATAACATACTTAACTATAGAGATTTTAATACTTAGCAAATGCTTTTTAGTAATACCATTAATAGGTACTATGCATTACATCAGTTTTAGCCTCTTACAGAATATAAAACCAATATTTTTTTTTTCATGTTTTAATATGAGCATCAAAACATTAACAATATCAAAAGGCATGCTTTTATTTTTTATAATACAGTTTAAAATATGGTTATACAAATTACTGTAATTAACCTTTCAAGAAATAAGTACATAATGTACAAATTAAGTTCCTATCTTATATCAGCGAATGCAGAATTCAACAAAGTGGCATTTAAGGATCATATTCTTTTAATATTGTTGAAAATGAAGAATTTTATAATAAAATAAAAAAAAACATATACAGTTGACTCTTGAATAAAGTGGGGGTTAGGGGTGCCGATCCCCACAATAAAAATATTCCAGCATATTTATTGAAAAAAATCCGCGTATAAGTGGATCCGCGCAGTTCAAGGATCAACTGTACATGTTTTTATATGCATGGCTTTTAAGTGAATTTAAACTCAATCAAGATCCCATGATTAATGGATTTTTAAAAATTTTTATATGAATCTCCATCACTAAAGGTGTAAACTTGTAGAGCATCAACAGGATGTGTGGCTAATTTATATCTGTATTTAGTAGTTTTTATTCTTCTATAAGTGATTAATTTTCACGAGGAAGGAAGGGAAGCATATTACACCAAACACATTCAAATTTAGTTTCTTCATCTTAGTGATATATTACATAACCTCTCAGAATAAATTCTACAGTTCCAAGGTACAAATAATAATGATAAAAATAATCATAGTAATTACATTTTAATTCACAGTCATTTATCAGACAATATATTTTGCATACATTATAGAAAACTATAAGTAGACTATGTAAGTTTGAACACTGTTAAAATAAATTTAATATGCCCCTACTTCTTTATTCATTGGTTATTAAAGACCATAAATGTTGGTTCTAAAACTTACAAAAATACCAAATTATACTACATTTTAGCTAATGCAGACAAAATAATTTAAGGAAGTCTAATAAACCTGGAATCCATATAAAATATTAAGACCTCGAATATCTCTAATAAATAAAATATTTATAGTAAAGGATTAAATTCTGTGCATATAAAATGATAACATGGCTTCAGAGAGTTAAAGCATCTGCTAAAAGTTTCTCTTGTTCCTTCTTATGAACATGCTTGCTACCTGTTGCTGTAGATGCAGATACTGCTCGACCAGCATAACTAATAAAAGAAGTATGATAATGAAACCATTGAAAAGATATAAAAATAGTTCATGAAAGAGATATGATTATTTATCACATGATACTAAAAATTAATAAGGAAGCTACAGTTAAAACAAATATTTGTATTGAGTATTTTGAATTTGTAGTAGAGTTAACACAGGCCTCCCTCATACAAAGTTTAAAGCTATTTTTCATAAAATTATTCATAAACTACATTTTTTAAAAATGTTTTCAATGCAGTACAGGACATTCTATATTTTAATACTGGATTAGTACACTATGAATGAACAGAAAGCTGAAGAGAAAATTTGTTAACATTGGTATAAACACACACACACACACACACACACACACACACACACACACACACACACACACACACACACACACACACACACACACACACACACACACATTGCTGTTCTAACTGTGTTTTTCCATGAAGTCAGAAGACTCATCACGGGAGACCCTACACTGACACAGTAATCATTATTAACACAATACCTATCGTACTTCTCATTAAACTCATTCACAGATGAACCACTCACAACCACCTCTGGCAACACATTCATGACATCACCACTCTCCAAGCAAAAAATCTAGTCCCTTGTTAACCACACTCTTATACAATTTCCGGTTTCCAGGAATGATTTCTTATTATTTTCTTCCTACAGTGTACGGAAAAACGTTGTTGATATCAATCCTATAAAACCCCTTTAATAACTTATATGTTTCTATCTTATCTCCTTTCTTATGCTTATCAGCTAGTTTTTGGAGTCCACGGATCTTCAATCTATCCTCATAGGAAACATTCCACAGACCTGCAACAATCTTTGTCACTCACCTCTGGATCCTCTCTACCACTTCTTCATCCCTAAGGAATAGAGGTGACCAGATCTGTGTGCAACAGTCCTGATGTGGTCTTATTAATGTCTTATAAAGTGGAACAATAACTTCCCTATTCTTGCTTGTCAGTGTGTTCATCAACACCCATGTAATTTGCTGCACTGTTTTGGTCACCTTTGCAATATGCTCTCTGAACTTCAGTTCTCTGTCCACAATAACCCTCAAGTACTTTGCCTTGTCAACTTCTTGCAGTTCAATTTCATTAATATAATACACAGCATGTGATTTCACCTTCCCATATAGCATCACCTTACACTTAGCCATGTTAAACTGGCAGCCATTTACCTTTGCCCATACCACCAGCATATTTAAGTCAAGCAAGATGACTTAAATCTACATTACCTTCATTGACTATTGCTCTTCCCAATTTTGCATCATTAGCAAACAAGTGGATATATCCTGTCAAATTATTTCCTATACAATTAATGTACAAATTAAACAACAGAGGACTGAGTGCTGAGCCCTGAGGTACACTACTAGTCATCTGCCTTCTCATGGACTGAACTTCTCCATAAACCACTTTATCTGTCCATCAGCCACCCTCTAATCCAAATTACCAGCTTCAGATCCATTCCCATTTGCTCCAATTTATGTAACAGAGTTCCATGTGGAATCCTGTCACATGCCTTTACAAAGTACAGCAGTATCACCGAGTAAGGATTTCCTTTATCCAACTTCACTGTTACTTTATGACAGAAAGTAAGTTACTAGGGCAAGGCCTACATGTCACAAAACTATTATAAAGTATACTATTGTGTATCCCTCGTCTCTGTCCAATGAAGCTGTCACCTTATCGTAATAAGTAAGTAGATTACTAAAGCATGATCTCCCTTTAGCAAATCCATGCTGTCCATCAAAGATAATATCATTGCTGTCAATCCAATTCTGGACCCTGGGTTCTCACCAGCCTCTCCACCACTTTAACCACAATATCTGACACACACACAGATAGGCCTATAATTCGATGCTTGAGTTCTATCATCTCCCTTATGAAGGGGCACAATCTTGCCCTCCTTTGGACTCGACACACTGCAAGAATCATTAAACAAATATGTCTAGATGCCAATTCCCTGGCACATTCCTTCAAAATACATGGTGATATATTATCAAGTCTCACAGCCTTATTAACACACCCAGTTTGCTGAATTCCCCATATATCTCTCCTCTTCCTCATCAACTGCTCTCAAAACTCTCAATGATGTCACATTCACAAGAATGAAAGACCTTTATGAACTGCTCATTAAGTATCTCAACTATATGCTCCATAGCAGTTATTCTTATACCATTTTCTCCAATCAATGTCATCCTTTCATAATCTTTTTTTTTTTTTTTTTTTTTGCTGGCTACATATCAAAAGAACTCTCTAGGATTCTTTTTGGCTTCGTTAGCTAACTGCTGCTCATAACTCCTTGCCTGTTCTTTGTAATCCTCATGGAATTGATTATTACCACTTCTTTTATACTGCTTCCATAATGCTGTTTTCCTCTGTATTGCATGCTTAATCAGTGAGTAGCTACTCACGGATGAAGCCTCAAAAAAGGCTGAAACCGGTCTGGATAGTGACCTCCCTCCATAATGTAATAACAGCATACATTTCCTAGGAAATGTGTTTTTACATTATGGAAAATACCTAAGAATAGCGATCTGAACTTCCTCCACCTTTGCAACGAGTTGCCCGGTATTGTACTACGTACTAGGATCACTTGCATTGGCTAACGCTAGTGTCGCCGATACTTTATAGTTTACTATATTCGGCAAGAAACTCTCTGATTCCGATCTTTGAGTTTCTTATTCGGTTTTAAAACTATGCGGGATTTAATATCCCCTTAATTTAAGTAATGTTTTCATTGCCGAAATGAAGCTTATTAGCTCTTTATTCTTAAGTATCTTACTTGTGTGTTGTTTAAATTTCACCATAGAAATCTGATACCACTCTCAGCACAATCAATGATAAGAATATATATACACACACACACACACTAGGGGGGGGGGGGGCTCTGCCTTCATGAGACAACAATGCGTTTGTCTCATGAAGGCAAACACATTGTTGTCTCATGTCTCGAGTCATCAGAATTGAAGAACCAGTTTACCAGCCTGGAACTTGGGGGGGGGGGAGATGAAGAGTCCCCCTTGTGTGTGTGTGTGTGTGTGTGTGTGTGTGTGTGTGTGTTTGTCTTATGAAAGCGCACACATTGTTGGATGTTTCAAAACAATAAAGAGACAAAAAATGTGACATAAAAATGTTTTTCAAATTTTGGCTTATCTTTTTATATATATAGAATAGATATAAAAACTTTTTACAAAATAATAAGAGTTAAACTCTTATTAGACTATCCGAAGAATGATATCTATAACTGCAGTCACTTGTGGAGAGGGGGTTGTGAACTACTCTATGTTCATGTAATTTTTGTACGATATTGTAAACTATATGAAATTCAATCTTTTTCCTCTCAAAGTGTTCCTGTGAAGAAAAAGTTTGAGTTTGAAAATATTTATGACCAGTTAATTGAGACATTACTGAGAAGCACTTTCATTTTTCTATGACCATTGTTATCAAGGTTTAATCTACATATAATTATAAATTACAGAACATTTCTAATTTAGTACCTAAGTTTTCTAATTTCATTAATGGTATTAATGCATTATAGTTATATTCCTCTACTTACAAAATATGTCCAGAATGATTCAAGATTGTCTCCATGCGCGGCTGAATATAAGGCCAGAAACCTTGATTTTTGTGCTCTTCTTGACTCCATACCACCTGTGCTGATGAAAATTTTTCCACTTCTTTTTTGATCAAATCAAACGGGAATGGGCAAAGCTGCAAAATTTGATTGCACAAAACTTAGAAAAACACATGTTGGTTTAATAAGATTAAAAAATGTAAAGACAAGTGTTAAATTTCATTATTTTTTTTTTCAATTATCAATTCCACACAAAAAGGTTGAAAAACTGTGATAAATCAGTACTGTGTGTGTGTCTGTTCAAGCACAGTCATCAAACATCAGAAAATCACAACTGTGACTTTTTCTATTCTTCAAACACAGTACAAAAAGTCACAGTCACAGGAAGACTTCCGTTTAGCTACTCTGTTTTGTAATCATACACAGGTATGATAATGAGGAGCTTAGCAGAAGAGCATTAATGATGAATAGCATAATAGTCAAGACTGTGTCAGAAGAGAGGATTGGAATATGTGGATGCATGGAGGGCATTTGAGGACAGAAAGGAATTGTATGTGAGAGACAGCTTGCATTTGAATGAGGAAGGACGTAGATATCTGGAGAGATTGCTGTTTTCTGACGGCATCGGGTGTCAATGCAGAAAAACTAGAGTTCACAGGGTGGTTAGTAGCAGGGGTGGCCTCTTATGAGAATGAGTGCTTGGGGGAAGAGGGGCAACAACACTAAGTCCAGTGGGGTCTGGAGGGGATAATGATAAATATAGAAGCAGTGACATTTTTATGCTTTATACTAATGCCATGAGTATCTGGAATAAAGGAGATGAATTGGTGGTGCTCATAGCTTCACAGCCTGGCCAAAGATTATTGGGATCACTGAGACGTGGTTGACGGAAGATCATATAATAATAAGAATAGAAGTAGCAGGGTACAGCATTTTTCGGCAGGATAGGAGGTGGTGCTTACGATAAGTGATGACTTAAGTCCTCTAAGATTCGAGGCTTTGGAGGCAGTGACACTAATGGTATTGAAAGCATATGGTGTGGGGTAGAGGTGGGCAAGACAGGATATTTAGTGGGAGGAGTACAGAGGGTGGGGAGCAGGAGATGTTTAGACAGTTGAGTTGGCAAGTGCAAGAAGAATGATTGTTATGGGAGATTTTAACTACAGCAGTATAAGCTGGGAAGAGGAAAATGCATGTAGTAATAAGGGAAGAGAATATCTAGAATAATTGAGGGACATATGTCTCAGGCAACTTATAATAGAGGGAACAAGAGGTTAAAGAGTTTTGGATTTGGTCATAGCACCAGAAGAGCTAATAACTTAGATGACATCCCCCCCCCCCCAGCTGGAGAGTGACCATGTGGTTTTGACATGAAAGATGAATAGACATGTAGGAGTATCAAAGAAAAGGGAACATATGTGGAATTATAAGGCAGGTGATTATAATAGTCTTAGATATCAACTTGGGGCAGTTCCATGGAGGGTGGAATTGGAAGGCCAGGATATCATTAGTGCTTGGAAAATGGTGAAGAAATATTTGTTAGCAGCAGAAGTAAGCTGTATTCCCTGAGTGAAGAAGAGAACACAATTTGGTGTAAAGTGGATGACAAACAATATCAACCAGAAAATGCAGGTGAAAAAGAGATTATGAAAGAGATACAAGGAGAGGGATGGAGAGCAGATGCATGAAAAATATAAGACTGATGCCAGGAGAGTGACTAGTATGGTGAGGAAGGCAAAACTGGAATATGAGAAGAGATTAGCACTAAGATCCAAAGAAAATCCTAGGAAATTTTTTCACTATGTGGCCAGTAGGAGAAGAAATGATTGTGGAAGAATGACATTGTGGGATAAAAATGGGAATAGAGTGACTGATGCACTTTATTGGAGTATTTCATCCTGGAGAAGCAGGTTTTAATACTAGAGGGGACAGGGCAGGTTCGAGGTGCTAGAGGAGAGTTTGTTCCAAATACCGAGTACTCTGGATGTCAGTAAAGCAGTGGGACTGGATGGTATTTCACCATGGGTTTTGAGAGAATGTGCCCAAGAACTGACAGCTCCTTTGACCAGGCTTTTCAATGAAATTCTGGCTACGGGAAGGAAGATAAGATGGTGCCTTTATATAAGGGTGGTAGGAGACTAGAAGTGTCTAATTACAGGCCAGTTTGTGTGTTATCGGTAGTTCTTAAGGTCTTGGAGAAATTAATAAGGGACTATATACAGCGATGGGAAGATGAGGGTAATGTTATCTGTGAGAATCAACGTGGATTAAGGGGCACTCTTGCTTAAGTAACATGATTGCCTTTTATATTAAGTGACAAGAGCAGTTGATGAGGGAAAGGCATACACTGCCATTTTGTTTGGATTTTGCAAAGGTATTTGACAGGGTGCCACATGATAAGCTGATATTTAAGTTACAGCACATGGGTTTAGATGTCGAGTTAGTCAACTGGATTCAGGATTGGCTGTCTGATAGGTATGAGAGAGTTATGTATGGTGGGGCAATATCAAGGAAGCAGAAGGTTACAAGTGGGATTCCACAGGGCTCAGTACTGGGACCTGTATTGTTTAAACTTTATATCAAGGACATTGTCAATGGATTACAAAGGAATATTCAGTTGTTTGTAGATGATGTGAAGCTGGAAAGGGTTATTAGTAATAGTACAGATGTGGCGGCCCTGCAAAAGGATTTGAATAAACTAGACAGATGGGCAAATGAATGGGGGTGGCAGTTTAATGCAGCAAAATGTAAAGTCCTGAAGTTTGGGATACATCGATGGGAGGCTGCATACTTGATTGGAGGAGCTGTACTAGAGGAAGTAGGGGAGACAAGAGATCTAGGGGTGATAATTGATAGAAAATTGAAATTCAGGGGGCATATTTCAAAGGTGGTGAAGGCAGGGCCAGTTTTATCATTAGGCGAACCTAGGTAATTGCCTAGGGGTGCTAAGCTTCGGGACACCAGATTTGGCTACATAGTTTGGGGAAAAAATATAAAGAGACAATGTATAGGGGCACCTAAATTTTCTTTGCCTAGGGGCATCAGATACTCTCAGACCGGCCCTGGGTGAAGGTAACCCAGAGGATTGCTGCAATACTGAGAAGGAAGCCGACCTGCCGAGATAAGAGTTATCATTGTGTTGTATAAGACCCTGATCAGACCACACTTAGACTATTGTTCTCAAATTTGGTCCCCAGGATTCACCACAGCTGCTTCATTAAAAGTTCTGTGACTGTAGTCATTCTCGATATAAGGCATAGAACTGTTTTTCCAATCTATAACGTGATTTGATGTTGAGAAATGATGAGCTAAACCAGATGTGATGATTCTATTGTGACTGACATCCCCCACATGTTCCTTCTGTCTTATTTCAAAACTTCTAGATGTCTGTCCAATGTAAGAAATGCCACACGTGCATGGAATTTCATATACTCCAAGAAATTTGAAGAAAGGTACCTCATCTTTGAGTGATCTTAAGATTTGTCTGATCATGGTAGTTGGTTTAAAAACCACTCTGATGTTATGAGCTTTTAACATTCTCGCCAATTTTGTGGATACTGAATTAATGTACAGAATGACAGCTGTGGACACATATTGGGACACCGTAACACGTTGTTGGAGGTCGTCTTTAAATAGCAATTTGTTTAAAATGTTAGACGGGTATCCATTCAGAGATAGAGTGTTAGCTATTAGTGACAGTTGTCTCTGTACATCTGCTTCTTTCGAAATAGACCTAAAGGCTCTATTACAGAGCATATGAATGATGCTGCGTTTTTGTGATCTATGATGGTTAGACGATGGTTATTTTATTATTTGCTAATATTAAATTATAAAATTAAAATTATAAATAAAATTAAAATTATTAAAATTAGCTCGTGGCAACCATTTTTAATCTGCAAACCGATTGTTGTGTGTACCTTGTATTCTTGTTTTTTTTATTTGTTTGTTTCTACACACTGATGATGTACTGTTATTTTCAGTACACAATATCTGTACTTTCATCAAAGTTAATTACTGTGGTTATCATGTAATTAGCTGTTTATAATTATATCATTGGTACCCTTAAAGATTAGATAATTGGTTTTAGCCAACTGGATGGTAGTTCTATTTTAAGATTTGAATCCCATTGCATGCATGATGTTTCTGGTGTCCCTTACATGGAAGATGAATTTTAAAGCTCAGTGTGAGGTTACTCCTACTTACTAGATGTCTGAAGTGGCTGATTCTGAATTAATGCTTAGACTACTCATGTTACTAATATAAAGTAGGGCTACAACTTTTCATGTGTGCAATAAAAACTAAATGCTTAGGTATCTATATCAGTATTACTATCAAATGATAAAATTCTAACATTATTCGGTTAAAATTCGTATTAATTAGTAATAATGTTTACTACCCCAAGTTAATCTACTTAAACTATTTTTAGTAGGTGCTAAAAAGTTATCGAATATGGATATGACATCTGTTTTGAATATTTAGTATGTAGAACAATGATTTTAAAATCATTTACAATACCTGTTCAATTCTTGCAATTGCAATCTCCTTTGTTAATCCTAATGCTTTACGAGCTTTAATTAAGTCATAATACACTCTTCCTGTGCAAAATACTAGTCTTTTCACACCATCTGGATTGTTGTTAGCATCACCATTATCACTGATTATTCTCTGGAAAGTTGTTCCTGCAAGTGAAAAAAAAAAAAAAAAAAAAAAAGAAGCTCATTATTTATAGCAAGTCTTTATTGTCATAATCATAATGAGAGAAATCACATTGCTATAATAAGAGGTATACAATGAATAATTTTCATAGCTATGCTAATTTCACCTTTTATTCTTTCTAGAGCACTTAATGTTTCATAAACAAAACACCATACAGAAGCAAAGCAACACAAGCAAAACTAAAAACAGACACTTTTTTTTTAAGCATTGGAATCATACACAAGAGATTGGTTGGTCAATGTCAATACCATGTATAGGAAGAGATTTGGGAAAGGAGAGACTTGTTCACATTACATTTCATGGTACCTATGCATCATATTCCTTGGGAAACACATGAGAGAGGAGATTGTTCCAGAGTACAGCAGCAGGAATGGAGGAGAAAGAGAAACTTATTTTGGTAGGGGTGAATTCTCCATGCTTGCTGCGCAAGCTCATTAATTGAGAAAGAAGTAATATTTATTTGTTAATAAATGCATGGATTTATAAGCATTCCATTAAGGCTTTTATTTTTGTAGACAGAAGACCTCTTAAGCTTTTGATACACAATGCAAAGCGGCAATAATTGAGCTTTGCATTGTGTATCAAAGGCCGATGCTTGCTCGTCTAGTCAAAGCTACCTTGGCTGTAGGAGCTTGTAGGTCCTCGCTGCAGCACTGTGATTTGATGTGCGAATAGCCATTTCCGCTCCCTTCACGTCATCTTAAACACAGGCCATACGCAGTCAAAGTAGCTCTAGCCAGTGAGCTTCAGCCAGTCTTTACAAGTGTGCGTGTTGCTTGGGAAAATTAAGTTACAACCAAGTTTTTATGATGATGTTATTGATCAGTTCATAAAGAACAACTATAGGGTAGAATTTGTATTCAAGCTAAATTGAAAAGATAGAGTATCATTTGTAAAATAAATGTTATATTTGTATGATTAAATGTACATAAATTTCTAAATATATAGTTTTAAATGGTCAGTAATTCATTATTCTGCTAATCAGACTTCAATCACACCTCTCACTCCCTGAATGATAACAAGAGCATGTGTGAATTTCAAGACCAGCATTTGCCCCTGTTATTTTGTGAGTATGGAATGGGACTGTGAAGAGGTATTGGGTGGCAGCTGCACTTGTTTTAATAGGGGAGGGGATTATTGATGCTAGTTCTGATGAATATATAAAACAGTGGTTGGAGTGAGTAAGAGATGAGTCATTAATGAGTCTGATTAAGATCTTCTGTATGACATCAAGTATTTTTAGGAAGTTCCTGAGAACACCGATCTAGATGTGAGCACTATGCAATGGATAAGTGGATTTGTGATTTATACAGGATTAACAGTTGTTCAGAGGCAAAGTAATGCCTTACGTGAAAGAGGAATCCTGTGCTGAAGATTTTTGTATACTAAGGAAGCAATGGTTGTAATATGCTTATACTAAGAGAATCCTAACGTATATAGTACACAGCTTGTGATCTTTTCATCCGAAATGCACATCTTTGCAACTTACTACGTTAAACTGGCTTCCATTACATTTTGCCCACACTGTCAGCAAGCACCCTAAACGTTCTCTGCATCCTTGATTAACTATTACAATACCCATTTTTGCATAATCAGCGAAACACCAAATTCAGATAATATATCATTAGCACTGAATATATCACTGAATTTAGACAATATCTGTCCATCAGGTATTGTCTAAAGCCGATACTTTTAGCAAATATGGGTGTATTCACATCCATCCATATTTGCTAAAACTTGTGTAACAGAGTTCCATGTAGTATCCTGTCAAAACCATTTGCAATATCCAGCAATATCATTCCTGTAGCGATTCCCTGATGGAAAATAAATTTTACAGTTGTGCTTAATGTAATTCTGATGAAAAGTAAAAATGTTTCCAGAATATTAACAGGCCAAGTCAAGATTTTTCAGATTTTTTTTTTTTTTGTTGTTATTGTTCATTATAGATTTATTGCAATCAATTTAGCATTTCTATAAAAAAAATAGTTGTTTTAATTCTTCTTCTTCAACCTTTTGGTTCTGTCCACTGCTGGACGAAGGCCCCCCCATGGTTTTCCGGACAACTTGGTTTTCTGCCTCTACCATCCATCTCACTCCTGCAATTTGTTCCAGTTCATCAATCCACCTTCTTCTTGGTCTTCCTCTTTGTCTTGCTCCATCCATTGGTCTCAACTCTGTTGTTTTTCTATTCCATCTCCCATCATTGCATCTGGCAATATGGCCAGCCCATCTCCACTTAGCCTGTTTCAAGTATTTTACAATATTCGTGACACCTGTTTGAGATCTTACCAAGGTATTTGTTTTCCTGTCTCTTAATGTTATTTTTAGCATACTTCTCTCCATGCAATGTTGTGTTGTTCTCAGCTTTTTGTTTAGGGCTTCTGTTAAAGTCCATATCCCCCCCCGTATGCTAGGCTAGGACAGGAAGTATGCCTGGTCGAAAGTTTCCTTTTTAGACTCATAAGGATGTCACTTCTGAATATGTCTCTCATTTTACATAAGCTATCCATCCAAGGTGAATTCTTCATTCAATCTCTTTTCTTTGGCAATCTTCAAAGGATAACAACTGGCCCAAATATACATATGAGGTAACTTGTTCTATTTCATGGTTTTCAACTTTGACAGTTCTTTGGTTTATGTATTTATTCATCATTATTTTGTTTTTTCTCTATTTATTTTTAATCCAATTACTCTGGAGGCTTCATTTAGCTGATTCAGCCTTTCTTCCAGATATTCAAGATTATTTGCTATTAGGACTTCATCATCTGAAAATTTCAGATGATGCAGCCTTTCTCCATTTATGTTTATTCCTTTTGTTTCCAAATCAAGGCTTCTAAAGACTTCTTCTAATGCAGCTGTAAATATTATGGGAAATATAGTATTGCCTTGCCAGATGCCTTTTTGCTGGAAACTTTTCACTGTTTTTATATAATTTAATTACAGAAATTGCATTATTGTAAATATGTTTCAGTGTTTCAATATTTCAATTTCTCAGTTCCCTGGGTTTCGAGAGCTTTTATTGTTGCAAATGTTTTAACTGAATCAAATTATTTTTCATAGTTTATTGTTTATTAGGGTTTATTGTATTCAATTGATTTTTCAATGAGCTGTTTTAATGTGTGAATATGGTCCAAAGTTTTGTAATACTTCCTAAATCCAGCTTGTTCATAGGATTGCATTCCCTCAAGTTTCGATTTTATTATTTATAATTTTTGTGAAGACTTTGTATATAGTGGGAGTAGGCTTATAGATCTGTAGTTTTAATTTCTTCCTTATTGCTCTTTTTAAAAATTAATATTAGAAGTGAATTGTTCCAATTTTTTGGAATTTTTCTCTGTTTTAGGCATTTATTCAAGAGTTTAGTCAGCTGTTTGATGACAGGACTTCTCCCAGTTTTAAGAAGTCTACCATAATTCCATCTTCTCCTGGGGCCTTTCCATTCTTCATTTCCCGCAGTGCCATTTCCATGATGCCACCTTGTAAGATCTTAGGGGCATCATATTCTTCCTCACTCGAGTTATCGATAGTTGATTCTTCGATGTCTCGGTCCTTGTCTTCATAGAGTTCAGTATCAAATTCCTGAATTCTTTTGATTATTGCATCTCTATTTTTTTTTATAAGTTCACCATTTTTCCTCTTATGGCAGCTATTTCCTTTGATCCAACTGATAATGTTCATCTTAGGACTTTCATATCACTATTGTTTTTCTATTGTTTCTTTAATTTTCCTAGTATTATACGATCTAATTTCATTTTTCATCCTTTTGCATATAGTTTTACAAATTTGTGAATATTTCATTTTATTGGTCTCATATCAAATCTCTTTTCACATCTTTTCTTAGTTTTCCCTCTCTTTGGTGCCTTTTTACACCTCCTATTTCTAGTGAACAATTCAAGAGAGATTTTGTTAAGATTTCATTAGCATCTTCGATGGCAGTAGCTGGACATATACATACACACATACATGTCTTGATCTTTTGTACTTGTTGTAACCTTTGCTACAATTTTATTTATATGTAGATACTGCATTGCTTAAATTAATTTTTATAAATGCACATTATTTACTAATTTATCTTTGTTTATTCTCATGCCAATAATTCATAAATCAACCAACTGACACATGTGTCTTGGGAAAAAGATATTCTGACAAAGAAAAAAGAAATCTGACACAAAAATAACTCCAATTTCCGAAATAATTCCTGTAATTTTATTTGTTAAAAATTCTATACTATGTTTCCATATTTATTAAAGAAAACAGCACATTAATAAACAAAACTTACCTTCAGTCATTTCATCAAAACTTGATTTTGCTTCTGGATGCCGCAGAAGAGATTTAGGAGTGAAAATAACTAACTGGGAAATAAAGCAAATAATTTAAATAATTAATGCTCTAATATAAATACATGAAAATTTCAGAATATCCTAAAAACATCCCTCTTTTTTTTTTTTTTTTTTAAATCAGACTTCAAAAGGAATGCATTACTAACTTTAATGCTTTCTAACATCCATTCAGAAACCAATATTATGCAAAGAAAACAACAAATTTTCTTCTAAGAACTTGTCCACAAAAAATAGTATATCCAATAGAGTTTGCAAATGGTGTTTTCTAAGTTGCTACTGTCACTGAAATACTGTCTACCATAAGTCAAGAAATATTAACATTATGGGTTCTTGGTAAGCCACAGTTTTTTGAGGTTTAGTACAATATATGCAGAATTTTCCTTTAACTTATTGTTCCAAGAGTTCATTAATGTGAAATTGAACAGGGTCTCTAGAGAGATGCAATGATACAATGAATGGTCTCTTCCATTTGTACAAGAGCTCTCTGAAAAAAATGAATTCTGCATTAAAAAATTATATTTAACATTTCATCCAATATGCAGGAGTCTCTTTCTTTCTACACATTCTCCTAAGTACAAACTGTATTTCCTTAGAACAAGGTCTTATGCAAGGCATTATAAGTGCTATGTTCATGTGATCTCTCATATTCTGAACAGAAAGTATATTTGTGTAGCGAGATTTTGGCTGATTGGTTGTTTTGAATTATGGCCAATGTAACTAAGAATATAAGGACACTGTATTACTGTCTACTAATTCCATGTATTTTTCTGACAGGTTTGCCTGTTTTGAGGCTTGAAAAACCTTGCCACTTCTGCACGAGACCGGCTAACTCTGAGGCCTAATCATTGGGGGGGGGGGGCACATTTGTGCTGTATGATGTTACAATCCACCATCTGCCACCCACTATATAGTTTGTCTGTTAATTACATCTGTTCTCTGGCTGATTTGCCTTTTTTGGAAAACTAAAAACCTCAGCTTCTGGGATTAAAAAAACTGAGAAGCTCGGAGTAAAAGTGCCTTGTTAACACTGATATAAAATCGGCTAATTAACTTCTGTCAAAAAGTCCATATAAAGATTCTTTTCATCATAACAAGAATCAAACTCATGTCTTTTCTAACAAAAGGACACATGTCCCATCATTTATCCTTTTTTTTTTTTTTTTAACAGCATAAACTCACACTATAGCATACAAGATAAAAGTAAACTATGTAAGTTTACTCAGATGCTGATATTTCTCTGGATTTAAACCAGCATCTTCACAGCATAAAAGTACTTGTCACAAAATGCAAACACTCCAATCCAGTAATAATACTGGAAAGAATTTAAATTGTAATGAAAAAAAGAGTGCTAATGTTCTAGCATGCTTCCATTAAGACTAGATATATAGAAAACCTATAACTGTTGGGCTAAAAGTGGTCTTTAAATAAGCATTTCCCACATTTTGAGCTTTTATACTAGTTTATATAGCAATGCTTGTGATTAGGGAGTATTTCAATGCTGACTCCAAACATTACAATTCAGATTTGTAACAGCTTCTACATATAACTTGATTTCTCCATTTAATACTGTGTGAATTGGTCAACATGAGGTCTAATAGTTGTGACTTGACATGATGATAACACATGCATTTCTAATATTTTTCCAGCTGATAACATTACTGTCTATTCAAAATAATAATAATGAATTATTCAGTTCAGTTATTTGCATGACAAATTTATTTAGACCAGGCATGGACAACCTTTCCTAGTTTGGGGGCCAAATTATCATTCTGTCTCCGAGTCAAGGGCCGGGGCCAAATTATTAAATAAAATAAATTAAAACAAGTTGCTACTTCATATTTCATTTATTTATGATATAATGCTTTGGTATAAAGATCTACATAAATTTTTATAATATAATGAATGACATAACAATTTAATGTGAAGACTGGCCTTGTACTTCAACTACGAGACTATCAACATTGACGTTAATATTACTTAAGGATAATCACATAGAATTTTCGAGGTTTTCGTCCATTATTCTTGTCTGAATTTTTGATTTATTGTATTTCATCCTCGAAAAAAACTGTTCACACACATATGTGCTGCCGAAAAGACAAATGATTTTTCTTGAAAAGACACGTAAATTTGTATATTTTTCTTCCACCAAATAAAATTTATACAAATCCGTCAAACCAATGTTGTTAATTTGTGATTTTAAACACTAAATGTGCCTGAAGCTCAATAAGTTCCATCTTTAAGTTTTCTGGCACATTATTTACATCAGCATCCATCAGACGAGCAAATATAGCGAATGTGGAGTCTTTGTTTTTGAAGTCGGCAACCCTTGTATTAAATTGCTCTATTAGTGCCTTCAGTTCATCTCCATAACAATTATAAGGGATATTTTTATGAGTTGCTAGAGTAGGAAAACGATAACAATTTTTAGCTCTTATCTGACTTTCCAACAATCTTAGTTTATTACAAAAAGCTTTGACATGTCCATGAACCAATTATCCTTGTTTTTGCAATTTAAGATTCAGTTCGTTTAGGTATCCGGTGACATCTACAAGGAATGCTAAATCACACACTCACTCATCATCTTTTACTTGTTTAATTGTGTTTCCTTTTATGTCCATAAAATCTGCAATGTCTTGTCTCAGATCATAAAAATCATTTTAACATTTTACCTTTACTCAACCACCTCACTTCACAATAATAAGACACATCTTCATAATCCGAAAATAGGTCTGCCAAATACTCTTTAAATTGATGGTGATTAAGTGCATGTGACTTAATAAAGTTAATACTGGCTACTACAACTTCCATAACATTTGTGAATTTAATCGATTTTGCAACAAACTATAAACAGATTTTGTTGGTGGATAATGCAGTGAAAATTTGTTACATTTTCCGGATGGATCTGTAGTTTTATTGCTCTTTCATATACTATTCCAATAAATCCCTTCTTTGCACCAACCACTGCAGGGGCTCTATCAGTGCATATGCCAGATAGTGAACTCCATTTAAGCCCAAATCTCTCGAAGACTGTGTTGACTGTTTCTATATATATCTTCACCAGTAGTTGTTCCTTTTAACAGCCGAAGCACCAATAATTCTTCTGTGATGTTGAAATCTGCATCGACTCCTCGAATAAATATTGCTAGTTGTGCTGTATCGGTGGTATTGGTGCTGTCATCCAAAGCAATTGAAAATGCTTCTAAACTAGCAATCTTCTCTTTTAAACTTTTTTTGGATATCATCAGCCATAATTTCTATGCATCGGACAACAGTACGTCTCAACAAACGAATATTCTCGAAGTCTTTTTTCTTTTCAGGACATATTATACTTGCAACATCCAGCAGACATTCTTTGAAAAATTCTCCTTCACCAAATGACTAATATGCTTAGCGATTTTTTCGCTTACCACAAAACTGGCTTCAACAATGCTGTGGTGCTGCATTCTTTGCTTGTTGAACATTTGCTGCTGGGTATCCAAGTTCTTCTTCAACTTCTATATTTCATCTTTTCATAGTTGTCCATCAATTTTTTGGTGATCCACATGTCTCGAAGTAAAATGTCTCTTCAAGTTGCATTCTTTGTTGACGGATATGGATTCGTTGCACAGCAAACATACAGGCAAACCTTTATTTAGAATAAAATAATAATCCTCTGTCCAGTTGTCTTGAAATTGACGATTCTCTGCATTTACTTTTCTTTTTTTTGCAATAACCCCTGACATTGTCCCATCAATGCTGGCACCGAACAGAACATTACATCAATGCAGGCACTGAACAAAGCACAACACCAATGCAAGTACCGAACTGATACGTCGTAACACGTTCACACATGCCGCTAGTCAAAGTGAGAAAGAGACCTTGGGGGGGGGGGGGAGAAACATGGTGTGTTTTGCGCAAGTCATATGACATCAGCTTAATGTGAGTTAGTAGAACACACCATGTTTTCTCCCACCATGAATCAGACAAACTTCACTGAAATAGATTAGGGCCGGATCAAAATAAGTAGAGGGTTGGATCCAGCCTGCAGGTTGCCCATATGTGATTTAGACCCTTTCCATCAATAGTTATCAAATCTTCTATGATTTTGATATTAAAACTAAATAGTAAAGTTCTGATTCTGATGTTAAATTTTACAAAAACTGTAAATGTAAATTTCACAAAATTCAAAAGTTATCATTATTATTTTGAACAGCATTGATTTTTTTCTCCTCAGAAATAATTTAAATCCACACTCTCCAATTAACTCAAAGTAACCCAATTTTAATTTACTATTTGTCAGGTTTTCAATACTATAGAGTTTTACATTATGGTGTAATCTAAGGCACTACTAACGGTATCAGTACCTTGGTCTTCCTCTTACTGGTTTTCCTGTTACCTTGGGATAGCACACCAGTTATACTAACATTTCTTACTAATTCTGTTTCACTTAAACATAAACTCTGCTCACAGATTCTTGAATGTTAATAATGATGTTCCATTTTAGTATTTTCATTTTTAATATTAAGATTCCAGCAGATATAATTTATGCACTCTCCTAATTTTCTAAGAAATTTCATATGTGAGGGATCTTTTGTCTCTGACTGATTTGTTTCTAACAAGATACTGAGACGTGTAAACTAAAATTAGTTAGAACCCAATCTGTATACTACTCATATTCCATATAAGCTTATTCTATTAGATCCCAAACCAAGTCAGCTTTAATGATTCTATTATCTATTCCAATATTTAATTTGCCACTTCACTAAAAAATGCATCTAAATACCTTTAATTGTTATAAAGGTTCTCCTTACTAATGCAGCTGAGGTTTTACATGTTTTTCTCTATTTTATTTTATTTTATTTTTAAATGTTGCTGATTTTCATAGCATATTTGCTACAGCAATTCTTCAACTTAGTAGAGTTCTGAAGGCTGGGGTACTGATTTAGGGGTATAATACGAAATGCATAAAGTAAAGAGCCCAGTTGATATTTCCATCAGGTTTAATGCCACTTTCTTTTTCTTCATAATAATAAATAACAACTGACTAAAGTGTGCATCCCTACCTCACACTTGATTCTGCATCATATCATCCTCCTGTACATCTTTGAATCTTATGTGCTGATTTACAACTTGGAATCACTTCAAGGTGAAAGCTAGATAACTCAGGAAATCTTCATATATGAATTATTAGGTAGTGACCTGGATACTGGACAAATCAAGAGGACTAGCAATTTGGAGCTTAGACAACACACTGTGTACTGCATGTGATTAAACCCAAAACAAATATGACACAAGATGATGAAATGTCATGCCAACTGCGGCATCACACAGTTATAGTCTCCTGCTGTTTTTCATAACCAGGACAAGGAGCAAACATTCAGTCACCGAAAGAAACTTAACCTCGGCAGGACTGATGATTGGTACCAGCAGTGTAATAAGTGTCAATAAAAATGAAGTGGAACTAGTAGAAAGATTAGAGAAGTACCATATCAGCATAAATGATACCAAGATGAAATAGGCTAAACAGGTGAGATACTGATGAACAACAACAACTTTAAGATGTTATATGGAGCAATCATGATCAGAGAACGGAAGAAGTAGATATAATATGCAACACTGAACATGAACTTTTAAATTTTCAGATTACAATTATTTAAAATTAAAAAAAAAAAAAAAATCTGAAACAAGGGTTTGTCTTATATAGACAACCAATTTGGATTTTATACAGGTATAAAATCCAAACCTTTGAATTGAATTCAGTGAAAGAAAACATTGTCAAGCAATTGTTTACCTCCTAGTAACATACTATATAGTGTAATTAGACATATGCACTGTGTTGTAATATGCTTTTGGCTGAATGTGGGCTGAATGACTCAGCCCATGACATGACATGATGATGCTGACATGACTCAATTACAACAGTCTTAACACTTTCTTATAAAACTTAATCATCTGGTTGGTAGACCAACAATAAGGTGATATTGTTAAAATAAGGAAAATGAGTGAATAATAAAAATTTATTATTATTATTACTACAACAGACCATCAAGGAGTCAGGGAAAGGTACATATTATTCCCACTACCTGCCACACCTTCCCTTGAATTCATTCACTCTATCTGTACTCACCACCTCCAAAGGCTCTAGCTCTCACCCTTCTCTTGATTGCATTCATTCTCGACTTCTATGGATGCCCTCTTGTCTTCTCCCCACCCTCCATAACAGGAAAAATGTTTCATCTACTAATATGCTGTGACCCATTTAGAAGTTTGAAAGTCTTTATATGACTGCTCTCTCTCTCTTCTGTTTGCAGTTCACAAACTCTTAATTTGTCTTCATAATCTACATTCTACAATCCCAATATCATCTTAACCAATCTCCTCTGCATCCTCTCCATTGTTTCTGAATCGCCTTGGAAACCATGAGATCAGACCTGCACATGAGACTTGAGATGAGGTTGTATCAAAGCCTTGTAAAGAGCAAAAATTACTTCCTTATTCTTACATGTCAATATTCGTTTTAGCATTGCAATTATCCTCCAGGTTGTATTTGCAGATTTTGTTATATGGCTTTGAACTCCGAGATCCATAGCCTAATCTGTTTCTTTCAGAAAGTAAAGGTGGGTGGGGGAATAAAGGAATTGACCAATCTCCTCTGCATCCTCTCCATTGTTTCTGAATCGCCTTGGAAACCATGAGATCAGACCTGCACATGAGACTTGAGATGAGGTTGTATCAAAGCCTTGTAAAGAGCAAAAATTACTTCCTTATTCTTACATGTCAATATTCGTTTTAGCATTGCAATTATCCTCCAGGTTGTATTTGCAGTTTTTGTTATATGGCTTTGAACTCCGAGATCCATAGCCTAATCTGTTTCTTTCAGAAAGTAAAGGTGGGTGGGGGAATAAAGGAATTGAAAGTTTATTTTTCACTTGGTTAGAGTACAATATATAATAAATTTAGTTTAATCCTTTATCCAAGTGTGAGCAAACAAAGTTTGCACCTGAAAGTATCTTCAGGACTGGGGTAAGGTGGTACAACACCAGGGCACTCCTTGTGTGCCCTGGTGTTGTACCACCTTACCCCAGTCCTGAAGATACTTTCAGGTGCAAACTTTGTTTGCTCACACTTGGATAAAGGATTAAACTAAATTTATTATACTCTAACCAAGTGAAAAATAAACTTTCAGCATCTTTCTCTAAATCCAGAGTAATTTATTAAAAAAGGGTGGCACACCATTTGGCAACTCCTATAGGCAGAGATGACCTGCTAATGCTTCTGCCTGGTATCTCCACTTGGGCCTGGCTCCCACTGAAGAGACCTCAATAAAGGTCGAAACTAGTCTGGGTTGTGGCCCTTCCCTTAATGCATAACATTAGACATATCTGCAAGGAGATGTGTTTTGCATTATGGGAGATACTGAGATAGGAGTGTTGGTATCTTGCTCCACCTTTGCAAGGAGTGCCCTGGTGTTGTACCACCTTACCCCAGTCCTGAAGATACTTTCAGGTGCAAACTTTGTTTACTCACACTTGGATAAAGGAATAAAGGGATGTTGCTGTTTTTATATACTAATGCCAGAAGTATCATGAACAAGATGGATGAGTTTTTGGCATTGATTAGTGCAACCTCGCCAAAAGTTATAGGCATTATTCAGACTTGGCTAACAGCAGATGATGTAGTTACAGGGATTGAATGTGAAGGGGTGTAGTATTTTCAGGGAGGATAGAGAAGATAGGATGGGAGAGGAGTACTGTTGATGACAGCAGTTGAATTGCAACCAAAAAGAATAGGAGACAGGCAGGAGGTGGCTGTTCATTTGAAGCAATCTGGTGCGAGATTAAGACCAGTAAGACAAAATATAAATGGTTGTTGCTATAGGCCTGGGAATTCTACAGATGATCTGGAAGACATGCATTGCCAAATTAGTACACTGAATACAGGTCAAGTGATTATTATGGGGGACTTCAACTATGGAGATATATGAAAAGAAGAAAGATCACATGGCAGAAAGGAAATAGAATTTATACACCTGCTGAGAGATAATTACTTAAGGCAGCATGTGATGGAGGGCAACTAGAGGTGGGAAAGTATTGAACCTGGTCATAGGATCAGAAGAGCTATCCATAACCAAGGTGACAACACTGCTTCCAGTTGGTGAAAGTGACCAAGCGGTCTTGACTTGGAAGATTAAAACATGAGGAATATTCTATCAAGAAGGGTTATTTGTGGAACTATAAGGCAGGTGGTTATGACAAGCTTAGGAAGAAGCTTAAATCTGTAACATGGCATAAAACACTGCAGGGTAAGGATGTTAGTAGTGCATGGGATATAGTTAAGGGTCATCTAGAGGAAGAAGTATTAAATTGTATACCTTGGGTAAGGAGGATTAACTGGATAGGAGTTAGATGGATGAGTCATATCATTAAGCACGAGCATCAGAAGAAGAAAATGCTGTGGAAAGTATATAAAGAAAAAGGTGACCAGCATGGCAAGGAAGGCAAAATCAGATTATGAAAAGAATTTAGCTGAGCAGGCCAAAGGAAATCCCAAAGAGTTCTTTCGTTATGTGGCAAGTAAGAGGAAGAATGATTATGGAAGATTAACCTTAATAAGTGATGATGGTCATGAGGAGACGGAGGCGGATAAAATAGTTGAGTTACTGAGTGACCACTTTGCAAGCATATATCTTCCTAGTGAGGTTACTGCTTAAACCTATGTGACAGACACTAATGTTGGAACAGAGGTGGATGAAATGGAGGTCCTTACGATATTGCAGAATCTCAATGTAAATACAGCTGTGGGGTTAGATAGGATATCAGCTAGTGTTTTGCAAGAATGTGCAAGAGAACTGGCAATGTCTTTTGACTACGCTGTTTAATTTAAGTCTCAGCTCTGGTAGAGTTCCAAGGGAGTGGAAAGAGGGCAAAATTATTCCTTTGCATAAGGGAGGTTCTAAGACTACAGTAGCAAATTATAGACCAATCAGTATCTCAGGCATGGTGGTAAAAGTACTGGAAAAATTGGTCAAAAAGAGAATTCAAGAATGGATAGATAAAAATATGATACTGTATGAGGATCAACATGGCTTATTGAAGGGTCAGTCATGCCTTAGTAATTCACTAACTTTTTATAATACAGTAACAGCTGAGTTGGATGAAGGAAATGGTTACATGATGATTTTGCAAAGGCATCTGGCAGAATGCCACATTAAACACTGTTACGCAAATTAGAACAAATGGGGATGGATATGACACTGGTTAAGTGGATAAAAGGGTGGTTACTGGACAGATATCAAAAAGTGGTATATGGAGGGGCAGAATCAATGCAAAAGCAGGTGATAGGAGTGTACCACAAGGTTCAGTGCTCGGACCATTGCCGTTTAATTTATATAAAAATTATATAGGAAATAACCTGAAAGGAAATATTCAGTTGTTTGCTGATGATGTGAAATTAGGTAAAGTAATAGTTAATCAAGGTGATGCGGACAGCTTGCAGAATTATTTAAATAGGCTGTCAGTATGAGCAAAAGTTAATGGGAGTCAGTTAAATGTCATCATCATCAAATTCCTGCTATGTACCCTCAAGGGTAATGTACAGGATATGACAGTAATACATGAAAAATTTACATCATTACTAACTTCCTATCTACAATTTTTCTCCAAATCAGTCTGTTACTCGACAAGACCCCAACATTATCAGATCTTATATTTCTATCGTCTAAGGCACTTTGTACCATATCAATCCACTTATATCTTGGTCTTCCTCTGGGTCATTTTCCTGCCAATCTGGCAAAGAACACTTGTTTTGCTAATCTTTCCTCTCCCATTCTGTTTAAGTGACCATACCACCTGAGATTAGCTCTACTAATGCATTCCTGGATGCTGACAATGTCAAGTTCTTTCCTAATATCCTCGTTTTTAATATGATATTGCCATTGATGCCATCTGTTCACGCCTCTAATCTTTCTCAGGATTCTCATATCTGCGATCTCTAGTCTTTGGTCAAGTGTTTTACTTCTGATCCAGCTCTCAGATCCATAAGTTAAAACTGGTCTGAACACTGTCTTGTATACAGCTAATTTAGTGTTCCGACTAATTTCTCTCTTATTCCATATGAATTTATTCAATTGACTTCCTACCATACCAGCTTTGTTGATTCTTTGTCTATTTCCATATTTAATTTACCATCTTCACTAAAAATTGTGCCTAAGTAGGTCAAATGTTTTACTTGTTCCACTGGTTCTCTGTTCACAACACAGTTGACATTTTCAACGATTCTGCCTATTTTCATTCTTTATCTGAATAACCAACAGTTATTCAATTTAGTTAGGGAATCTTGCAAACTTGTAGTGGATTTATTGATAAGTATAACATTGTCTGCATAAAGCAAAGAGCTGACATTAACATCTCCAATTTTGATATCATGTCTAATACCACTTTCCTTCATAATGTGATCCATATAGATAATGTACATCCTTGTCTAACACCATATTTAACATTAAACCATCTTCCTGTAATTCCTTCAATTCGAACTGCTGACTTGCAACTCAAATAAAGACTAATTAATGCTTGATATAATGCCCCATTGACACCATATAACTGTAGCATATTGAATAGCTTCTCTCTTGGCACCTTGTCATATGCCTTTTCCAGATCAACAAAACTTAAATACAGATCTTTGTTATATTCCCATGCTTTCTGTACTATTTGTCGTAAAGTGAAGATCTGATCCTGACAGCCTCTATTTGGCCTGAATCAAGCTTGTTCTTCACCACGCTTTTTTTCCACAATTCTTCTCAACCGTTTCTCAAGCATACTCGTATATATCTTACCAGGAACACTCAGTAGGGAAATACCTCTGTAATTCTCACATTCAGTTTTATTTCCCTTTTTATATATGGGTACAATGAGAGCTCTACTCCAATCATCGGGAATTCGTTCCTCTGTCGAGGTCTTCAGATCTATACAGTACAGCCACTGCAAGACTCTTATACCACCATACTTCAAGCACTTCTGGTCGAATATCATCCACTCCTGCTGTCTTTCCACATTTCAAGCCTTTGATGGCTTTTTCTACTTCAAGTATGGATATGTATTCCTGACTGTATGCCTTGTTGAGTGTTTTTTTACCACTGTGATCACTGCTTGTTTCATTTAGCAGTTTCTCGAAGTAATTACTCCATACTTCAATGATATCTTTTTCTCCAGTTTTCATGTTACCTTTATCATCTCTAACTCCTTTTATAGCACTCTTTCCTCCATTTCTAAGCTTCTTCAACAACCTCCAGAATATCTTACCACCTTCTTGATATTTATTTTCTATGTTCTTGCCAAAGCCCTCCCATGACTTTTGTTTAGCTAGTTTTACACAGTGTTTAGCTTTCTTACATTTGTCTCTGTATTCTCTAAGAGCACAAGCTGACTTATTTGCCAGGAACTTTTTATATGCTTTCTTCTTTTCCTTCACTGCCTCTTTAACTTCTCGTGTCCACCATGGAGTTCTGATTTTTCTATCATTGCAGACAACCTCACCACATGTCTCTCTGGCTGAATCAATCAGTGTTTTCTTCAGGGCTTGCCACTATATCTGCAAGGTTTGGTTCCTGTTCTCAAACTCTTTCATTTTTTCTTCAATAAGGTTTGTGTATTTTAGTCTACAGTTCCCAATGTCTGAGAGCTGCTCAACTTTTATTCGTTTTAAAACTTTCTTACATGTTATTCTTTTCAATATGAAATTCAATTTTATCCTGCTCCAGACTAAATAGTGATCACTTCCAATTTTAAATCCTCTGTACACTATGGTGTCCTGCACCACGGAGAAAACATCACTATCAACAGTAACATAGTCAATGAGACTTTTCTTATTTCTTGCCTCTTCTTCTCTCCATGTGAATTTGTGCATATTTTTATGTTGGAACATGGTGTTAGTAATAACTAGTCCATGTCCTCAGCAGAAATCCAACAGGTATTTGCCATTATTATTAGCTTTGCTCTTTTCTCCAAATTTTCCCAATATATTTTTGTATGTCTGACAATAATTTCTTACTCTGCTATTTAGATCCACAACAAGGACCAACTTTTCGTTTCCCATTGTGTGAGCTGCTTTCTCTAAATCCTCAAAAAATTCCTGCACTTTTACCTTAGTAGAACCTTCTGTGGGATGATAGGCAGAAATAAGTCTCATTGTCCAGTTCCCCATTTGGATATTTGCCCACATCACTGTACTTGAGACTGACTGCCATTCAAGAAGATTAGCGTCGTATTTAGTGTTGAATACAATGGCTACTCCTTTTCCTTGGTTGTCATTGCCTGAATATAACATTTTGTATTTATTGCTCAGAAAGATCTCACTAGTTTTTGTCTTTTTTGTTTCAGTCATAATTAATTATGTCGATCTAGTACTTATCTAATTCCTCAGCTAGCTCCATTTCTTTGCCATTCAGGCTTCTTATGTTGAGTACCGATCTTTAACTCTGCTGATGTTGAGTTGGGGTGTTTTTTCGATTTGTTCCAGTAGTTGACTTTTCGCTGTTCACCCTGGTTCCCTGGTGAAAACAATGGGGGGGAGGGGGGCCTTGTTTAACCGGGCGATGCCCCAGTCGGCATTGAATTTTGTCATGTTGTACCATCATTTTATATTTTGGTTTGAGCCAATAAGAATGCAATTTGGTCGGCTAAATCCCAAATTGCCAGCCCATCTTTATTCGTTCAGTATCCAGGTAGATACCCCACAGGGTGCACCACGAGATGGTGAGGATTGGACATTAGGTCAGAAGCCCTGGTCGGTTCTCTGCATTCCTTTAAAGGCCATGTATAGCTGCTCTCAGTTATACTGCTTTGACCCTTAAGCACTCCCTTTCCACATCTACAAAACTCAAATACAGATCCCTGTGATATATACATATGATTTCTCATCTATTTGTTGTAAACTGAAAATTGATCCTGCCAATATTCATATGGCCAGAATCCAGCTTGTTCTCCTCTGCTTCTCTTCCATAATTTCCTTAGCTTGTTCTCAAGTATACTTGCATAAATCTTACCTGGCACACATCACAGAGAAATTCCTCTTATAATTCTCACATTATTTTAATTTTTATAAATCAATATATCCAATGCTGGACTTGGTCTTACTTCATGCAGTATACTTCTGATATTGTTTACTGCATGTCTGTAGACTGCCTCTACTCTTCTTTCAATCTCATCTTTCTCTCCCCCCAATGCTATTAGGGTACTCGAGTTCTAGGGGTGATTGTTCCTTTTTCTTCCCCCCCCCCCCTCTTTCTTTTATCTTGCAGTGGGAGTCTGCCTTCTCTCCCAAAGTTCTGGCCCTATCCTTAATGGACTTTGCAGCAAAAGAATGGCATGTCAGCTGAGCCATTTGCCTATAACTACTACGAATGGAAGAAAACAGTCACAGGATGTATTAAGTGTTACTGTGTTTGGGAAAGTCAAATGCATCTCCTCAGAGACCACTTAAGGAAGATGAGAAATATGTGTGGTGCAAAGTATGCAAAGAACATCACAAATATATTAACAATCAATGTTAGAACATTATTTATAATTGGAATAGTGAAACTGTTAGAAGAATTAACAAAATTTAAGTGGAGTGTAGAAGGTATGTCATAAACATATTGGACAGATAAGAGACATGTTAACATCCAAAATGCAAGAACATTTTACTCAGGAAGAAAATATGAAGTACATACACAGAGAAGGAACAGCAATCATAGTAAAAAAATAATCATTTAAATTCAGTAACAGAAATTTATCCCATTATTTTCAATCCATTCCACTCATTTCACCACTCCAAGTAATGAACCTAGTCTGCATACCCTTACTAGCCACACTCTTAAACAACTTCCAAGTGTTGCCTCTTGTTCCCCCCCCCCCCCACACACACACTTGTCATTTATTGAAAAATTTCTTTTGTGTCAATCTTATAGAATTATTTTAATAACATAACTTTCTATCATATCCCCCTATCCTTCATCTGTCAGCTAAAATCTGCAACCCACATACTTTCAATCTATTCTCATAGGGAACATTGCATTCCACAGAGGTGTCATGAGCTTAGTCACTCATCTCTGAATCCTCTTCACCATGTCCAGTCAACTAAAAATGCAGGAAACCAAATCTGCACACAGTAGCAAACATGTAGCCAAAGAGGGATAATAACCTCATTATCTTTACTTGTCAATGTTCTTCAACAGCTAAGTAATCCTCTGAGCAAGTCTGCAATGCTTGCAGTATTTGAATTTCAGATCTCTATCCACCATCATCCCCAGGCCTCTAGCCTCATCAATTTCCTGTTAATCTAGTACCACTAGTATGATACAAAGTATGTAATGCTTTCATCCCAAAGTGCATTGTGTTACATTTTACAACATAAATTTGCAACCACGGTCCTTTGCCCAAACTGCCAATTTATTTAAGTCATCCTGCAAGATATCTATATCAACTTTATCAACTACTGCCCTCCCCAGTGTTGCATCATTGGCAAACAACTGAATATCCATACTCAAACCTTCCGCTAAATCATTAATGTAGAAATTAAAGAGTAGTGGTCCTAATACAGAACCCTGGGGCACTCCATTAGTCACCCTCATTTGCCTTGATTCCACTTCACCATACACCACCCTCTGATGTCTATCAGCCTGCACCCCTTTCTCATCTATGCCACCAACCTCATATCTATTCCCATTTGTTCCAACTTTAGTAATAATTTTCCATGTGTTATTTTGTCAGATGCATTTGAAAAGTCCAGCAGTAGCATAGTGTAGCCATTTCCTTTATCCAATTATCCATTCTGCTGTCATCTTATTATTAAATGTGAATAAATTACTGCAGCTGGACCTACCTTTTACAAAGCCATGCTACCCCCCCCCATAGAGTATAAATTACTGCAGCTGGACCTACCTTTTACAAAGCCATGCTACCCCCCCCCATAGAGTATCATATCCACCCATTCCTGAATTTTACTTTTAACCAACTTTTTCAATATTTAACCACCACTCCAGAGATACTAATCATCTATAATTTGCTACTTCTGTCTTGGAGTTACCGTTATGTAATGGAACTATCTTACTCTCTTTGAACCTTGTTAGAACTGAGAGTTAAATTAAACAAATTCGTCAAAGGCACTGCCAGTTCACTTTCACATTCTCATAGCGCACGAGTTGACATACCAAATAGGTCAACTGCAGTATTCAGATTGATATTTTTCAATGTACTGAATTCACCTAGAGGGAACAAGGACATCATCTTTGAAAACAACTTGAAGAAAACGCCAAAATGGTTAAATTAGTGCAAAAATCAAGTGATTCTCCATGGCGGCTACTAATAGCATCACGTAAAGGAAACGTGCAAGGCCCTTGCAGTCAAATATATGCCCCACAGAACCTTACATATCCACTTCACTATTATCCACGTCCTCAACTCCAACCTTAATAGTGTCCCCTACCATCTTCTGCCTACCACATCCTACCTACTCTTTTTTGGCAGAAACTCAAATCCCCCCCCCCAGAACTATTCATCTCAAACCTTCCAAACTACTCACTTTTTAACTCCTTTCAATCCAAGGGTGGTATCTGAGCATACACCATTCTGATATACCTTGCCAGAGAGCACCCAACCTAGAATTGCTGAACTCTGACCTTCTGTGGTTGAAAATATTGGTCACATTCATTTGCAGTCTCTATCACTCCCTAATGCTACCAACAACTCTGAGCTCTTTAATTTCCTCTCCTTAAAAATTGATTTTCTCCAGTCCCACTTTCCCAACAGTGAAATCCTCCTCATAGGAGATTTTAATGCCCATAACATCAACTAGCATTCCTCCTAAAGTTGTACATCTTGGAGGCAGAGATGCTGAAAAATTTGCATGACTAACGATCTTATACAAATTGTTCCCATGCCAACCAGAATACCAGATAACCCGAACCACTCTCAAACACACTAGATCTCTTTCTCACCAACGACCCTTCAAAATACACAGTGAACATAGTGTGCCCCTAGATAATTCCGACCACAATCTATTGTTCACCCCCCCCCAATGCAACAATGCTGGCATAGCCACTCCCATATAAGAGTAGTTCGACATTATAATAATGCCAAGTGGGACAGCCTCCGTGACTTCTATGACTCATTCCAATGGATGGACAATTGCTTCTGGCCTTTCAACCTAAGCATATGTACTGATTTGGTAATGATAGTGGAAGCAAAGTGTGAAGGAACACAGAGAAGGAAAAGCAATCATAGTAAAAATATAATATTTTAAATTCAGTAACAGAAATTTATTCCATTATCTTCAAGATTGCCAAGATTGAAGGCAAAAGAGAAAAAAAATACACACATTAAGATAATACAAGTTTATGCACCAGATCACTCTTATGGGGATGATAAATATGAAGAATTTCTCTCAAATCTGCAAACAGAAATTGGTAATATCAACAGAAAAGACATGCTGATGGTAATGGGGGACTTAAATGCAAAAACATGCAAGTATTCTGAGGACATGGAAGGAGTAATGGGAAAATTTGGGACTGATAAAAGAAAATGAAAGAAGTGATAGATTCCTTGAATTTTGCAAGACAATGGAACTGGTGATTACGAACACTATTTTTTCATATAGATAGTAGAAATTTTTTCTTTTGAACTGCACGAAAACTAGTAATTAAAAGATAAAATTACATCTAATTGTAGAGAAGCAAAACCAAACTGGATAAATCAAGAAGCAGATGTTAGAATGTAGCTATCCATCATAATACAAAATTATTATTAGTATTTATACAGGTACTCCATGGAGTCAAAAGACTCATTCCAGGAAGAAAAGATGAAGTATACAGAGAAGGAATAGCAACCATGGAAACATACATTCCCCACACTGCTCTGAACTACCATCCCCTAACTAAACCCTGGTTCTCCAAAAGATGTGCCAAGGCTGTACAAATGAAAAATCAAGTATACCATGGCTCACATCGAGAACTCCATCTTCCTTTAGTGCTTATACTCAAGCCCGAAACAGAAAGAAAGAAAAACTATCAATGCTTCCAAAACAGAGTTCAAAAGAGCAAAAAGCAGGAAACTTGCAGCCTGTGCAAACAGCAGCCAAGCCTTTTGGTCTCTTGCCAAAGCAACTGGTCCTAACTTTTGCCCAATACTATTCTCACCACTACCATATACCCAGATGGCTCTATGGCATCGTCACCCACAGAAAAAGCTAATCTCCTGGCTTCATACTTTGCTTCCAATGCACACATAATTGACAATGGTAAATGCCCTCAACCATTCCAGATGCTCAACATACAATGCCCCCTATATCCTTTTGCCAGAAAGAGATCAGAAAAATATTGTTCAAATTAGACACAAAAAAAAGTCTCCTGGTCCTAATGGCATTCCTTCAATTGTACTGAAGGTTTTTGCACCAGAACTTACTCATATCCAATGATGCCTGTATATGCTCTCTTACTCCACTGGTATCTATCCCACTGCCTGGAAATTGGCTTATATTCAACCATTCCCAAGAAGGGTGACAAATCACTGCTGTCTAACTACTGTCCTATCTTACTCACTTCAGTTCTGTCTAAAGTAATGGAAAAAACCATCAATTCCCAACTCCTACAATACCTTAAAGGCACTCACCTAATAAACAACTGCCAGTTTGGACTCTGTCATGGCTGATCAACAGGATATCTACTCCCATATATCACCCATCTCTGGACAAATGTCATGGAGGAGTGTAGTAAATTTCAAATGATTGCACTTGATATCTCCAAAGCTTTTGACTGGATCTGGCACTATTAGGGCACTATATTGTAATGTCAAACTACTCTTGTATGGGAGTGGCTGTGTAAGCATTGTTGCATGGGAGGGAGGAGATGAGCACTAGATTGTGGTCAGAATTATCTAGGGGCACACTATGTTCACTGTGCATTTGGAAGGGTCGTTGGTGAGGAAGAAAAGGTTTACTAAGAAAACTCCCATCGTTTTGCCAGCTTTCTGTCTGGATGCACACTACATGTGATGATGGAATGGTTCCTTATCCTCTCATCATTTAACCGATCCTCTTCCTTCTTCAATGATCTACTTCAGTTGATCGCCAACCCAATACACAGCTTTGCAGATGACAACACATTGCACTCCTCCCCTTCCATTTGATAAACCTTACTCTACAAAACTCACATCAAACACCACTGCCCTCAATTCTGATGTCCAAGCCATTCTTCAATGGGGTCAGGTAACCTCATCAATTTCAATGCTAGTAAAACCTAATTCAATCTTATTTCTCACAAAGCAGAACCATTTTCTCTGAGTATTACTTTTGACAACACCCAAATTCCCAGACAAGATGACATTTCTCTTTTTAGAATCAACTTGCAAAAGTTAAAAGTTAAAAGAAGCATTTTATTTAACATATTAAAAGAAACACAAATACCAAATAACATCCTAAAAGCTATCATAAGTATATATGAAAATAATCAAATACAAATAAGATTAAATCATGAGCTATCATATACGAGAGAGATAAACCAAGAGGGTCCGACAGGGATGTCCCCTCTCAGCAACTCTTTTTAATATTTACCTAAATGAAATAATAATAAAATGGAATAAAAATTTCCATCAAGGTATTAAACTTTCTCCTACTGTGAACTTAAACACTCTCCTTTTTGCCAATGACCAAATAATAATTCCAAATTCTGAAGACAACTTACAGAAAGTTATTTTAGATCTAAATGAGATAGTCAAAGATTATGGTATGATAATATGTAACAGTATGTAACAGGGGGCACACGAGGATTAAGGGTCTTAGATTTAGTCATCTCATCAGAGGATGTAATTATAAATGAGGTGTCAAATCATCCACCAATTGGTGAAAGTGACCATGAGGTGATAACCTGGGTGGTTGCCAGCAGTGCAAGGACCCCTGTGAAAAAAGGGTATATGTGGAACTACAAGGGCGGGGGTGATTATGAAGAGCTCAGGAGACAGCTTGCGGGTGTAGCATGGAATGAGGAGTTAGCTGGAAAAGAGATCAATGCAGCTTGGGAGATTTTCAAAAACTATTTAGTAGATGCAATGTCTAAATGTATTCCAAGGGTGAGAAGGTTAAATAAGGTAGGTGTGAGATGGATGAATAAAGAGATTAAGCATGCGATACAGAGAAAAACGGCATTGTGGAGGCAGCATAAGAAGTGGAAGTAACCGATTTCATGAGGTCTACAAAGACCAGGCAAGGAGGGTGACTTGGTTGGTGAGAGTAGCTAAAGAGAGGTATGAACAGCAGTTAGCTAATGAAGCCAAAAAGAATCCTAAGGAGTTCTTTCGATATGTAGCCAGCAAAAGAAAGAATGATTGGAGGAAATGGTATAAAGACAGCTGTTGCAGAATGTGTGGTGGAGATACTTAATGAGCAGTTCATAAAGATCTTTCAATCTTGTGAATGTGACTTCATGGAGAGATTGAGAGCAGTTGATGATGGGGAGGAGAGACTGACTGTAAGTGAGCAAGAGGTGTTTGAGGAGTTGAGTAAACTAGATGTAAATAAGGCTGTGGTACTCGATAATATATCACCGCGTATTCTGAAGGAATGTGACAGAGTTGACACCTACCTTGACATATTTTTTTAATACGAGTCTTGCACTTGGTCAAGTGCCTAAAGAGTGGAAGGAGGGCAAGATTGTGACTCTTCATAAAGGAGGTGATCGAACTCAAGCATCAAACTATAGGCCTATCTCTGTGTCAGGTGTTGTGGTTAAGTTGTTGGAGAAGCTTGTGAGAACTAGGATCCAGAGTTGGGTTGACAACAATGGCATAATCTTTGATGGACAGCATGGATTTGCTAAAGGGAGGTCATGTTTTAGTAATCTACTTACTTATTACAATAAAGTGACTGCTTCCCTGGACAGAGGAGAAGGATACACAGTAATATATACTTGGATTTTGCAAAGGCTTTTGATAGAGTACCTCATGATAAGTTGACAGTCAAACTAGAGCAGATGGGGTTGGATATTAGATTAGTGCATTGGATTTGAGAGTGGCTATCTGATTGGTATCAACAAGTTGTGTATGGGGAGCCATATCCAGGAAAAGGAAAGTCACTAGTGGAGTGCCTCAGGGGTATGTTTTAGGGCCATTACTATTTAACTTGTATATTAATGATATTGGCGAATATTTGGATGGAGATATTCAGTTGTTTGCAGATGATGCAAAGTTGGGACGAACCATAAAGAGTAGTGAAGATGTTGTGGCCTTGCAAGAAGACTTGAATAAATTGAGTGATTGGGCAAGAAAATGGGGATGTGAGTTCAATGTTGCAAAATGTAAGGTTTTAAAATTTGGAAAACAAAGATGGGATGCAGGATTTATGCTTGGTGAGAATATATTGTTGGAGGTAGAGGAAATATGAGATCTGGGGGTGATAGTGGATAAGGATCTAAAATGTAGGGGACACATCACCAAAATTGTGAAAACAACACAAAGACTTCTGGGAATGATGCAGAGGACACTGACGTGTAGAAGTAGGGAGATTCTTGTTCCATTTTATAAGGCTTTGATTAGGCCACACATGGACTATTGTGCCCAGATTTGGTCACCAGGTTTTCAGAAGGATGAAGAGATGTTGGAAAGGGTCCAAAGGCGACTGACTAAGGTAGTTTCTGACCTCTGGAATGTTGTGTATGAGGAAAGATTGAGAAGATGTGATTTGCAGAGTCTGGTGGAGAGAAGGAAGAAGGGAGATATGATAGAGACCTACAAGTTGGTAAGGGGTTGTTATAAGATCACTTTTGAAGAAGTTCTACAGGGAATAGTGGGAGATGAGGGGAGAACCAGAGGTCATCCCTGGAAACTGTATAAAGAGGGTGTGAGTAGGGGAGTGAGAGGCAGGTTTTTTTCGTGCAGAGTTGTGAATGATTGGAATGCCTTGTCTGAGAGTGTGGTGTCTGCAAGGAGTTTGAGTGTGTTTAAGACATGGTATGATGAGATGTGTGTGTGTGATAAAAGGACCTCCCAGATGAGTCTTTGACTCCATGAGGTCTTGGGAAATAATAATAATATCAACAGAAAAATCAAAAACTATGGCCTTTAAAGGACAAGATCCAGCAAGAACTAAGATGGTAATAGATAACAAGATCATAGAACAGGTGAATTTTTAACTACCTAGGATGTATGATCACATATGAAAATGAAAAAGTTATAAATGAAAAAATTGCAAAATATTTAAAAATAACAGGTGTAATTAACTCTATATTTAAACCAAACCTAGTTCAAAAACAAACCAGACTAAAGTATACAATACATTAGCCCTACAAGTCTTAATGTATGGAAGCAAAATCTGGACAATAAAACAAAAAGACAATGATTAATAACAGCAGAAATTAAGTTTATGAGAAAAACTGCAATGTATACTCTATTTGATCACAAAGGAAACGAAGAAATTATGAAAGAATTAAACCAAGAATCAATAATAGAATAAATGAAAAAATATAAACATAAATGAATGGAACACGTTCAAAGAATGAAAATAGAAAGATTACCAAAACAAGCCATTAGGAAAAAGAAAACGATGACTTCTAAGGCTGGAACAGGCCACACTAGGCCTAAATCCCTGATAAGCATGGTGATGATGATGATGAATCACCTTGACATCACCTCTCCTGGCATAAACACATCACAACCATTACATCCTCAGCTTCTAAAAAACTAGGATTTCTCTTTCGCTCAAGACTTCACTGCTATTAACCTTATACAAATCACAAATATGGCCAGCTATACAATACTGCTCTCACATTTGGAGTGGGGCCCCTAAGAGATCCTAAAAATGCTTGACTCAGAGGAGAGCAATTAGACTGATTAATGAGATATCTCTTACCAACTCACTTCTCCCACTTTCACACTGACATTTGGTTTCTGCAATATGTGTATTCTAGAAATATTTCATGGCAGAGATGTTCATCTGAAACAACATCAATAATTCCACTACATAGTACTAAGCCCATAGGAACAAGTGCAGCTGCTGCTCAACATCCCTTCACTGTACACCTTGAAAACCACAGAACAAGTTTATTTCATCCCTGCTACTGCTGTGTTGTGGAACATTCTTCTTCCTGATATGTTTCTCAAGGAATACAATATACAGCCTTTTAAATTAAATGTAAACAAGTTCTCCTTTCCCAACCCACTACCCACATATGGTACTAATGTACTATAGGTTGATCAACCAAACTCTTGTGTATGGGCTCAACATAAAATAAAAAACTCCTGGTCATCTACCTCAATTCTCACATCGGTCTCTATCATGAGATTAACTGCAAAGTCGCCACCTGGACGATATACCCTTGCAAAGTGATCGTTTAGTAACTGAACTATTCCTTCTGTTTCTGTCACTTTCTTACCATCAGCACTGAGTAAAGTTCTTTCCATACTCATTCTTTCACTTGCTATTTAGTGAGGAAAAAAAAAAACTTTCTGGATTTACTTTGGCCTGATTAGTTACTGTTCTCTCAAAATCTGATTTAGCCTTCCTTACCATACTTGTTTCCCTTCTTGCTTGTGCTTTATATTACTCATGCTGATCACCTTGTTGTTTATATTTGTTCCACAACGCTTTCTTTTTTTTTTTGCGGCTCCTTCTTTATATTGCTATTCATTCACTTCATCTCTACTTGGTTTAAAATAAATGACAGATGCCAAGAAATTATATTTTTATATAATTATATTATATCATCATCATCAAATTCCTGATATGTACCCTCAAGAAGTGTACTATCATAACACTTCTTGAGGGTACATATCAGAAAAACTTATATCATTACTAACTTCCTATCTACAATTTTCCTCCAAATCAATCTGTTACCTGTCAAGAGTCCAACATTATCAGATCTTATATTTCTATCTTCTAAGGCACTTTTTACCATATCAATCCAACTATATTTTGGTCTTTCTCTGGGTCTTTTTCCTGCCATCCTGGCAGAGAACACTTGTTTTGCTAATCTTTCTTTTCCCACGCTGTTTAAGTGACCATACCACCTGAGATTACCTCTGCTAACTCATTCCTGGATACTAACAATGTTAAGTTCTTTCCTAATATCCTCGTTATGATATTCCAACTGATGCCATCTTTTCATGCCTCTAATCTGTGGTCTTTGGTCAAATGTTTTACTTCTAACCCAGCTCTCAGATCCATAAGTTAAAACAGATTTGAACACTGTCTTGTATACAGCTAATTTAGTGTTTGACTAATTTCTCTCTTATTCCATACAAATTTATTTTGACTTCCTACCATAAGAGCTTTGTTGATTCTGTTGCCTATTTCCATATTTAATTTACCATCTTCACTAAAAATCATGCCTAAAATCGTAGCTGAAATGTTTTACTTGTTCTATAGGATCTCTATTCACAATGCAGTTGATATATTCAATGATTCTGCCTATTTTCATTGTCTTTTGTTATTGTTGACCTTCATATCAAATCTATTACAACAGTTATTCAATTTAGTTCAGGGAATCTTGCAGACTTGTAGTGGATTTATTTAGAAGTATAACATCATCTGCATAAAGTAAACAGCTGAGATTAACATCTCTAATTTTGATATTAGGTTTAATACCATTTTCCTTCATAATGTGATCCATATAGATAATGAATAACAGAGGGGATAATGTACATCCTTGTCTGACCTGATTTAACATAAAACCATCTTCCTGTACTTCCTTCAATTCCAACTGCTGACTTACAACTCAAACAAAGATGAAGTATTGCTTGATATAATGATCCACTGACACCATACAACTGTAGCATTTTCAATAGCTACAGTTGTATGGTGTTGCTTTTCTCTTGGCACCTTATCATATGAACTTTCCAGATCTACAAAACTTAAATACATATCTTTGTTATATTCCCATGATTTCTGAACTATTTGTTGTAAAGTGAAAATCTCATCCTAACAGCCTCTATTTGGCCTAAATCAGCTTTGTCTTCACCAAGTTTCCCTTCCACAATCCTTCTCAACCATTTCTCAAGTATATACTTGCATAAATCTTACCAGGAACACTCAGTATGGAAATACCTCTGTAATTCTCATATTCAGTTTTATTTCCCTTTTTATATATGGGTACTATGAGAGCTCTACTCCAATCATCTGGAATTTGTCCCTCTTTCCAGGCCTTCTGAATGATGCAGTGCAGCCACTATAAGACTTTTATACCTCCATACTTGAGCATTTCTGGTCAAATATCATCTACTCCAGCTGCCTTTTCACATTTCAAGCTTTTGTTGGGTTTTTCTACTTCAAGTATGGATATGTATTCCTGATTCCATGCCTGTTCGTGTTTTTTTACCACTGTGCTATCATTACTGCTTGTTTCATTTAGCAATTTTTCGAAGTAATTACTCCATACTTCAAGGATATCTTTTTCACCAGTTTTCATGTCACCTTTATCATTACTAATTCTTTTTACAGCAATCTTTCCTCCATTTCTGAGCTTTTTCAACAGCCTCCAGAATATCTTGCCACCTTCTTGATATTTATTTTCTATGTTCTTGCCAAAGTCTTCCCATGACTTTTGTTTAGCTAGTTTTACACAGTGTTTAGCTTTCTTACATTTGTCTCTGTATTCTCTAAGAACACAAGCTGTCTTATTTGACAGGAACTTTTGATATGCTTTCTCCTTTTCTTTCAATGCCTTGTTAACTTCCTGTGTCTACCATGGAGTTCTGATATTTCTATTCTTGTAGACAACCTCACCACATGTCTCTCTGGCTGAATCAATCAAGTGTTTTCTTCAGGGCTTGCCACTGAATCTCCAAGGTTTGGTTCCTGATCTCAAACTCTTTCACTTTTTCTTCAATAAGGTTTGTGTATTTTAGTCTACAGTTCCCATTGTCTGAGAGCTGCTCGACTTTTATTCGTTTTAAAACTTTCTTACATGTTATTCTTTTCAATATGAAATTCAGTTTAATCCTGCTCAAGACTAAATAGTGATCACTTCCAATTTGAAATCCTCTACACACTCTGGTGTCCTGCACCAGGGAGAAAACATCACTATCAACAATAACATAGTCAATGAGACTTTTCTTATTCTTTGCCTCTTCTCTCCATGTGAACTTGTGCACATTTTTATGTTGGAACATTGTGTTAGTAATAACCAGTCCATGTCCTAAGCAGAAATCCAATAGGTATTTGCTATTATTATTAGCTTGGCTCTTTTTTCCCAAAATATTTTAGTATGTCTGACAATTATTTCCTACTCTGCTATTTAGATCCCCAACAAGGACCAACTTTTCCTTTTTTCATTGTGTCAGTTGCTTTCTCTAAAGCCTCAAAAAAAAATCCTCCACTTCTACCTTAGTAGAATCTTCTGTGGGACCATAAGTACAAATAAGTCTCAGTTCTCTATTCTGTTATTTGCCCACTTCAATCTACTTGATACTGCTTGCCAGAAGATTAGCCTCCTCATATTTTGTGTTCAATACTATAGCTGCACCTTCTTTTCCCTGATTGTCATTGCCTGAATATAACATTTTGTATTTATTGCTCAGAAAATCTCACCAATTTTGTCTTTTTTTGTTTCAGTCACCACTATTATGTCAATCTGGTACTTATCCAATTCATCAGCTAGATCCATTTCTTTGCCATTCAGGCTTCTTATGTTGATAGTACCGAATCTTGAACTCTGGTGATGTTGAGTTGAGTTGGAGAACCCAAAAATAATTAAAGAAGGAAATAGATGCTACAATCAGATAGATGCAAACAGATAAAGCTCTACGTAGAGATGAACTTCTGATGGCGGTTTGGAAGTATGGAGGAGAAACAGTAAAGCATTCTTTAGTGCAGTTATTCAATCAAGTCTTTAAATTTTGGGGAAATTCCTAATGACTGGAAATTGGGAAGAATAATTCCCACACACACAAAACAAAAAAGGCAGTAGAGGAATGCATAAATTATAGACCAATGACTTTATTAAGTCACACACAAATTATTTATCAGAAATATAAAAAACAGAAAGCAACTTATGAGCAACATTTAGAAAAGCAAATGGGATTTAGCAGAGGAGATCTACAACTGATGCAATTTATCTCTTTTACAATTAGCTAAATTAATATGGGAAAAAAACAACAACTTTACTGCTCTTTCACAGACTTTAAGCAAGCATTTAACTCAATAAGCAGAAATAAATTCCTTGAAATTTTAGAACAAAAAAAAAATAAATAAAAGACTAAAAAAAAATACTCAAAATCATCTTCCAGTACTGCAAAAATACTATGGCAACAATAAAATTTGGAGCAGCTGAAACTTCTGAAATGCCAGAAGAGAGAGAGAGAGGTGTCATGCAGGGATGTCTGCTTTCATCATGTTCCTTTAACCTGTGCTGGTAAAAGAGTCTATTCCAGAAAACATGGCAATAACTGTGAGTGGACAAAATTTACATCATATAAAATATACAGATAATATAGTATTATTTACAGATAAAAAAACAAGAACTTAAAATTACATGATTGAAAACTTACATAAAAACAGTAAATATTATGCAATGCAGATAAATTTTAGTGAAACCAAAACAACGGCAATGGGCAGAAGTTCTTTTCCATAAGAACTTAACTTAGAAGAAGGAAATAAACTAGAACAGATTAAAAAAATTCAATTACTTAAGTACATTGATCAAACAGGCTAAATTGTGAAGAAACTATTAAACAGAATAAACTAGGGTGGTCTGCTATGACAAAACTTACAAATGTATGGAAAAATATACATCTCTCCAAAGAACTTAAAATCAAAGTATATAATTCAATGGTGCTCCCCACAGTTGCTTATGGTGCAGATACTTGGGTTATCAAAACAGAAGGCAGACTAACGAAGATTGAGGGGTTTGAAAACAAGCATTTGCAGTAAATAAATAAAACATTATGGACTGAAATGAAAGCTAATCAGGAGATCATTACAGTGTTTCAATAGTAACACGAATCAGAGAAAATCAGCTACAGTGGTATGGACATGTGTACAGAATGCTTAGTAGCAGATTTCCTAAAATTCTTCAAAATGGAAGAGTAGAAGGAAAGAAATCTTGAAACTGGAAAAACCTAGAAGACAATGGACAGTAAACATCAAGAGTATAAGTTGTCTGAACTCTTACAGAAGTTTAAATAACTTGGCTTTCAATAGACTGGACTGGAAAGTTATCGTTCACGGTAGTCTCAACCTGCCTTTAGTGTATAAGGAAGATTATGATAATAGATCGAACTATGAGAGCTCTACTCTAATCATTCTGAATGACTTTTTGACCAGGTTTTTTGAATTATGCAGTGTAGCCACTTGAAAAATTTTATACCTCCATATTTGAACATTTGTAGTTGAATATTATCTTCTCAGCTGCCCGTTGACATTTCAGGATTCTAATAGCCTTTAATACCTCAAGTACTGATATGTGCTGCTGTGCTGCTGATTTCGTTGCACTTTTTATTTCTATCACAATTCTATTGCATCCTGTTTCATTTAGCAAGGAAGTAATTACTCCCCATGTCCAGAATATCTTTCATCATCAGTCTTCATATTACTTTTATTATCCCTAATTTCTTTCACAGCAGTCTTTCCAACATTTCAAAGATTCTTCAATATGTTCCAGAATATTTTGTCATTGTCATGATATTTGTATTCAAATTCTTTCCAAAGTCTTCTTTCCCATGACTTTTGTTTAGCTACTTTTACATCCAGCTAACTCTCTTACATTTTTCTGCATACTCTCTCTCTCTCAAAGCATCTACTGACTTATTACTCACAATTGCTAAAGTTTTTTTTTCCCTTTTCTACATCTACCTCTAACCTCTTGTGTCCACCATTTGATTTTTCTAAGCTTTCTCTAGGCTGAATCGATCAATATTTTCTTCAGAGTTTGCCAAAGATACTGCAAGGTTTTTCTTGTTCAAATTGCCAATCAAGAAGTTTAACTTTGTGTTTGGTGTTTAATGCTATCATTACTCCTTCCTTTTCCCCAATCAGTACCACCCAAATATAACATCTTATATTTGTTGCTTAACAGGATCTTATCTGTTCAATCTTTTTCTTATTAACACCAATTATATCCACAGAAGGCTTCCCTAGTTCTGCTTGTTCAATTTCCATTCCATTGATACTACCTTGTGTTAATGGTGCCTATCTTCAATTCCTCAGATGTCATGTTTATTCCAGTAGCTGACTTTTCAGTGCTCACCATGGTACACTGATGAAAACGACAGGAGTCTTCTTTAAGTGGGCAATGTCCTAGCCATCATGAAATTTCATCATGTTATACCATCATGTTTGTTTCTCGTTTAAGCCAAACTAGAATAAAATTTGGTCACCTAAGTCCTAAATTTCTAGTCCATCCTCATTCATTCAATACCCACTAAATACATAATTGGGTACACCACATGATGGTGAGGAATGGACATTAGGTCAGAAGCCCCAGTTGGTTCTTCACATTCCTTAAAGGCTGTGTGGAGATCTCCCCACTCCCCAGTTATTTGGCTATAACTCTTAAGCAACATCATCATTATTTATATGTGCAATTCAATTCGATTCTCAGTGTATTCAAAAGTTATAGTACATTTCAAATGTGCCCATGTTATACCAGAGAAATATTAAAAATACAAATTAATAACGTGGATCCACATTTCATCCATTAAAACATTATTTTTATGTAATGTTACATGTTTTAAAGTAAAGGTGATATACATTTAAATACGAGTGACACATTCTAATTTCATTGTTGAGATTAGTTGCTGAGTCTTTTGATATAAATTATTAAGGCCCTTCAAATAAGAGAAAAGGGATTTCATTATCATGATAACATTTTACACATGCCATGAATAACAACAATGAAACTATTCATACTGGTTTCCGGAATGGAAGAACAATTTGCCTGCGTAATACGTGAAAATAATTTCCTGGAGTACTACAGTTTACCACCTGCATGTTGCATTCATGTAACTGCTTAACAGGGAAATCTTCATCAATTTCCTAGAGAACAATACATAAAATTAAAAAAATATATATATTTCATCCATACATTTATTTTTATTTAGTAGAAAATCTGATATGCAAAAAAACTGGAATTACAGTTAACTCTTGCTATAGTGAACTACACTGATACAATGTGCTTGGGCTAGGATTCCACCCCCCACTAGCATTTTGTTAGTCATCAATTCCACTTTATAAACGGCGTTTGTTATAGTAAGAGTTAACACACACAAAGAATATAACAAATAAAATTTATGACTGCTATTAATCTACTATAAGTAACAATTATAGAACCTCTTTTCCTCCAGAAAATGGGTCAAATTTTTGAACCCATATGATGTATGTCATATTGTGAAATGAATTTTAAAGGAAATATTACCATATCAATTATAGACATGTACTCTATCACATTTTAACATAAAAGTCCTTAAAGGAAAAAAAGGGAAGGTACGTTTTAATTTCCTTGAACGCTCCATACCTGTATATTTATGCAAATATAACTTTAGAGATTTTAACAAATTGTGTGTGTGTATTTTATATATTTACAAGAGGTTCCAAGACTTAAGATGTAGACTAGACCAGACAGAATGAAGGAAAGGAATAAAATTATGGTTCAACAAGTATGCAGTGATTTGCACATGAATGTTGACCAGCATCTACCCATGTTCATACAATTAGAAAAAAGTGGAGGAATGGTGGTAGCTAGTTTGAAGGAAATACCTATTAAAAAAAAACAATGAGGGCAAGCAAAGCATAATTTTTCTACCAAGAAATAAGACAGGAACGTATTTTGGTAGCACTGAAATTCACCAGATTATCTTCTCCACTTGAGATTGGCAAGGAGATCATTGTTAAAGGCATTGATTATATAAGATCCTGAAGTTTGAATCGTTTGAGTGCTCTAAAGTTTTGTGAATGAAGAAGAGGAATGGAATATACTATCATCAACAAAAGTATGAATAGGACTGATGTTAGTGAGAGGTCACCGATGTATACGAGGAAAAATATGAAATGGTAGGAAAAATATGAGATGATAGGAAACCTAAGAAGAAACTAGAAAACCACTAACAAATGGTGGGAGGGAGACCACAGAATGGTAGTTGAAAAGAATATACTGCCATACCAGACTCAATCAGATGTCTTTGAAACATCATGCATAACCATGGGAATTTATCTAGACTTTCCTACAGCCCATGTCCAAAGGTGGATAATTGTCCATATTGGTGATCATTAACAAACCAATGGATCTTCAAGGAGTGAAGTAGTTGGCAATTAATGTCCTTTTCTATTGTTTTCAAAAGTACTGAAATTAGAGTAATAGGGTTATAGTTAGATGGCTGACTTATCTCCTGGATAAATGCTTTCTTCCATGCTGTTGGATCTGCAAGCTGAGTATGACAGCTTGTAAATGATGAATGTTAATTCTGGAGCATAAGCTTTCAATACAACTGGAAAAACACTATCCAGACAAGTAGATTTAGTATTCAGACTACTGGGTATTTTTATGATTTCTTTTTTGGCAAAAGATGACACAGAATGCTGTGGTCAGTTTGCAGTACAATGGGAGGAGGATGTCATCATCTAAACAAGAATTAGAGGAAAAGACTGATGCCAACAAAGCTGCTTTATCTTTAGTTGACATTTTGCCAATATACCATCAGGAATGTGTGAGACCAGAAAGCTTGCCTGTCATTATATGAGAAGAAGGCAAGCTTTTTTTCTTGTTTGGTCACAAAGTTTTTATTTTTATTTTTTAAAGCTGCATTGCAAGTTGAGTGAGAAGCTAAAGCATTTGACTTTTAGCTATTAAATGCATGCTGAATTTTTATCTTGGACTGCTTAGCACATTTGATGGAGGGGGAAAAATAAAACAGGGGTTGCATTAGGATTGGGGATTTCTAATTCTAGCAAGAATAATTTCCACTATTTGATCAGAATAAGTGCTTGAATTAGGAGAGTAGAAACAATATGAAATCATGGAAAAGAGGTGTAGAAACCCCAAAAGTCATTACAATTAACACTGTAGTAGTGCTATAAGATTCAAGGCTGAGAATTTCTAGGAGAAGCAATTAGTCTGTAGAAAAAGAAACACGGATATTATGGTCAGGGATGCCTAGGGAGAGTAAGCATCAGTGGTAATTAACTAACCCAAATCAGAATATCAGATAAACAGAATCATCTGGTATTCTGGTAGGTAGATGAATGATTTGTGTAAGATCATTACTAACAATATAATTCAAACTGCCAAGAGTCAGTTTGAATTTGAACATTGAGGTATTCAAGAGAGATTATCTTGCTATTTGGGTAATTAGGTTTTTCTCTCACAGAGCAGTAAGTAAGTGGAATAGTTTGCCTTTAGGAGTAATGAGTGGATTTAGTGTGAATGAATTGAAGGGAAGTATGACAGCTGGTTTGGGTGATTTATAGCCTCCCTGGAGGTCTCAGATGATGATGATAATAATAATAGTGTTCACACTGAGCATACATCCTTTGGAAAGACAAAACTTTTTCAAATACGCATTTAGGCATAAGCACTCATTAAGTTCTGCTAGTTTCCATCTGAACAGATGGAATCCAACAGAGTGTTTTATGAGATATATAACAGATTCCTTTGTTATATATGACATCTCCTAGCATACCGTAACTACCTTGAAAAGTTAGCTGATTTATTATATTTTTACTTTGTGTAAGCTGGTTTATAGTCTTTGCAGTGAAGACAGATAACATTGTTCTGTAAAAATTCATGCGATAAATTAATTTAAATAAATTTATTGAACTCAATTTTATGTTTTTTTTGGGTCAAAATAACATAGAAAAAATTGATGTCAGATTCCTTTGTCTGACTGTAAATTAACTGGAAAATATGTTAAATAATTATTTTTAAATATTGTGCTTGAAATTAAAGATAAATGTTATTAACATTGTTAGTAAGGTATAAAAATACCATATCCGAAAAAGTTCGCAACAACTTGTGGACAAATTAATCGCCTAAGGCACACCCTTCAGCATGAAAACCAAAGTAATGTCATCACGCCCCTGGATAATTATGGACATTTAAAGTTTAAGATGAAAGAACAGGGAGAGTATAAAAGGGGTCTGAAAAGAAGAAAAAGGTGGGAAAAGAGGAGAAGGACCACGACGTCTATGGCTACCACCACGAGTTACGGAGAGGAGGGAGAAAAGGAGACCTAGACCTTTTGATACTGCTGCTGCAGGTGTTTTCGGTTCCTGATCACCGAGTGGACTAAGCAAGAAGAAGCAATAACATGTTATATGAGCTGTTTTCATCGGCAATTCCTCTAAAGTGTTCTGGAAGGCTTCCAAGGAGCGACTAAAAACATACGTCCCATCGGATAGCTGGCGCTGTTTACAGAAAAAATTGTGAGTAATAAAATGATAATGTTAATATTTTCCTTGTAACTTATGTAAGCAGAAATTGTAAGTGTTACAATAGATAAGTGGTATAGTTTTGTAAGGTAACAAAGTAGAACAAGTGTATACGAATTGCTGGTGCAAGGAATAATATTTCCTGAAAGCAAGTTATGTTGGAGGAGATAATTGTTCTATACCTATTGTAAGGGATGTGTGTTTCATAGTGCTAAGTTGAGTGTGAATATTAAGTAAATAAAAAAATGCATGTACTTCAATGATGTAATAATTTTGCTGAGGTTAGACATGTTAAGAGAGTTAGCCATTTCACTGTGTTGTAATTTCAAGTCAAGTTAAAATAAAATGTTTTGTTTAAGCAACAATTGATCTGATCATTTGCTAATGCACTACCTTATGAAAAATTCGTACCTGTGTGCATGAATAGATTTAGAACAGCCATGACTTGCTATACAGTTAAAGATAATTTTGTTGAGACTTTATTTTTATTCTTATCTTATTTTATTCTCATTCTTAGACTATATTAATTTTTCCTGGACTGGCGCAGCCGTTAATAAAAATAAATTTTGTCTAGAAGAAGGGTCTGAGAGAATAAGTGTGCTGCATACTGTTTAACCAGCGATAGTTGAATAAACAGGGAGTTAAGCAAGCAGTACGATCAAAGGGCAAGGGTAAGAAAGAAAGGGAGAAATAAAACGTTAAGACAGGAGTGCTTAGTGAACAAAGAAAGAAAGAAAGAAAGAAAGGTTAAGGATTAATGAGAATAGGCAAAACTTTGTGAGTAGTATAAATTTTTTACACAAAGCGCAGCCCGAGGATTGAAGTTAAAATAGGTAATAAACGTAGTAAATAATAGTATCTAGTAAATAAAATACATTTTATTACAACATACCTCCCTATTTTTACAATTCTTTCCAAAATATCTGATACTTAAGTTAATTAATACATATTTTACCATGTTTCTAGATTTTTATAGTATAAGAACCATGTTATCCAAAACAGATTTATTGCCTCACCTTATAGTAGACTTATGTTTTATGAGCATTAAAAAAAGTTTGTGTGTATGTGTGTATACACACATACAGTTTTTGAATAAAGAATTTTATTATCCTTTATAATAAAAGAAAAATATAAAATAATATAAATATTGCTTGAGGTGACTTATTTGATACAGGACATAATTCACAATCCTATTCTTCGAGACAACAAAGAAGAGGGGATTTCATGTAGTCTTCAGTAAAGGTTATTTTAAGTTAAAAGAAGCTGCCAGGTTTATGATGGTCAGTACTAATAAAATCATTCGAATGAAAATTATGACTAAAATGGCAGTTTGACTATGTATTTATTGTTTTCTTTATATTTTCTCTTTGGGATCCTCTAGCTTTATGGTATATGAAAATTATTTTATCTCTGAAATTTCAGAACATTTCCTTTAGAAATGTATTTATATCTTTGTTTATATTAATTTATTAATATAACTTAGCACTTTTGAATAATCTGGAAACTCTGCTCTAGAGACTAAACATGGCACTCTTTAAAGCCACTTTATGCCTTCAATAAGCAATGAAATCATCTGAACTAAAGATATTCAACAAACATACATGTCACAGCAAGATTTCAATCTAGCCCGTTGAAATAGCAGAGTTGCTACTTACATGGTCAATCACAAACACAAGTGTTTTTTTTCTTTTATTTAACTTCTGAATTCAAGATCAGTTACATAGTCTTGAATGAATTTCTTAAATTTTCTATCAGTCCTCATACAATTCTTATTTGTCTGATCATCCAAGGGAAAATTTTAAAAAAGTACGCTTTATCTATATTTAAGAATTAACATAGGAAAAAAGGCTGGTCTGGAATGGAATTGACAGGCTTCATCACTGTACTAGAAACCTGCTAGAGTACTTCATATGAACATAGAAGTTCAGTATGTTTTAACTTAGTATATTATACCTGACAAGACGTTATTATTATTATTACATGACACCTCCAGGGAGTCCAAAGATTCATGGAGGGAGGGCACACTCTACAAATCTGTCTCCACCACTCAATCCACCAACTACAATGAACTGCAATGACACTAACGCAATCTTCTGCCCACCACCGCCACTAGTATTTTCACAGACAATCACATACAAGCAAAACAAGCAAACAAAGTTAGCACATGAAGTATCTTCATGACTATCGAAATGTATAGAAAGAGAGAGAGACCATTGACTTCACATCAATTGCCTCAATATGATATGAAGTATGTAACCCTTCAATACCAGTGTTGCATTACCCTATATTTTACTACACTAAATTGGTGACCATTGTCCTTTGTCCACATTGCCAATTTATTTAAGTCATTCTGCCAGATATTTATAAACTATTGCCCTCCCTAGTTTTGCATCATAAGTAAACTGAATATCCTCTTCAAATCTTCCACTATATCATTAATGAACAACCTAAAGAGTAGTGGTCCTAGTACAGAGCCCTGGGGCACTCCATTAGCTACTCTCATTTACCTTGATTCCACTCCAACATACACCACCTTCTAATCATTCAATCTCCTATCCATGCCACCAACCTCATATCCATTCCCATTTGCTCCAAATTTGTAATAATTTTCCATGTGGTCTTCTGTCAAATGCTTTTGCAATTCCAGCAGAATCACAGTGTAGCCATTTCCTTTATCCAATTCTGCTGTTACCTTATTATAAAATTGAATAAATTACTGAGGCAGGACTTGCCTTTTAAAAAGCCATGCTGCCCTATAGAGTATATTTTCCTATCCACCCATTCCCGAATTTTACTTTTAACCAACTTTTCCAATACTTTAGGCACCATTCCAGAGATACTAATTAGTCTGTAATTTGCTACTTCTGTCTTGGAGTTGAGGAGAATATATCAAGATAAATTACTTCAAGAAAGAACATATAAATGAAAGTATGATGAACATAAGCAAAGAACATAGTGCAGAGAGAGAGAGAGAGTATAGAATGAAAGATAGAAATGAAAAGCATAGAAAGCAAATAAATGATGATGAAGGTGAACAAAACTAGATGAACAATTAGGTATACGATTTTATGACTATAGCTGATAACATCCAAATTTACAAGTTGGATACTTACAGGAAAAATATCTGGTTCTTCACTGCACAGCTGCAAAAATCGCTCTGGACGTGCACTGGAATGTTCAGGTCCCTGAGAATACATAATTTGCAATTCAGTATATTATGCAAATAATTTATTCCTTTTAAAGAATGTTATATAATAAAACTTTTAAGAATTTTTTTCTTAAAAATTTTAAGATACACAGAGTACAGCATTAAGTTATTTATCCTTAAGGATAAATAACTAATAACACAACGATATTGAAAATTAGGATTAATAAAAATCAAATATATAATTATATATATATATATATATATATACATATATATACAGGGTGTTCGGGATAAATTTGACATATTTATAATTAATTATATTTTTCCGTAAGTTACATGTATTAACACACACTTCTCTTCATTTAAAAGTTTGGACCCTTCTTCATTCATATACAAGATGTCAGAAAGGATGGATAGCTGGAACCCACCTGAATCATGGAAGAGAATAACTTGTATCATGATGATTCGTGCCCGCCATCAAAATAAGGATATTACGACTGCTGCCCAATGCTCCCTGAATACAGTAAAAACAATCAGGCATGAACTAGAGACTTGCAATGGTGACTACGAGGATGTAGCAAGAAGAAAGATCCCTAGCAGACGATCTGATTGCGTTCGTACAGCAGAATTCCTCGCAAATCTGCAGGAACAGGTGTTGAAGAACCCTGGCATTGGAATTCGGGCTTTGTTCGTGGAGTTGCTAACTGTAGTCAAGCCCTGGATAACAAGGGTAGGCAATGGTAGGCCGTATGTATGGCAGCAGGATTCGGCCCCTTGCCACACCTCTGGGAAAAGTCAAAAATGGTTGTCTGAAAATTTCTACGACTTCACCAGTCCAAATGTTTGGCCTCCAAACTCCCCAGACCTTAACCCCATGGATTATTTTGTATGGGGCGCAGTTGAAAAAGACACCAATCGCACTTCCAGTAATACAAAAGCCCAGTTAATGGATAAAATTAAAACAGTTTTTGCGGCCCTTCCCAGGGAGACTGTAGCATCAGCTTGTTCGAGGTTCCGAAGCAGAATTGAAGCTGTGATCGATGCTAATGGTGGTTATTTTGAGTAAATCTTGTTGATAGTATTGTAATTAACTCTGCCTGTAATGTTTTTTTGTCAATTCATTAAATTTAATAGATACAAAGATTTTCTTTTTCCTTACGAAACTGTCAAATTTATCCCGAACACCCTGTATATACTTTTATGACTGTAGTTGATAATACTCAAATTACCAACTGCTTACTTACAGGAAAAACATCTCTTTCTTAATAAACCAACAAGCTTTAAAGCTTTGATGATATCTTACAACCTGTTATTGAGAGTACTGGTGCATGTTGTGCACCCGTACTCTTTTATAGGGAATAATTCTGGATATAATTAGTGAGGCCATATTCCTCAAGTAGGCCCATGGATGACTAGAATGAGAATAAATTGAAACTGCTGATTCAGGTAATTGGCCTAGAATAGCATAAAGAAATAGCATTCGTATTTTTGATTATTGTGGAAAGGCATACTCTTTGTTCAAGTTGACTTCCCAAGGGACTTATCCAAAATATGAAATTTCTGTCTACTGTTGGCAGTGTAAAATCTTGATTTAGCTTTAAAATAGCAAATCGCTTTACATGGATTTTTTACATAGGTTAAGTCCCATGAGAACTGTAAATAACCTTGTTTGTTTCTACATATATTTTGCTAAATATTAATGTACTTAACCTGGTGGGAAAATGTTAATGTATTTACTATTTTAATGTCAAAAACAAAGGCAATGCTTTGCCATCGGAACTTTGTATATAATTATGTGTAAGAGCGCAGGAAAGTTGTTTACTAGTTTTGTGTATGAGAGAAGTGCAAACACCTTTAAAGTTAGTATCCAAGAGTGCCGCTAGGTTTAGAGAAGTTTCCACGGCCCAAAAAGACAAGAGAAGTATCAAAGAGGTCTGCTAGTTTTAGACAAGTTTATTAGCCTTAGTGCAAAGACCCGAGATCAGAAAATAAAAGGGGACAGAGATGAGCATGAAGGGCTTCCAGTCGTCAAGAGAGAGTCTTCAGAAGTCGAAACTAGAGGATGTCGGAACCAGGGCGAAAGCAAGCTGCAGACCAAAAGTGGAGTCCGAACCAGAGCAAGGGCGGCAGAGAACGAGGAGAGGCAAGGCCCCAGTTACTAAAGCAGGAGAGTTGAGATCCAGGTGCCGAGAGAGAAAAAGGCGAAGCACTGTTACCAAAGAGAGCCAAGATCAGTCATCGGCGATTAGTAGAGGTGGCGGCAATTAGAAGCAGAAGTGCCCGAAGTAAGGATCCAGAGGAGAATTTGCTCGTATGCTGAAACCTCTTATATATCGTATATGTGTTATTCGAGTACTGCAGATTGCAGTCAAAAAGCCCGCTAATATCCCAAAGTGATACCGCTGTATCAAGATACTCCTGAAGGAAGCCTAAAACTCAAGATGAAAGAAAAGCCATAAAGACTTTAGTAAAAGACTCTTGACTGAATGTACGAAACAGAGCCTCTGTAAGTTACTTCCCTTTGTATATGTATATTTTCTCTTATAATCTAGGAGATATGTTGTATATGGACTGTTAAGAATTAGCTTAACAATAATAAGAAATATCCATAAGAGAGTCAAATTAGCATGTTAAAAGTTGATATCTAATTTGTAAAAATAACCTCTTTGCGAATAAACTAGAAGTGTAATAAGTTGAATTTGTAAGCAGAGAATAAATAAGTTTTAGAGTTAAAGAGATTATTTAGTGTTGAAGTAAAAGGGTTCTAATTTTATGCTCAAGATTTTTTAAATGGGTAGAGAAAGCTATCTCCCTGTTGTTTGATTCATGTATATTTCATATTAATGTAAATAAATGTGTTTTAATTATTTGTTAAAAGAGTGCTGCCTGATCCTTTATTTTACAACTGCACTGTTCCTAAATAAATCGGACTTGTCAGTGGGAAACAACTAAGGCATTTAAAGTGCAGTTTTAAAGTGGAGCTAGACCTGCCGGAAGTTTTATTGTGTCTTATGCCGAATATTTGATATACTGATGGCGCAGTCTGACAAATAAATTTTTCAGTGTTCATAGGCATACGACTAATAAATACGGAAGATGGATAAACATAGTAAGCAAGAAAGATTATGAGAGAGAAAAAAAACGCTATTTAGGGCACTGCTAAATAGAATAACGGCATATAAAGTATAGAGAAAAGACATTTTAAAATAATAGCAACAAACAGCATATATTATTACAGCAGTGTTACTATGGTGTTCTTTTCTTTCATTTCATATACTGACTAATCAAAATAAAGTACAAGAATGCCACAAGTCCATCTTCATTGATTCTACCAAGGGTAGGAAAGTTTTGAAAACAAAATCATAATGGACTTTTATTCGCCCTAATGGCATATCTCTGAAGTATCATTGTGATGTAGTGAGAGATCCTCCCTATATAGGTCAAAGAAATAATGCCAACATCTCTATATCTTGCTTTGCTGACCTAGGATAGAAATGGAGAAGAATTTTTTCTTCTTGTGATTTGTTGTAACCTTACTGCACACAAAACGGTCCATTACATCCCAATGAAAAAGTGTTTTGTGATAAGGTGACTTTTATGCATACACTTTGTCTTATCATTTTGAAAGTGTTTTTCACACATAAATTTCATCAAATGAAACTTCTGCAAAAAACAAAGATGGAGGAACAAAGCCCAATGATGACAGTGTTTCAGACAAAGCTAATAGTGCAGTCAACCAGCTATGATAAATCCGACAATGCTATCAAATACTGTGGCTATAGACTATATATCACAGACATTAAAAAAAGGTCATCTATGCAATTCTGGTTGCCATTGGTCACATGCTCACTGCATAAACTTTCTCCCACAAATTGAAATAAACTGAAGTCAATCTAGAACAGATCCACAACCAGCACCTTGATGAAAAATCACCTGCCACTGATACCAGCTTGCTTCATAGCCTCATCATACTGATGCAACTCAAGACCATAAAATAATAATGCCATTGTCCTACAGTTCCATGCTAAAAGTGAAGAAAAACTGAAGCATGGCATCACCAGACTAAAGAAAAAATCCAGTTTGATCACAGTAAAAATCACCAGATGCCTCCATTTCAGACCCATGAACAAAATAAGGAATGGGATGAACTTTCCGCAACTGGTAAAAGTAACCCATGACACACACTGGCAAGTGATTCAGAACTAATGATGGCTGTGAACAACTTCAAAGTGATTTCTCCCCAATTGTGTACACAAGCCCTTGATGAATCTTGACAGACTTTATGTTCTCAGGAAGGGCTTCCCAAGATGAGTCTTTTGACTCCATGGAGGCCTGAATAATAATAATAATAATAATAATAATAATAAACAACTGGAAGAAAAACAGCAAAGTGGCAATGAAATATGGAATGTCAATTGCAAAAGAGGACTACTAGTGGGGAAATTGAGAACTATTAATAGCTACCTTGAAAATACAAGTACTAGAGAGATAATGTGAAAAGTTGAGATGGGTAATACTTGAGAGGCTGAAATTTGGATTTGTATACATTCTCTCTGTCATACTATGCCAGAGAACATTCAACTTAAAATCTCCCAATTACGACCTGCTTTGGCTTAAAATCTCTTTGCCTCATTATGTGAAATTCATATGCTGTCTTTACTAGTCTTTCAGTGCAAATAACCACTATGAACTTGTCAACCTCGTCTCCTTGAAAGTTGATGTCCTTCCAACTTTCCTAACAGTGAGGCTGTCTTCCTTGGAGATTTTAACATTCAGAATACCAAATGGTGTTCTTCTACAACAAAACATGCCAAGCAGACATAGATGCTGAGACATTTGCCATCACAAATTGTTCTCATGCCAGCCAGAAAACCCCAAATGCTATAGAGCTCTTCAATAATGATCCTTCCAATTATATCATGAAGGCTGTATCTCCCTTAGGCATTTCAGACCACAACTTTGTGGTTACCTCTTCTCCCACTGAGAAACAGCCATTCTTAACCAAGAGTTGTCTGGCATTATTAGAAAGCCAAGAGGGATGGCATCAAGATTTGCATATCTCACTTCCCTAGCTGAATCACTGCCCTCCAACCCAAGCAAATGCAATGAATGCATCTTTGAACTTCCTATGGAAGCATGTATTCCCCATTCCTCACTAAATCCTATCCCCTAATAAGCCCTTGGTTCTTCAAAAGATGGGCCAAAGCTGTGCAAATGAAGAACCAAGCATACTGAACTGACAATCATCAAGAACTTTACCTTCTTTCAATGCTTACACCAGGGTTTCTCAAACTGTGTTCCATGGAACACTAGTGCTCCACGGAAGGTGAGTAGGTGTTCCACAAGAAGGTCTGGAATTTGTCATTTTAGTTTTCTAAGCATTTTTCATGAATAAATATTTTATAGTAGAAATATTCTGATGAGAATAATATTCGTGAATATGTCGAAAAGCTCAGACCCAGAATGCCTAATAACATCTGTGTAGCAAATGTCAGTGACCAAGCCGTGTAATTTTAAACGTGGATGTATTCATGAATTATCGTTAATTTTCACACATCGAAACCTTTCAACATTTTTGAAAGGGAATACCGCTGTTTATGACCGGTCATAAAAATTGCCTGCAAGCGAATTATAACAATGGTGGCATATCCTCTGATCTCAAAACTGAAAGAAATGACATCTGTGTAGCAAATGTCAGTGACCGAGCGGCATATTTTTAAGCATAGAAATATTCATGAATTATCGTTAATTTTCACACGTCGAAATCTTTCAACAATCAGGAAAGAAAACACCACTATTTATGGCCGATATAAAAATTGCCTGCAAGGCTGCGTAAACTGAACGAAATACCATCTGTATTGCAAATGTTGGTGACCAATCAGCAAGGAAGTATAAAGAAAATTTTTCCACTGAAATTGAAGAACAAGGTAGTCTGTATCCAGTTCTCAGATCTATTACTACTGAATACTTTCTTCGCAAGTTTGTATTGCAGTGTGTAAGTGCTTGTTCTGAAACCGAAGTGTCGTGATTTTTTAAAAAGTAATAGGAATACAGATTTAAATTCTAATATGAAAAAGAGAGAAGGCACTTTGTTTAATTTTGGTACTAAGAAATCTCTTGTTAAAGGTGTTTGTGACGGAACAGATAGTGAGCGATCCACCTCAAGCCTACAAAGATCTCCAGGATGTACGAAAGGAAGAGAAAACTACCAGCAGACAGGAGAAAAAGTCTGCATTCACTCGTAAGTATTATAATAATATTATAAATATATTTGATGATCAGAATGGGATATGTCAATGAAAATCAGCACAAATTAATCTAATGATGGTTTATTGATGCTTCAATTAAAACAATTAAATCAAACTTTAATTGACGTTTAATTAATTATTAATTCATAAAAATCAGCTAAATTTCCAATTAAGTATTAATTAATACATTACAAAATAACCAAGGTGTTCCTTGAAAATTTCAGGATTTGTGAAGTGTTCTGTCGTAGAAAAAGTTTGAGAAACCCTGGCTTACACCAAAGTCAGAAACAGCTGCAAGAAAATCATCAATGCATTCAAAAGTGATTTCCATTCAGCCAAAAGCAGGAAACTTTCACTCTGCCAATATAGCAGTTGCACTTTTTGGTCTCTTGCCAAAGCAGTTGGCCATAACTTTTACCCAACACTGCTACTGCATCCAGATGGGTCTATTTGCATCGTCACAGAAAAAGACAATCTCCTGGCATGATACTTTTTCCTCAAATGCTGCATACATTATTTTGGTAAATGTCCCCAACCATTCCAAACATCCAACACTCAATGTCTCCTCTAACCTTTCACCAGAAAGTGATCAGGAAAATCCTTTCCAAATAAGATACCAAAAACTCCCCTGGCCCTAATGGCATTCCTCCAATTGTCTTAAAGATCTGCACTCAGAGGTTGACTTCTATGTCACTTCTTTATGCTTTCTTACTCCACTGACATCTACACTTCATCCTGGAAACCAGCTGACCAAGTATGGTGATAAATTCTTAACATCAAATTACCACCCAGTCTCTCTCTCACCTCAGTCTTCTCCAAAGTAATGTAGAGCACCATCAATCAACATCCAACTCTTATGCTACCTCGAAATACTCAACTAATAAATGAATGCTAGTGTGGATTATACCAATGCCATTCAACAGAGATCTACTTACCTATGTCACCCACCTCTGGAAAAGTACCACAGTAAAGTTTGTCAAATGCTAAGTGGTTGCAGTTGATATCTCCAATGTTTTCAACCAGGTCTGGTACAAGAGCCCATTAAGTAAGTTGCTATCATTCAGTCTTTTCCATGACTTCTGCAATTGGGTTGCCATTTTTCTCACTGGATGCATGTTGCAAGTGATGGTGGAACATTCCCTGTCTAACTATGCAAGTAGTCCCACAAGGTTCTGCCCTTTCACCTACCCTCTTTCATATATACACATACACACACCTACCCTCTTTCTTCTATATATATATATATATATATATAGACTCCTCCTCACTTGACAAGCTTTGCACCTATGTCACAAACCATCACAGCCTCTGCAACCCTTAATTCTGATTTCAAAACCATTCTTTGATAGGGTTTGGATAACCCTGTTAATTTCAATGCATGCAAAACACAGTTTTGCCGTATTTTCCACAAAAAAAGGAAAGGAAAAAAAAAAAAAAACATTCTCCCAGCCTTTGGCAACACCCAAATCTATAGCCAAGATGAGATTTCTCTCCTTAGGATTAGCCTGACATCAAAACTCTCTTGGCATAAACACATTATAACCAGTGTTTCCTCAGAATTCAAAACATTAGGATTGCTTTTACTCAAAGTATTATATTACCTCTGAACAGCTACTATCCCCAAAAATTATCACAAATCTGCCTATCCATCAAGTACCACTCACACATCTGAGGGCAGTCCTAAAAATACCTGGCATGAAAAAAGGGAACAATCAGACTTAACGACTCATTTCTTACCAACTCACTGCAACTGCTCTCACACAGACATTTATTATCTACTGCATTCATCTTCTATAAATATTTCCATTATAAATATTCATCAGAACTAGCTTCAATTATTTCTCTCCTGCCCCCTCTCTATCTACAAAATCCATTGAAATGCATGCAGCTGTCAACCAACACCCCCTTCACAGTCCAACTCCATACTCACAGAGTTTCTCTTCTTTCTCCTTCATTCCTGCTGAAGTGCATGAATAAAGCCTGTGTAATGTACTCCTTTCCCCAAGGAATACAATGCACAGGCTTTCAAATCTAATAAACAAGTTCCTTCTTTCTCAAGAAGGAACTTGAAGTTTGGTCAGCTTAAAATATGTACTAACATATTTTAAGATGACCAACCAACAAACCTTTTGTTATGAGTAACAACATAAAAGATATTGTGGAATGGGATTCAGCTCAATCTCTGATCCAGAGATTGAGCTTGACCACTACATCTAACGCTAACCACTTGGCTAATCACTCGGCCAGCCTGGCTGGTTGGCCAAGTGGTTAGCATATCCGCTCTCCAGCCAAAACGCTGTGGGTTCGAATCCCACTGTGGGCATGGATGTTTGTGATTGTCTGTGGAAACACCAGTGGTGGTTGGTGGTAGATGGCATTGGCATAGTTGTGGTGAGTTGGTGGAGACAGAGTTGTAGAGCAGGTGCCCTCCCTCGTCTGAGTCTATGGACTCCCTAGAGGTGTCAAATAATCATCATCATCATCAAATTCCTGCCATGTACCCTCAAGGGGGTGTACAGGATATGACAGTACTACATGAAAAAATTACATCATTACTAACTTCCTATCTACAATTTTCCTCCAAATCAGTCTGTTACTTGTTAAGACTCCAACATTATCAGATCTTATATTTCTATCATCTAAGGCACTTTGTACCGTATCAATCCACCTATATCTTGGTCTTCTTCTGGGTCGTTTTCCTGCCAACCTGGCAGAGAACACTTGTTTTGCTAATCTTTCCTCTCCCGTGTCAAATAATAAATAATAATAATAAAATGCTCATGAAACAACAACATATTTATTGGTCATTACATTAAGTAAAAAATATAACTTTTCACTACCTAAAATGGAACTGGTGGCTTCTTAAGAGTTAAAATAAAAACTATAAACGTTCGCACGTTTATAGTTTTTGATGCGTTAACCCCAAAGAAGCTACCAGTTCCATTTTAGGTGGTGAAACTAGGAGGTGTATTTTTACTTAATGTAATGACTGATAAATTTCCTGTTATTTCATAACGTACAAGTCACTTACTGATTCATTCCTCTATGAGGCAGAACAAAATCTATTCTTTATGAATTTTGTGCAAGTCATATATTCTAACAATCACGAGATGTTTACACTTTTTCAAATTTACTATCTACCCAGACATGTTATTATTATTATTATTATTATTGGTCTTTAAACTTACGTTTAAAGACTAATAATAATAAGCAACTTATGACGATGTGCATATGATTGGTGCAGTATTAACAAAAGATCACACTACCAAACGACAAAGGCAAGTCAACAGTTATTGAGTTGAAATGCTAATTCTCTGCAGCTGAATTCCATAATATCTGAAACAACCATAACAACATTCACTATATATTTCTTAGTTTTAACACGTTCACGATGAGGTGGCGTTTTGCCTATTCATCGTTCCAACAGAACTTCTCATTACCTGGCTAAATAACACAAAGTTTCAATGCCTAGTTGAATTTTATTGCTGGTTGTTTGCATGCCACTTTCGCGATGTCTTAATGACATCAAAAATTAGACAGTAGTTTTTAGTTAGATACTGTGTTTGCCAATGCAACATATAGTTTTACTTGAGTCCATTCAGCATAGTTTCTGTGGGAGGGAACACGTAATTCATTAGTTAGTGTGCCGTTTTTTATCCTAGTTGTCTCTAATTGCGCTATTTGAGAAATATATTAGACAGACTGCAAATGTCTCTGTACCTTATTTAGTAATACAATAAAACTACTTGCTTTTCTTGCATCTGCAGTATAGTGGATGTTGGGAAAGGCATGTTGTTTACTATGGGGAGTGAATAATTACACTGGCCAACAACAAAAAATTTTTTTTCTGCTGATTATGATCTGACACTTGTTTTTCACTGATTTGGGTGCGCTGATTTCAAATATTATTATTATTATTATTATTATTATTTCGGGCGACTCCAGGAGTCCTTAGACTCATCGAGGGAGGTCCTAAACATCATGGCCACATAACTATGCGATTACATTCTCACAGTATCTATCATACCTTGTCTTGAACTCGTTCACCGTCATAGCACCCACAAGACTCTGGCAGCTTATTCCATTCCACTCATTTACCACTCTAAAAGTAAAGAACCCAACTCTAACACCCCTGCTAACCACACTCTTGCCCAGCTTCCATAGGTGTCCCCTAGTTCTCCCACCACCAGTCCTGATCTCAAAAATATCCTCTGAATTAATCCTATAGAATCCTTTTAGCAATTTGAATGTCTCAATCATATCTCCTCTCCTCCGCCTATCAACTAGTTTCTGCAACCCACAAATCTTCTGTTCTCATATGGTTCATTCCATAGACCTGTTATCATCTTAGTCACTCGCCTCTGGATCCTCTCCACCTCCTCCCCATCAAGAAGGAACCGAGGTGACCAAACCCATTTTTCAAATATCAAACCCATTTTTCTCTATCACGTCAGGTTTTTCTTCTATGGCATTTTTTTTTTGCTAATTTGTAAGTTTTTGATAATTTTAAGGAGGCAGTGGTATTTAGAGGATCAAAAAAATCGATTTTTTAATATTATTTTCTGAAAGTATGTACTTTTAAAAATCTGTTCCTAACTTTTTATCAAGAAATTCAAAAAATTCCTGAAGATATAGCCTCTTAATTCAAAGCGGTGCGCAGATCAGAATAGTGCGCTCACCGCTCTCAGTTGTTAGTAAACGAATAAATGCATAAGAACCTGCAACGGCACGTACTGGCGCTTTGAATGCAAGAGAGGCCGATAACCGACCTAATACATTTAGGTGATGAAAAGTAGGCGATGACAACTGCCTAAAACAAATGAATGCTATATGCGTCATAGTGGACAAAGAACGATCGAAATCAGTCAAGCGTTAATAGATCATGAAAGTATGATGAGAGCTTATAACGTTTCAATAAAGTCTCTGGTTTTTTTTTGTCTTGTTAATTGCATGTTAGTTGGCAGTGAAGAAAACACATCATGTCTACTACTCGAAAATGTGTCAATAGTGTAGATTCCTTCTGTTACATTTGTGGCAGCTTTACTGTTCCCAGTCAAAGGACAAATATCACTGATTTCGTTAAGAAAGTGTACTTTGCATACTTTGACGTAAAACTTGCAGATCAGGACAATTCATGGGCTCCAAATAAAGTGTGTAAGTCATGTGTAGAAAATTTACAACAGTGGAGCAAGGGAAAATGCCAAAAATTAGCTTTTGACATTCCAATGATTTGGCATGAACCGAAAAATCACGTAGATGATTGCTATTTTTGTTTAGTTCAGACTTCTAGTTATAAGAAGAAGAATAAGAAAAAATTGTGTATCCAAATCTCGACTCAGCAATTCGGCCAGTTGCTCGTTCCAATGAAATAGCCATGCCAATTTATAAAGGACTTCCTTTACTTGAGAATGAGCATGATCGGGATATGCCAGATGATGTTCTTGAGGAGCAAGACCCGGATGTTGATTTAGACAATGAAAATTTAATTTCTAGTTCTGGACCGCAACGTTTTACTCAAGCGGAAATGAACGACTTATTAAGAGATTTGGGCCTATCAAAGGAATCATCGGAATTGTTAGCTTCAAGATTAAATGAAAAAAACTTACTGGAGCAAGATACGAAGATAACTTTTTATCGTAGCAGGGAAAGTAATCTTGTACAATATTTTAAACACGAGTATGGGTTTGTTTACTGTAACAATGTGTCAGGTTTACTAACTGAAATGAGTGTTGTACAATATCATCCAAATGAGCGGCGCTTATTTATTGACAGTTCAAGCAGAAGTCTCAAGTGTGTCTTACTACACAATGGGAATGCATATGGCTCAATTCCTATTGACTATTCAGTCCACTTAAAGGAAACATATGAGGCCATTAAAAGGGTTCTGAAGTTATAAAAATATACAGACCATAACTGGATCATCTGTGTGGATCTTAAAATGGTGAACTTTTTACTTCGCTTTCAAAGAGGATATACAAAGTTTCCGTGTTTTCTATGCTTCTGGGATAGTCAAGCTAGAAACCAACACTGGAGTCAGAAACATTGGCCTCTTAGAATATCCTTAAATGTTGGAGAACAGAATGTTATAAATCAACCTTTAATCGACAGAGAAAAAATCATTTTTCTACCTCTACACATCAAACTAGGTATTATGAAGCAGTATGTTAAAGCTTTAGATTTACAAGGTGACTGTTTCCAATACATATGTGAAAAATTTCCATGACTTAGTTATGAAAAAATTAAACCACAAATTAGAACTTTAATGAGAGACCCAAATTTCATCAACTCTATGAACAAAATTGAGAAAGAGGCCTGGACTTCATTTACGATGGTTGCGAATAATTTTCTTGGAAACAAAAAAGCGTGCAATTACAAAGATCTAGTGGAAACAATGCTTGAAAATTTCCAGTGCCTAGGTTGCAACATGAGCATAAAGCTACATTTCCTATACAGTCATCTTGATAGATTTCTGAGAATTTAGGTGCTGTAAGCGATGAACAAGGCGAAAGATTTCATCAAGACTTAAAAACTATGGAAGATCAGTACCAAGGAAGATGGGATTCTCACATGATGGCCGACTACTGTTGGAGTATTCAAAGGGATTGCCAAAACAGAACACACAGCAGAAATTGCTACAAACAAAAATTTATTCCCTGAAACTCATGTGTAAGTAAAATTGCTATTTTTTTTATAAATATTCTTGTAATTTTCAATGAATATCGTTAAGTAGTTATGTATCTAATTATCGGCCTCTCTCTCTCTCTCGCATTCAAAGTGCCAGTACATGCCGTTGCAGGTTCTTACGCATTTATTCATTTACTAACAAGCGAGAGCGGTGAGCGCTCCAATTCCGATCTGCGCACCGCTTTGAATAATAAGCTATATCTTTGGGAATTTTTCGAATTTCTTGATAAAAAGTTAGAAACAGATTTTTAAAAGTACATACTTTCAGAAAATATTAAAAAATCGATTTTTTTGATCCTCTAAATAGTACTGCCTCCTTAAAACTATCAAAACTGCAACGGCATGTACTGGCACTTTGAATGCGAGAGAGAGGCCCGATACCATTAGTACAACAAATTAGCAAAAATAAAATGCCATAGAGGAAAAACCTGACGTGATAGAGAAAAATGGGTTTGATATTTGAAATCAGCACACCCAAATTAGTAAACAAACAAGTCTGATATAAAATTCAGCAAAAATTGTGTTGGACTGTGTTATCACCCCGATGTGAACGTGTCTAAACTTTTTTTTCATGTGCGAGGTATATGTGAAACTTTTTAATTTCTTTTTTCATAAAGGTAAAATCAGAGGTGTGAGTTATATTCAAGTAAATATGGTAGACTATTAAATGGATAGCCTTTTGGCTTTTTATTTTAATTATGGTAGACTATATTGGTCTGTTCCAGTCTCATTATCCATTTAATATTCTCTTTTGAGGTCAACCTGGTTTTCTCTTTCCAATTGGTTTATATTTTGTTATTTGTTTAGGATACTGGGTATTGGTCATTTGGTTTACATGTTCTATCCAATTTTGTTTATAATTATTTAGTTTTTCTTCTACTGATTTTATTTTTAGTTCTTTTAAAATATCTTCATTCCTTTTTTTTTTTTTGTCTAATAATGCGTATTTTGCAGAGTTCCCATGAATCTCATTTCACTTGTTTTTATTCTTAGTTTATCTCGTTTGTTTATTGTATAAATTTTGCTGCCATATAATAACGTGGGTACTGCTAAAGTATTGTATACTTTCAAGTGTGTTTCTTTTTGAACAGTATTTGGATTGAGTTTTGTATTTATCAGGCCTACAATCTGTAAAAATTTTGAAGTTTTTAATTTTATGTCTTTTTCTCTTTCATATGATATTTCACATCCAAGACAATTGAAAGTATTTACCTGATCTATTATTTTATTATTAATAACTATTTTACTTCTAACTGAAATTGTCCACAAAATGCCACTGTCTTAGTTTTATCTATGGATATTTTCATTCCAAACTGTTCTATACTATAATGATTAATTATTACCTGATCATCTGCAAATAACAACATATTCATTTTGTGATTCTGGAAATTTCTATACCTGGATTGTTTAAGGTGTCCACTGTATTAATATTTCATTAATATAAATACTGAAGAGTGTTGGAGGCAGAGAGCATTCTCTTACTCCTTGGTTGATATTTTTCAGACATTTTTTCCTTTCTTTTTATTTCATTACCTTTGTACATGTACAATATTGCATGTAGTAAAATATTAGGTATATTTATTCTTTGTAATATATCAAACAGTACCTATCTTTTTATCCTTTCTTTTAGTGTTGCACGGTGATTAGCATTAATTTTAGAAATTATGGACTTTACAACCATGTTATAAATAACTATTTTAATTTCCCGACGTTTCGACCTTGTATATACTCGAGATCATAATATCGAGTATATACAAATATACAAGGACAAGCTGAGCTATATTTCACACAGTTAACTAAAGAAACAATGATTTGATCACTGGTTATTCTACTGGCATGACCTCTAGTGAAATAAATAAAAATAAATAAATTAAAAAAAAATACTGATAAACTTACAAATTAATTAATTATTTAGAAAATACATCAAAGCTAAATTCTATTTAAGATACCATCAGAGAAACATTCTTTCTTATAGATAGTTTTCTTAGTGACAATTATGTCTTATTTTTAACATTACAATTGTTATATTAGATTTAGCATTCTGGATTATCTACAGTCCTGTTTATAGTTAACTCTTGGGGAGAAAGGTTCCATGGGTAGAATATGTGCCTTCCATATGCTTGGGATTTTCAGGCCATCATTATTGTTTAGCTTGGGTGGTTGATAAGAATCTCACAGGCTTCCTTAAATTTGCGTTCGTATCATGTTTTGGTGTGATGTAAACAACTGGTGCTTTTCCAGTCAATTCTATGTAAAGTGTTCAGGGCATGATCAGAAATGCCAGTAGCCATAGTTATTATATTTAATGTGTCATTTATGTTCCTTTTATCTGACAGGAATCGTGCGTCCTGTTTCCTCTATATATGGTAGATCACAGGTGCAATAAACACGGTATACTCCAGGGTGGGCCAGTGGAGGGAGTGGGTCTTTGGATGAGTTGAGTAAGCTTTTTAATTTTGCAGGAGGTTTAAAGGTGGCTTTGAGGTTGTATTTCTGTAGTATTCTGTTTATTTTATCTGATGTCCCTTTAATGAAAGGAATGGTTATAGTTTTATTGTAGTCTGGTTTATCTTTGTTTTTTATTGAGGTCTTGTAGAGAATTTTTTAATAGTGTTTTGGCTCTAACCATTTTTTAGAAAAGTATTGCTGATAACTTTAAATTCGCCTTTTAGCGCTTGTTCATTGGAGCGATCTTCAAAGCCCTGTTTTTTAGAGTATTAATGACACCTAGTTTTTGTGCTGGGTGGTGATAGGAGATTATATGTATATACTGACCAGTATGTGTCAGTTTCTGATAAACAGTGAAGGGAAGACTGCGAGAAAGAAGACGTGTATCTAAAAACGGAAGTGTGTTCTATTTTTCAATCTCAATTGTGAACTGCATGCATTTGTGTTGTTTGTTTAGGTGGCTAAGGAAAGTGTCTAGTGGCCATGGGGCAGATTGCAAAAACATCATCAACATATCTAAAGCCAGACTTCAGGTTTTAAAGGAGAGGAATCTAGAGCATGTTGCTCAAAATGTTCTATATAAAATTCTAGTTGCAAGGCTTATACGTTGGTCATACATAACAGGTATTTGGGGTAGTTTCATACCCCAAATTTGGGGTAGTTTCATGCACCCAAATTTGTTGAAGTTAGGAACGTTTTTTAGAGCTGCTGATGATTCCTTGAACAATCTTTCGTATTTAAACTTGCTGCAGTGTATTAATTTTGTTTTATTCCAACGAATTCTATGGTGGGTATCTAAGGCATGGTATGCCAGCCCAGAGCGGCTGTACTGGTGAAACCTCAACAAATTTGGGTGCATGAAACTACCCCAAATTTGGGAGACTTACATTATGAGAACTTCAGCCCAACTGCCAAGACAACCAAATTAGCCTGCCAGAGGGCACCATTAGAACTTTAGGAACAATATTAGTTTCTTGCTTCCTTCCTCATTTGCTTTTGTTAGTGCCTGCATGCACATACCATATCTTTATGTTCCTGAAGATGGCAACGTGATGTTGCCGAAATATAGAAGTTATTCATTATAGTCACCTTTACTTAATATACTTTATATGTGTTGTTAATTCCGTAAACTAATTACCAGTTCCATATAAAAGTTGGCAATGGGGGGGGGGGGGATAATGGCATGCCCATGGCCTTCTTTTTGTAGGTAGGTTGTCGGTTACCATACAAAATAACCAGAACGTAATACATGCACAAAGAGCGCCGTTATATCTGGAGGGAATTTGTTCTATAAAAGGATTGTGTCATTGATTGGGACATTTGTAAAGAGGGCAGAGACATCAAAACTGACTAATAAATCATCTTTTTCTAATATAATGTCTTTGATTATGTTTATGAAGTGTTGTGTGTTTCTGATATAGGAGGGGGAATGACCTACCAACTCCTTGAGTGTTGATGCTAATTTTTTGGCTAGGTGATAATTCGGGCTATCTATACCTTTGACTATTGGTCGGAGTGGTGCTTTTTGTTTGTGTATTTTTTGGTAGACCATAAATTCTCGGAGAAAAAGCATAGTGCGAAAGTAATTTTTTGACCGTATCTTTGGGTCATGTAGTAATTGATTTAAGTAGTTTCTCTGTTTTCTTTTTTATTCTATTGGTTAAGTTGTAGTGAACAAGTTGGTATGTACTATTGTCCGAGACTAGCAGATTCATTTTTCCTAAATAAGTAGCTCGGTTTAGAATAACGGTGGCACTTCCTTTATCGGTTCTAGTTATTACAATGTTCAGATTTTATTTTAATGATTCATGTTTCGTTAAGTTGCTTGTTATTATTTTCTTATGATTTATATTTGAAATATTGGCGGTTTCTAAAAGTATTTTATCTACTATGTTATTGGGGATGAATCATAACCCTCTTCAATGTTACAAATAAAATCCAGTTTGTTCATCAATCTGGGTGCTAAAGCAAAATTTAGACCTTTGATGAGTAACGAGAGTTCATCTTTGTTTAAGGTGTGGTTGGATAGGTTAACTACGTTACTGTTACCTGCAGGCGATTGGTGGCTCCTGTTATTTCTTGCTTCTGGTTGGTTGCTAGCGTTCACTGTGAAGAAATTCGAATATGTCAGTTGGTTTTGTTGATCTTTTAGTATACGAAATTTAGATATGAGATTTTCTTTCTTAGTTTGAAGGATATGGTTCCCCATGTTCTCCATAATCTTTTCAAGGATAATCCAGATATCTGCATTCAAGTAACTTGAAAGTTCAGATTTTACATTTTGTACCTGGTTTTGAGTAACGCCCAAGTTTTTTCTTGCAGCCTGGATCTGTTTCTCTAAGTAACGCTTTCTCCATGTGGTGGTATATTCGTTGCGCCTTTGTTGAGGTAAATTTTCTCTTTAGTTTGATGCAATTCGGAATGATATTGCTGTCCCTACAACGATTTAAAAAAAGCCAGTCGATTGATCAAACCAGAAACATGAATCTTCAACTTACCTTATTGACTGCATCGCATGTGGGTCAAATCTCCATGAATTATCAAAATCCTTTCTTTTAGTGTTGCACGGTGATCAGCATTCATTTTAGAAATTATGGACTTTACAACCATGTTATAAATAACTATTTTAATTTCCTGACGTTTCGACATTCATATAAAGATCATCATCTGGAGTATGTACAAATATACAAGGACAAGCCGAGTTACATTTCACACAGTAAGCTAAAGAAACAATGATTTGATCACTGGTTATTCTACTGGCATGACCTCTAGTGAAAAATAAAAAAAATAATAAAATAAATAAATAAAAATACATCAAAGCTAAATTCTATTTAAGATAACATGAGAGAAACATTCTTTCTTATAGATAGTTTTCTTACAGTGACAATGATGTCTTATTTTTAACATTACAATTGTTATATTAGATTTAGCAGTCTGGATTATCTACAATCCTGTTTATAGTTAACTCTTGGGGAGAAAGGTTCCGTGGGTAGAATATGTGCCTTCCATATGCTTGGGATTTTTAGGCTATCATTATTTTTCAGATTGGGGTGGTTGATAAGAATCTCACAGGCTTCCTTAAATTTATGTTCATACCATGTTTTGGTGTGATGTAAACAGCTTTTCATGATCAGAAAGGCCAGCTTCACCATAGTTATTTTTTTTTTTTTATTGAGGTCTTGTAGAGAATTTTGTTAATAGTGTTTTGGCTGTAACCATTTTTTAGAAAAGTATTGCTGGTAATTTTAAATTCGTCTTACAGATCTGCTCCAATGAACAAGCACTGAAAGATGAATTTAAAGTTATCAGCAATACTTTTCTAAAAAATGGTTACAGCCAAAATACGATTCACAAAATTCTCTACAAGATTTGAATAAAAAACAAAGATAAACCAGACTACAATAAAACTATAACCATTCCTTACATTAAAGGGACAGCAGATAAAATAAACAGAATACTACAGAAATACAACCTCAAAGCCACCTTTAAACCTCCTGCAAAATTAAAAAGCTTACTCAACTCATCCAAAGACCCACTCCCTCCACTGGCCCACCCTGGAGTATACCGTATTCATTGCACCTGTGATCTATCATATATAGGGGAAACAGGACACATGATTCCTATCAGACAAAAGGAACAGAAACAACACATTAAATATAATAACTATGGTGAAGCTGGACTTCACCATAGTTGTTATATTTAATTTTTCTGATCATGCCCTGAACACTTTACATAGAATTGACTGGAAAAGCACCAGTTGTTTACATCATACCAAAACATGGTATGAATGCAAATTTAAGGAGGCCTATGAGATCATTATCACCCACCCCAATCTAAATAATAATGATGGCCTAAAAATCCCATACATATGGAAGGCATATATTCGTCCCATGAATCCTTCCTCTCTAAGAACAACTATAAATAGGACTTATAGAAAATCCAGGATCCTAAATCTAAAATAACATTAATACTAAAAAATAGGACATTACTGTTAAAGAAAAAAATCTGTAAGAAAGAATGTTTATTCATGTTGTAATTTATGAATAATTTTTTAAATCAAAAATAACAAATGTAATAATAGAAACATGACATCACTGTTACTGGAAGGAAAACTATCTGTAAGCAAGAATGTTTATTCATATAATCATAAATTAAATCTAGCTTGATGTAATTTTTTTTTTCCCACTAGAGGTCATGCCAGCGAGTAGCATGTGATCAAATCGTTATTTCTCTAGCTTTGTTTGAAATGTAACACAGCTTGTCTTGTATATTTATGTATGCTCCAGATGATGATCTTGATGTGAAGATTAAAATGTCAGGATAATAAAAAGAGTTATTCTAACACGGTTGTAGAATCCATAATTTCGAAAATGAATGCTGATCACCGTGTAACACTAAAAGAAAGGAAGACTAAAATAACTTTAAGCACAGCAAATGAAATAAATCACAACAAATACATAGAACAGTAAGAAGGCATGTTCACTCACTAAGAATGGATGTTTTGCCTGGGCGATCAGATGCTCAGAGAACTGAGTGACAAAGTGTGGTTCTCAGGTATGGAAGGGGAGGAAAGATTGACAAATGTGTATAGACATAATACAGCAGCGCACCACACTTTGTCAGTCAGTTCTCAGAAATTAATCAGTATCAATGTTGGCAATTTAGTGATTTTGTTACTAGATCTAACAACTTTTGAGCTCTCATAGGATACCCCCAAAACTTTTACTACGTACCCCCAAGGGGTATGTGGTAAAATTTTTGCAATGTATACCACAAGTTGAAAACCCCTAGTCTAGATGATGAAGAGGATTTTTTTGTAAGCAGATAAGAGTAGCTTTTTTTTTTTTTTTTGTATGGCTGAGAGATCTGTATGTTGTACCATTTTAAAACCAGAGATTTTTTTTTTCTTACGTGCTCGATATGTAGGGAATGGCAATGAATTTTTTTGTGGTCTAGATTTTTTGGAAAGGACAGGGAGGGGGGATTGAGAGATAGGCAGAGTGTTCTGCTGATATTGTTAAGGGGATATACACTTCCTCCCAAGTTAAAAATTCTTGTGCATTTAAAATCTTGCTTGTCAGACTTGATTCTTAACGATACTAACAATATGGTTAGTTTTGACACAGAGCCTCCCTATTCACTCTATCTTCTCTTGGTGCAGGCAGCCTCACTCAGTTTTACCATGAACTCGAGTATTTTACATGGCTATGGGATTTGAAATGAACTTTCCATACCTAGTAAAAATAACCTGTGATACACTAGTGAATAGATCTTAATTAGTAAAAGGTGTGAGCAACAAATATTTCTCCTTTTTCACTCCGCACGAACAATGTTGCTGATTCTGATATACCATGCCAAAGCATATACAATTTAGATCTCCTATTACCAACATTCTGAATTTTTTAACTGCTTTTTTTCTTTAAATGTTGATTTTCTTCAATCCAGATTTCTTAATACTCTTCAGACCACAAGTTATTATTGATTTCTCCCACAAAGCAACTCACACAATCACTCTTTCATCCATGTCTGGTCTGGAATTGTAAGAAGAATGCCAAGCAGGAGATACTTCTGTGTCATTTGCTTGGTTGAATTGTTTAACACCGTTCAGTATAAACACATGTAACTGAATGTATCAATGAAGTAATCTTACTGATACAGAAGCATTTATCCACATTCAACTCTAAATTCATCTCTTATTTAAACCTTGGTTTTTCCAAATGTTATGCCAAAGCAAACAAGGCATACCATAATTGACTTTCATCCAAATCTTTATACTTATTTTACTGCTTATAACAAAGCCTGAAATAGTTGCAAAAAAACTATCAACACATCCAAAACAGATTTTATGAGAGCTAAAAGCAGGAAACTAAAATCCTATCCAAATGAGTCATATTTTCTCTGGTGTCTTTCCAAAACAATCAGCCATAAATGTCAGCTGCTGTTGCTGCTGCTCCCAACCCCAGTTACACACCATAATCTATCTGAAATAGTTAACTACCAGCCACAATACCAGACAATGGTCATCATTATTTCAACACTCTGGACCTGTTCTAAACTAGCTCCCCCTCCAAATACTGTCGATGTCTCTCCTCTTGGCAACTCTGATCACATTCTTATTGACATCTGCTCTACATTTCATTCTCCTCCCAGCCAATCTCAGCTTCATACCTAACTGGGATGACCTCTGGAATTTTTATATCTCTTTTCCATAGTAAGATTACTACTTTTGCTTCCTGATCCAAACATCAGCACTAAACTGACAACTGGAATAATTCTCATTGGAATGGGAATCTTCATTCCTGACCTTTATAGGTACAAGATCTAGTTCTTTAAAAAATTTGCCTCTGCAGTCCACAATATAAACAAGGCATATGCTCAAGGGCTCAAATCAAGAACTCCAGCTTCTCATTTTCAGCTTACACTAATATAACTTTTTTACAAGTGTAAAAAAGTTACTGATTCCAAAGCAGACTTCATCAGAATGAAATGTGTACTCCTGCTTAACTGGTAGTTGAGCCTTCTGTTCCCTTGCTAAGGTTGTTGGGCAATACCCTTCCCAACAACCTTTGCTATTTCTTATCCTTGGGTTAGCTTATCATGATAAGCTAACCCAAGGATAAAGCAGATCTCTTGTTATCAGTACTGTTCTGCAACGCTTGTTTAAATGATGAAGTCAAACCTCCTCCATCACTACCATAAATTGCATGCCCACAGATCTTTTGCCAGAAGGGCATTAGAAAAATCCTTATTAATCTCGATAACAATAAGGTTCTATTGTTGGTGGTATTCTCCAGGTGGTATTCCTCCAGTTGTGCTGAAACTTATGTCCCCCCCCCCCAGAATTAACAGCCATCCTGCATTGACTATAAAATATAAGCTATAAACTATTAAATAAGCTATCAAATCCATCTGGCATCTACACAATGCCATGGAAGCAAGTTTTTATACAGCTTGTACCTAAAAAAGGAGACAAAATTCAGCCACCATTGCTCCATTGCTGTCAACCTCAATACTCTCGAAAGTTTTTTTAGGTATTATTTCTAGAAAAATTTCCATGTTACTCGTCTAACTAAATATTACTTTTATGGCTATTATTTTTGCCTAATTTTGTTTAGGAGTATTCCTTTTCATAATGTCATTGGCTTTTTACTCAATTTTTAGGGCATTACCGATGTTTTAAAGACAGATACATGAAGAATATTTGGGAAGAATACTTTTGGACATACCTTTGTAGAATGTTCCTGGTTGTCTTCTTATTCAGCAGCATCTGGTGTATGACGATATATATTTGTATTACTGCTGACGTATGACTGAAAGGGAGGGAGAGGGAGTTGGAAATGTGGAAATAGACAGATGTGGGAGAATTGAGGGTGAGGCAAGTGGTATGCCAATTTAAATCTGTGTTTTAAGGGTGGGCTGAGAATTCTTTGGAAAGAAGGTGAAAAATATAAATTTTTTTGGGAAAGAAGAAGGATAGAATATAATCCATCATATTCTATCCTCCTTTCCCCCAAAAATTTCTATTTTTCACCTTCCCAAAGAATTCTCAGCCCATCCTTAAAAGATTTTTTTTTTTTTTTTTTTTTTTAAATATTGATCCCATACTATACACAACAGGTAAAAAGACCTATACACACATCAGTGGTGTGTGTTAAGTGCAGGTGAGGACTGAGATAGAAGTTTATTTTTGCATTTGTATTGAAGAGTTGTAGATTGTAAGGTTGTACAGTAGTTGTTTGGAAGCACTTCATGAGGAAGGCTGTTCCAGAGGACAGAAGTGGATGAAATGAAATAGAAAAAGCAGAAGCACAGCACGCTTGTAATTGTGCATTAAAGGGATTGGATGGGAAGCAGCTGCTCTAGTATACTGACGAGTGCAACAGCAAGTGGGGGGAATGATAGTTGCCAGTTCAGTAGATCAATGAGTATTAAAAAATCTGTGTAATAGACACAGTGCAGTGTCTGTAAGCTAGAGGTTAAAGTGAATCTGTAAGAAAGGTATCATCTATGAGCCAAATTGCTCTCCTCCAGACAGTGTCAAGGATTTTTAGGGAAGCTTTAAGTGCACCACTCTTAACATGTGAGTAGTATTCTAAGCATGGGCAGATTTGAGATTTGTATATGGTTAAGAGGTGGTTGGATGTAAAATAGCATCTTGAATGATAGAGAATACCTAGTTTTTTGGAAGCTGAGGAAACTATTGATGTGATGTGTTTATGCCATTAGAGAGTGGAGATAAATGTCAGTTGAAGAGTATTACTGGGGTTAAGGATAGGTGAGCTGAGGTCGCTTTTGAGAGAGAAAAGGCAAGATTGTGTTTTAGCAACAGTGAATATGACAAGACCATCCTCTGTCCTCACCATATTAAAGAATAGTATGTAGATCAGTGTTAAAGGTTCTAGTAGATGTTATAGCTTGGAATGCCAGTATTATGTGGTTTGTCAAATGAATAGGATGAATGGAGAGTAATATCATCTGCAAAGCTGTGGTGATTGACAGTAGGTCATTTATGTACAAGAGGAGAAGAAGAGGGTGACAGGACACAGCCTTGAGGTGCTTCTGCATTGATGGCAAAGCTCAAAGAGTGGGAGCCATCTACCATGACTTGCAGAGAATAACTAGAGAGAAAGATGGCCACCCAGTTATAGAGGGTGGCAAGGAGACCAAAGGATACAATTTGTTTAGCAGGGCTTGATGCTAGACATGGTCAAAAGCTTTGGAAATGTTAAGAGTGACAGCACAAGTTTCCCCAAACCTTTTCATGGCATGTATCCAGTGGCGGGTAATGTAAGCTAGGAGTTCAGCCACGGACTGAATGATATAATCCATACTGATGGTCACTGATTAATGGATGGGCCTTCAAGTCCTGGAGAAGTTGACTATTGATGAGTTTCTTCATTATTCTGGAGAGGACAGAGGTGATGGCAATTGGTCAATAGTTTGACGGTAGACTTTATCTTCACATTTTTTTTTGGAAAAGGCTGGATATAAGATGGCTTGAACACATTGGGATAAGTACTAGCTAAAAGTAATAAATCGTAGAAATGATACAGGCAAGTGTTAACTCTATTCAGTGCACAATATTTGAGAAAGATTGGAAATATGCTATCAGAACCAAGAATTTGGTGAAGTAAGAGTGGTACCATCAGGATGAGAGAGAGAGAGAGAGAGGTGGAAGTGCAAGTGATCAAAAGTTGCATCCAACAGCCTTGGCAAGGGACCAGAAGGCACAGATTCCACTTGGAGAGGAGGAAAGTTTTCTGCTTTTAGCCTTAATAAAATATGATTTGGATTTAACTGATGACTGTTTTGCATTTGTTAGTTGTGTGCTTTGTATAGGTGGAGTATGAAGCTGGAGTTCTTGATGAGAGCTACCTATGGTATGCTGAAGTCTTTTTCTTCAACTGCTTTGATACACTTTCCTTGAACCAAGGTCTGAAGAACGGACAAGGATTATGAGAGATGAAGAGAGTAGAATGAGAGATGAAGGCCTTCATGCCTTCATCTCTTCATGCAGGAGGAATCGTGAAGTGTAGTTTGGGCACTGGAGGTGGACAATAGTGGATGTAGCTGCAATCTGGGTTTCTGTTAAGAGTAAGATGTTTATTCAGGTTGTGACTGGATGCATCTTTTTTCGTTGGGATTAGTTTATGAAGGAGATTCATTATTGCTGCAGTGTCAGTGTCATTTTTTGTAAGATTCTTCATAAGTTAAATCATGGTCAGATGGAAGGACACAGTGAAAGTGTGCAGTAAGAGGAGACTCTTGGGCATGACATTCAGAAAGTGACCACTCTCCATGGCATCTTTCATGCAGCCTTGACAGTCTCAGTGGCAACAGGATTATGTGCCAGTTGACCAGGAAGCCTTCTGATTCATTACTGCCAAGTTTGCAGCCCATGCACTAACTGGTGGCTGGTCTGCAGCACCACCATTTTAACTGATGTACTCTCAAAATGGATGAGGTTATGGGTCTTTAGGTATGACAGAATAGTATCACTCACACTACATGGATGGGGGGGGGGGGGCTATAGAAATCAGAATCTCTACTCTAGAGACCAAATATGGCATTTGTCACTTCAGACTTCCAAATAATATAGGTGGTGGTATTTCATGGAGCAATGAAGGTTTTTTATTATTATTATTATTATTCATGACACCTCCAAGGAGTCTGAAGGCTCATTGTGGGAGGACACCTACCGTACAACTCTCCATCTCCACTGCTACACGGAACCTCTATTACCAATCACCTACATCAATGCCATCTACTACCCACAACTACCACAACCACAGCTAGTATTTCTTGTCTGTAAATTGCGCGTGTTCTGAAGGGCCGATTTGTCTGTATGCGGGATGAAAAAATCCGAGTTTCTGGGAGAAAAAAACCCTTCTACCTCCATATGAGATCGGCTAACTCACCTTCGATTGAAAAAGTCCATATAAAGATTCCTCCCGTCATGATGAGAATCGAACTTAGGCATTTTCTAATCAAAGGGCGCAACGTACCGTAGTTCTTCCAATTGCGCTAGAGGCGATATACCACTTAGTAGGGACAGTTGGCATTTCCTTCAACTAGGAAGGTATCCCTTTGTAGTGGGAATACTTGCCGGGTTTGCCACAGTCCCTTTTATTCCAGTATCATTTCAAGACCAGCTTTCTCTTCTTCAGCTGAATATCATCATATACAACTTATCTTGAAATAAACATATACATTCATAGCCTCTTCAGCATCTAAAAAACTTGTTCTTTTTTGTTCAAAACATTACTTCTCTTTTGCTCAACTCCTAACACTTTATATGTCATATATCCAACCATCTTGGAATACTATTGTACTTTTGGGGTAGTGCACCCAAAACTCTCCTTAAAAAATCTTGATGATATACAAAGGAGGGCAATGTGCTTAATAGGTGATCTCTCTCTCTCTCAGACTTCTTTCAGTCACTTTCCTCACTGAGTGCAAGCTTCAGCGCTTTAAGAAACACATCAATAGATTACTTCTTTCTCCTTAATCAAATTACCTGCACATGGGGTTGTTGTTATAGGGCCTGTAACCTTTCATGTGTGCAGTTATTATATATAAAAAAATACACCAATGGTTCTTCTGCTATACTATTATCAGCTAAAAAAGTCAATCTCTGGCCTCTTTTTCCTCTCAAATTCTTGCATATTTGATTTTGATAAAAGTCTCTCCCATCATTCCAAACATCATCACACTCAATGCCCCTTCTGACTTTCCCCTGAATGAAATTAGAAGAACCTTGTCCAAATTGGATACCAAAAAGTCGAGATTCCATTATTCACCTGATCTTGATGGCATTTCTCCAGTTATTTTGAAGGTTTTTGTTCTAGAGCTGATACCTTTTCTACATTCTCTTATTTCACTGGTCTTTATCTAACACCATGGAAATTAGTCCATATACAACCCACTCCTAAGAAAGCTGACAAAACCTTAGCATCAAAATGCTGTCCAATTTTTCTCATCACAATTTAAAGTAATAGAGAGAACCATTAGCACTCAACTCCTACACTACCTTAAGCTCCCAATAAAACTATCTCAAACATATGCCTTGACAAACATCATGTACAATCCATCTGTATGAGGATTGACAAACTTTACTATCCAATTGCTATCTAACTTCTCCTGCTGCAATTTTTTTAGACTGAATTGAGATGAAAGAAACTGGACACTAATACAGAAAACCATTAACACTCAAATCCTACACTGTCTTAAAGGCTAAACTAATAAATGATGATGAGTAAGGATTCTCCTACTGTTGATCATGAGGCATCTACTTACCATTACCCATCTTTAAATAAACGGAAACGTTTGCTAAACTACAAGAAGTTACTCTTGATATCACTGAGAGCTTTTGACTGGATATGGTACAAAAGTCCAAATAAGCTTCCTGACTGAATGCACACTATAAGTGATAGCAGAATTGCTTATCTAAAAACTTTGTAAATAATGTTTGGGTTCCACAAGGTGCTATTCTCTAATTGGATTAGCAGTCAACTGGAGTGGATAATGACCCACTCCAGTTGACCACTCCAATACATAGTTTTGCTGATGACAACACATTACACTCAAACTCATTTGACAAACCCGGAACTATACAAACACCACAACCTCAAGAATATAACTTCCAATACTGTAAATTTTGATCTCCCCATTATTCTCCAATAAGATTGAGATAACATGCTAGCAAAACATAATCTTAATTTCCATTAAAAAAAAAAAAGGAAAAAAAAACTTTTAATCTTAGTTTTGGCAATACCCAAATTTCTCAACAAAATGAGATTGCCCTTTTGTGATTACTCTAAGATCAAACCTATATTTCATGAAAATTATGGAAACAACTACTGCATTACAGTTTTCATGATGTATTCTGATCACTGTGTAAGCATGAAGGAAATGACAAACCTATATTGACATAAACATCTTTCAATTATTACTTCTACAGCATTTAATACCCAAGAATTAGGATTTCTCTACTGTTCAAGCCTTTACTTCTTTACATCTACTAACTTTAAACAAATTCAACAAATCTGACCAATTGAAATTACAGAAATTTGTTCCGGGATTTCAACTCTGAACATTCATTCTTCAAATCAAACGAGAACAAGTTTCTTCTTTCTTTTAAACCTTCGGCCCATCAGTCAACCATAGGCTGGCCAACCTCTTGTGTATGAGATCATCATAAAAACTTAATTATGTCATACTATTACAGTACTGTACCCTCATGGGGGTGTACATGATTAGATTCTATCATCAGGAAGGTGATGATGAAAAGTAGTAGTGGAAAAGCTATGAAGCGGGCAAGTGTATGAGGAATATAAGGCTCAAGCTAGGAAAGTGACTGGCATGTTAATGAAAGAGAAATTAAAATATTCTTCTTCTCTTCCATGTGGAGCTGTCTAAAGCAAGTTCTTTCATATGCCAACGGCTTTGAAAGTCCAATGCAGTTCTACTAAGGATTTTATGCCATGTCTTTCCCTGGGTCTTGTAACCTCCATAGTGCCCTCAAATACTAGGCAAGGAATAAATATAAATTAAAGATGCCAAGAAATTATATTCTTGGTTTAATCCTTTATTGAAGTACAAGCAAACAAAGTTTGTGCATGAAAGTTACTTCACATGTGTAAGGAAAGAAAGTTACTTTCCTTCCTTACACTTAGATAAAGGATTAAACCAAGAATATAATTTCTTGGAATAATCTTTAATTTATAGTATTAACCAAATGGGAAAACTTTCAATACCAGGCAAGAAATTCTGTCCAGTTACATTCACACAATGTGGCCAAGCCAATGGAGTTTATGCTTTTTAACTGTGTTAAGAACTGTTAGGTTAGGGATATTCAAATCTTGCAGCACTTGTGCATTAGTCTTATGTTCTGTCCAATGAGTTCTGTTCATTTTCCTGAAGCATTTAATTTCAAAAGCTAACAGTTTCCTCTCTGCTTCTTTTTTTAATGTCGAGAGTTGAGAGAATATATTTTTAGAGTTGTAGGAATTTTGTTGTTATTCCAAATTTTATTAAGTTTATTCATTAGTTATCATGCTATAGAGAGGTTGGTTTATTGTTGCTATACTCTGTTCCACTTCAGGATTGCAGTAAATCACTTCCCTATAGGAAACATTCAATTCTACCAACAGAAAATACTCCCTTCTTAGGATGCAATTAAAATATTGTTTGGACATAAAATTATGAGGTGTTTAGTTTTTTTTAAATTAAACAGAATTCATAAAAAAAATTAGTACTACTTTAAAAATAACAAAACTAACTAAATAAATAAACTGGCTGATTGTTTTAATAAATCAGATCACTCCATGGTCATGCTACGATTTCAAACTCAAACATGTCGGATGAGACAGGTGTTAGATTGTGACTCCAGATTTTTTTATTTGAAATTGTCATGGGGAAAACATTGACGAGTTAGTCAAAGCAAATTTTGATGAATATTTACATGAAGCTGTGAGCTTTGCATTCTGGCAAGACCAAGGAAGAGAGTGTCACAATGGTGAGCAAGCAGCTAATCCCTGTTTCAAAGAGATCCATCTTCAGTGCGAAAACCAATGAAAAGGTCACACGTGATGTACACAACAACCAAAAAGCAGGCATGACAGGGACTTAAACTTGCCCAATCCAGTGCAAAGCACTCAAGGCCAAGATTTGATGACTTCATCTGGTGTACCATTTGCCAAAAGATTCATGCATTTTTCCTCAAATGGTGGATCTTGGTTTCAGGTATTTCAGCAATGTGCATTGGCCGTCATAGAATGAAAGGATGTAATTGCTTGGTGACACTGATATCTTTGAAAGTGGAGGAATATACATCTTCTTTGCAATAAGCAGGCTGCAATCTTAAAGTGGAACAGAGCATTCCCCTAAGTCATTTAAATTTGCATTCAAGTATGCCCCTAGTTAATTAAAACCAGTAACTTGTTTTATGATTTCCTGATTAGAATATTAGAGGAGGCAAAAACTAAAGTCCAAGAAAAATTCCTAGATGTTTCATTGTGTGGTCAGAAGGAGATATAACTGTAGAAGAACAACCTTGCTGGATGGAGCAAGTTATTGGATGACTGTGACTGATGCAGATGATAAAATAGAAATGTTTAGTTCTTATTTTATTAAGATGTTTCATTCTGAAAAAAAGAAAGTTATTTTTGGAGAGAAGGGGAATGTTCAGGTATTAGAAGTGAATAATACATATGTACATTCACTGAGTCAGATTATAGATGACTATCTTTGCAAACTATGACATAACATATAAAACCGATAATTCCAATTCAGTTATTTGCAGTTTTAATAATTTTCTAAGCATCAAATTCAAATGACTTTGGAAAGCCTGAAACTCAATATTCCAATGTCTGTTATTTGCAAGTTTGCTAATCATTTCCATATTAAATACTTAACACTGGGGAAAAGTCCAAAAATCAGCAAGTGTGTTCATCTATAGTTTTACTGATTATATGACCATGAACTGCTCTTCTCCACACTCATACCAGATTATTCTATACAACTGCCTCACCCCACAACTAAGGCAATGCCACTGACTTGTTTGTTTAATGAATGTCGTGCTGCTCAAATTGTCCTAAGGAGGGGAAGACTGCCATTTTCTATGTGGTAAAATGGAGGCATTAAACCATAGACCAGAATTGGACAGATAATGGTGATATTATTCATGGAGCTCAGAATGAATCTGTTAAAAAGCAGCTTTTACAGTTAGTCTGATCACATTTCATAATAAAATACCATAAGTAGTTAATATAGGACAATGAATCTACTTGATTTTTTTGTCTGCCGTAGCATTCAAATAGGGTGAACACAGAACAAGTTGTTAAGTTGTACCGATTGGGTCTAGACATCACATTGGCAACGTGGATTGGCAAATGCCCGAGCATTATCACAGCACTGCATATGAGGGCAATATTATGGAGGAGAAAGAATCAGATGCAAGAGGGTTCAGCACAGGACTACTATAATTCAAACCTTTACATCAACACTGTTGTATAGAATGAATGGAGCTAATTGTTCTTCAATCGACAATTTTCCTCCAATCTATTACGTGTGAGCACTCCAATATTGTCATATATAACATTCCATTCTTTTAAGGCACTTCTGACTGAATCAATCCACCTAAACCTTGTCTTCCATTAGGTCTCTTTCTTACCATCTTGGCATCACACATCAGTTTCGATAACCTCTATTCACCCATTCTATTTCAGTGGCTATACCACCTTAGATTAGCTCTGCTGACACATTCTCGAATGCTAACAATATCAAGTTACTTTCTAATAGCTTCATTTTTAAACTGATTTTGCCATTGGTTCACTCCCCTAATCCAACTGTCACATCCATAACTTAAAATTGGTTTGAACGCTCTCTTGCATACTGCTAGTTAGGTGTTTTAGCTAATTTCTCTATTATTCAATATAAATTTACTTAGTTGGCTACCCGCCATACCAATTCTGTTGTCTATTTCCAGATTTAACCTGCCATCTTCACTAACAACTGTGCCTAAATAGCTGAAATATTTCACTTGTTCTATAGGATCACCATTCAGAATGCAGTTGAAAGTTTTCTATGCTCCTGCCTATTTTCATAGTTTTGGTCTTTTTGTGGACCAGATGGCGTGCAAACAGAATTTTTAAAATTAATAGAACCAGAAAACATCAAACTTCTTGAAAAACTATTTAATAAAATATATGAACGCGATGAATTTCCATCAGATTGGCTCAAATCTACATTTATCACTGTCCCAAAGAAACCCAAAGCGAATTCCTGTGGTGACTTCCGACTTATTAGTCTAATGAGCCAAACATTAAAAATATATTTGAAAGTAATTCAGAATCGTATTTATAGAAAAAGTGAAGAAACTCTAAGTGAAATACAATTTGGCTTTCGGAATGGTTTTGGTACTAGAGAGGCCCTTTTCTGTACCCAAATATTGATACAAAAATGCATAGAAAAACAGAAATCTGTCTTTATGTGTTTCATAGATTTTGAAAAAGCATTCGACAAAGTCAGACACACTAACTTAATAGAAGTCCTTCAACAAATAAGGCTAGACGAACAAGACATAAGACTAATAACAAATCTGTATTGGAATCAGTCAGTTACCGTTCAATTAGACAACATTACCACCAGTGATATTAACATCAAAAGAGGAGTGAGACAAGGATGTGTGCTCTCACCACTCCTGTTCAACATATATGCAGAGGTAATCTTTAAAAAAGCATTGGAAGAATGTTCAGAGGGAATCACAATAAATGGAAAGATTGTTAACAACCTTCGATATGCAGATGACACCGTGCTAATTGCAGATAATATTATGGATCTCCAAAAACTCATTGACAGAGTATACACAGAAAGCCAAAGAATGGGAATAAATATAAACATCAACAAGACAAAATACATAATCATCAGCAAACATCCAGCCTCATCAATGAAACTGACACTCAATGGGAAAAATATTGATCAAGTGTCAAGATATAAATATCTTGGTTGCTGGCTTAATGAAGCAGTCCTTCATGAAAATGAGAACATTATTCTGCAATAAAGACCTAAACATGGAAGTCAGATGCCGAATGCTGAAATGCTACGTGTGGTCTATTCTGCTCTATGGAGTTGAAACATGGACATTGAAAGCGACAACCATCAAGAAAATCGAAGCCTTTGAGATGTGGCTATACAGAAGAATGCTAAAGATATCATGGACAGAAAAAATTACCAATGAAGATGTCTTAAAATCCATTGGCAAAGCTAAACATCTTGTACAAATAATCAAGAAATGAAAAACATCATATCTTGGCCACATCATGAGAAACAGCAAATACCAACTTCTACAAACTATTTTGATAGGAAGAATTGGTGGCAAAGGAACTAGAGGAAGAAAAAGAATATCATTCATGGTTTGACAACATCAAGACGTGGACAGGAAAGAGCAGTGCACAACTGCTCAGATTAGCACAAGAGCGCAGTTTGTTCGCCAAGATGGTCGCTGACCTTCGATAGAAGATAGCACAATAAGAAGAAGAAGGTCTTTTTGTTGCTGATTTTCATGCCAAATTTGTTACAGCTGTTATTCAATTATTATTCAGCTGTTATTCAGTTAGTGAATCCTGGAGACTTGCACTAGATGTTTTTAGGAGTAGAATATCATCTCCATAAAGCAAAGAGCTAAAGTTTGACATCTCCAATTGTAATATCAGGTCTGATGCCGCTTTTTATCATAACGTGATCCATATAGATGATGAATAAGAGTGAAGATAATGTGTATCCTTATCTTATCCCTGATTTTATATCAAACAGTCTTTCTGTATATTTTTCATTCCTAACTCCTGGCTTACATCTTAAATATAGAATATGTATTGCTCTGTATAACAGTCGATTTATTCCATATAATTGTAGTGTTTTGAACAACTTTCTCTGGGAACTTCGTCGTATGCCTTTTCCAGATCTACAAACTTAATTAAGTACATATCCTTGTCATATTCCCGATTGCTCAATTATTTGTCTTAAAGTGAAAATCTGATCCTGACAATCTCTATTTGATGTGAACTCAGCTTCTTCTCCAAGTTTCTCTTCTACAATCTTACCTGGAACACTTAGTAGAGAAATTCCTCTGTAATTCTCGCATTCAGTTTTATTTCCTTTTTATAGATGGGTACTATGAGAGCTCTATTCCAATCATCAGGAATTGGACCTTCTGACCAGGCCCTCTGAAAATTTTCTACTACTGATCTGCACTGCTTGTTTCGTTTAGCAGTCTTTCACAGTAATTACTTAAGACATCTAGGATATTCATATCTTCAGTTTTCATCTCACCTTAATCATCTTTAATCCCTTTTCTCCTTTCCTCCATTTCTAAGCTCCTTCAATAGCTTCTAGAACATTTTGCCATCTACCTGCTTATTTTCCATGTTCTTACCAAAGTCTTCCCATAACTTTTGTTTAACTACTTTTGTACACAGCTTAGCTTTCCTACATTTTTATCTATATTCTTTTATGGTATCTGCCAACTCACTTGCTAGGAACTTTTGGTATGCTTTCATCTTTTCTAGGACTGCTTCTATAACTTCTTGTGTCTACCATGGTGGTGGTCTTATTTTTATATATCCTTGCAGATAACTTGCAGACAGCTGAATCTGAATCAATGTCTTCTTCAGTGTTTGCCACTGAGACTCCAAGGTTTGGTTCTTGTTTTCAATTTGTTTCATAGTTTCTTCAATAATGTGTGTATTATCAAGTCTACAATCTACATGTAAAAACTGCTCAACTTTAATTCTTTTTAAAACTTTCTTACATACTGTTCTTTTCAATGTGATATCCATTTTTATTGTGCTTAATACTAGTTAATGGTCACTTCCAATATCAACTCCTCTGTACACTTTTGTATCATGAATGAGCATGACAATATTAACAATGACATAGTCAATGAAGCTTTTCTTATTTCTTGTGTCTTCTCTCCATGTGAACTTGTGCACATCTTTATGTTGAAACATGGTGTTTAGTAATGACTAGTCTGTTTCCTGAGCAGAAGTCAAGTAAATACCTACCATTATTATTAGCTTTGTCCTTTTCTCCAAATTTTTCCAAAAAATTCTAGATGTTGAGTTGGAGCTTGTTCCAGTAACAGACTTTTCACCGTTTGCCCTGGTTCCCTGATAAAAACAGCTGGGGGGGGGTCCTTGTTTAACCGAGTGATACCCCCAGCTGGCATGAAATTACATCGTTGTATTTTCAGGATGTTATTTTCAGGCAATAATGATCAAGGAAAGGAAGGAGTAGTGATGGCATTCAAAGAGTAAAGAGTATTTAAGTCGATTTGGTTGGCTAAGTTCCAAATTGCCAGTCCATCCTTGTTTGTTCAGTAGATACCTACAAATGGGGTGCGCCATGTGAAAGTAAGGATTGGACATTAGGTCAGAAGCTCCAGTCAGTTCTAAAACATTCCTGAAAGGCAATCTGGAGGTCTCCCCCCCAGTTACTTGGCTTTGAACCTTAGGTGCCCCCCCCCAGGGCCCATTAGTCAAGGATATCAGTTTTCAATGTAGTAGCTAAGTATAAGGTTTTAAACTTTGGGAATACAGATAGAACTCTGGAGTATCAGAATTTCATTCATACACACCACATCTTATGTTTTAGTAAATTAGATGACTTTTATGTCATCTAATTAAATGATACAATGTTATGATTAAAAAAAAATGGAAAGTGATACAATTAAATGTATTAATCCCCCCCCACCTCACCCACCTTCTTCTGCTTACAATATGTAAGGCAGTTATTTATAATTAAATGCACTTCTCTTCATCTCCACAAAGAATAAAAAAAAAAAAAATGTTTATTATTTAAATTAAGGGGATATTAAATCCCCCATTATTTCAAAGCTGAATAAGAAACTCAAAGATCAGAATCAAAGGGTTTCATGCTGAATATAGTAAACTATAAAAGTTTCGGTGGATTGTAGCTTACTCTACAATCCGCCGAATCAACTAAAGCACATAGTTCAACACATAGCAAAGGTGGGTAAAGTTCTGATCACTATTCTTAGTATTTCCAATAATGCAAAACACATCTCCTAGGAGATGTATGATGTTATACATTATGGTGGAAGGTCACTACCCAGACCGGTTTTGACCTTTATTGAGGTCTCATCAGTGAGTAGGTAGACCAGGTAATACTGAGGTTATAGCGAAAAGAACTTATATACCTTGCTATACGAGTTGTCAAAAAGGCACACCCATAAATTATTTAAATAAAGAGCCAACAGGCTTCACTTCGGCGATGTAACATTATTTAAATTAAGGAGATATTAAATCCCACATTATTTCAAAGCCGAATAAGAAACTCAAAGATCGGAATCAAAGTATATAGTAAACTATAAAAGTTTTGGCAGATTGTAGCGTAAGCTAAAGCACATAGTTCAACACTAGGGCAACACTTTGCTATGAGTTGCCCTAGTGTTGAACTATGTGCTTTAGCTTACGCTACAATCTGCCGAAACTTTTATAATTTACTATATTCGGCATGAAGCTCTTTGATTCCGATCTTTGAGTTTCTTATTCGGTTTTGAAATAATGTGGGATTTAATATCTCCTTAATTTAAATAATGTTACATCGCCGAAGTGAAGCCTATTGGTTCTTTATTTAAGTATGTTTATTATTATTAAGAGAGAGACCTCCAGGGAGTCAGAGACTCATCGAGAGAGGCCACATACTATACACACCAGCTATTATACTTATTCTTGAATTGATTCACACTGCTTGCGCTCACAACATCCAATGGCAATCCATTCCAATCATGCACCACCCTATGAGAGAAAAATCTAGCCCTCACCCCCCCCCCCCACTTCTTAGCAGCATTCATTCTTAGCTTTCAAGGATGCTTTCTTGTCCCCCTCCTCACCCTCCATAAATTGAAGAATTCCATCAACTGAAATCCTGTATTGCCCTTTCAGACGTTTGTCTTTCCCCTCTTTCTCCTGTTTGCTGGTGTCTGCAGTCTACAAATTCTCAATGTCTTCATAATCAGTATTCCATAATCTTCATAATTCTGATATAATTTTTAACACTCTCCTTTGCACTCTCTCCAGTATATCAGAATTACAATGGAAACCAGGTGACCAGACCTGTGCTAAATAGTCCAAGTGAGGTCTTATCACAGTCTTGTAAAGAGGAAAAATGACATCCTTATCTTTACAAGTGAACGTTCGTTTCCGCATTGCAAATACAACTCAAAGGATAATTGCAATCATTTCCACATGGCCCCTGAACTTAAACTTAATATCTATTAACACTCCAAGATCCCTAGCCTTATCAGTTTCTTCTGGTCTAATCCCATCAATATAATAAGATATTGGATATCTAATCACGCCAAAGTGAATGACTTTACATTTACTGACATCCATTTTCCTGTACCCACAATTCCAGCCTATTCAAATCATTCTGCAAATACTGCATATCAGAAGCATTTCTAATTACCTTATTTATCTTTGCATCATCATCATCAGCAGCAGCAAATAGCTGTATGTCGCTTGTCAAATCCTTCCCAATATCATTAATGTACAGACTGAATAACAGTGGACCAAGCACTGATCCTTGTGATACTTGTTACCTTAAATCTTGCAGACTCACATCCTCTGTATACTACTTTTTGATATCTGTCAGTCAGCCATTCTCTTATTCCATGCTAATATTCTATAACCCAAACCCATATTCTCCAATTTATGCAAGAGTCTAAAATTCAACAGTATCATGGTGTATCCATTCCCCTTGTTTAGTGCAATGGTAACATTATTATAGAATGTGAGCAAGTTGATAAAACATGATCTTCTCTTCATAAACCCATGCTCCTCATTGCAAAGTAAAGATTCACTGTCAACCCTTTTCTGAAAATAAGCCCCAACCGTATTTTTTCCAAAATTTTCACCACCACTCCTGAGATACTAATTGGTTGATCGTAGGATACATCGATCTTCACACCACACCCTTGTGCAATGGAATAAGCATACACTCCTTCCATTCCTGCGGAATCTTCCCTGTTCTGAAACTCATATTAAACAGCCTGGTCAAAGGAATAGACAGTTCAGCTGAACACTCCTTTAGCACATGTGCTGATATCCCATCATTGTCCCTACTGCCGAATTCTTATTGTTTCTGCAACAGCTCTAATACCTTGTCCTCATACACCTGAGTTTCTTCATCCAGTGAAAAGGCAGCAGTAAGCTCGATGTTGCATATGCCATGTTGATAGTTTTTAACAAAATGGGCACTCATTAGTTGAACAACCTCCTCTGCATCTGTAACCATCATGACATCTGCATTTAGAAGAGTTATTCTTTCATATTCATTCTTTCTTTTACTTGCAGCAAATCAATAGAATTCTTGTGGGTTGTCTTTAGCACACCGATCCAGTTTCTTTTCATATTCAGACTTTGCTTTTTGTACAACAGTTGTTAGTAGTCTAGACTGCTGCTTATAATTTTCATAACGGACATCCTTATGCACACAGTATTCCTTCCACATCATCTTTTTCTTACGAATCTCGTGTTTAATAAGATTAGACATCCATTTGACTCCTACTCTATTTATTTTTCGAACTCTCAGGACACACTCTGACACTGCATCATTTAAGTATTGTTTAAATGCACTGTCAATATTCTTCCCATCCAGCAACCAATCCCATTCTACAGAACTCAGAATACTCCTTAGTTGGTCATAATTTCCTGCTTTGTAGTTCAGCATGTAATCTTTTCTGAATGGAACATTCATAAACTTAGTCACTTTGGAAGTGAGTACTGCATGATCATGGTCACCAACAGAATAGTTACGTCTTTAAGTGAAACACCCTCTGACACTATAATCAAATCTAACACTCTTTGACCTCGAGTCCCTTCTGTCACATGCTGCTTGAGAAAGTTGTCCCGCAACAGCTCAATAAATGCATTTTCATTCTTCTCATGAGATTCTACTGCTACTCAAATAATATTTGGATAATTAAAGTCTCCCATTATGATTACTCTTTTTGCACTCATCTTTTCTATTTGGTGATGCATTTCTTCATCACTAGCAACCGATTCACCAGGTCTGTAACAAAACTGAACTATGTAATTGATCTTGTTAGACTCCATCCCACACCACATGGCTTCAAACTTACTGCCACATGAAATACTGTTAGTGATAGCACTACAATCATAGATCTTAATTCTAACCGGATTCAAGTCATCTAATATCATTAGCAGCACGCCACCCCCCTCCTCTCCTCTCTATCCTTCCTAAAAACACTGTACCCTTGACACTTGATATCAGTTAGTATGTCTAATTCTGTTAGCCAGTTCTCACTAATGCCTATAATCTGAGGTTCCAACATACTGACTAATGCAACAAACTTTACCCATTTGTTTCTGATACTCCTGGCAATCATGTACAGACATAATAATCTACCTGCATGTTCTTTTGTATACTCTTGTCTGCAGTTTGAGCAACACAGTTGGACAACTTGCAGATCTCTATTCTTCTCTAGTGCTTTATACATGTAGACATCTTTGCATACGTTTGATGGGTCCGAACCAGACAAACATAAAGTCTAAATTGTTTTCTCTCCTCATCATTTTCATGATAAAGCCCATTCCCATCACTAACACAGTATGACATCATGCTTCTTGATAGCCAAAGGGGTATAAGGTAGAAAATGAAGATTTGTGACAGAGGGACTGGGATGATTCTGTGAAACAGGGATCATTATTTAATTTGATCATCCTCTTCTGAATAACATCAAGCAATACTAACAAGGGATTGTGCTGTGCATTATTCAGATGCTGAGGCAACTGATGTGAATTCATCAACCTCTATAAAGAAGTAGGCGGTACAGAGAGTTGTAGAGTAGGTGCCCTCCCTTGATGAGTCTTTGGACTCCCTAGAGGTGTCATGTAATAATAATAACAGTATATTAAAAATATGGTGATAAACTATTTTACCACTTGTGTATAGAAAATATGACTTCTGCATTGATTCAAACTCAGCATCTTCCTGGGTCTAGCTCACACTAATGAAATCTCAATAAAGTCAAATTGGAGTGGTGCTACTTCCCATAATGCATAGATACTCAGGCAACTAATGAAGCCATTGGCCTCTATATACTAGTAGCCTAGTTTAAAGATACCTCACAAGCAAACTTTGTATGTTTAAGCTTAAATATAGGATTAAACGAGAATGTAATCTGTCGAGTATCATTTAATCTAATAATGTAATAGCGAATGCATGATGAATGTAATAGAAAATATGAAGAATATAGAGGGCGAACAGGAAGAAGCATAACAATAGAAATGCTAAAGAAAAGTAAACAAATTACCACTGGTAAGTTGTAAGTAATCTATAAGATGCTGATGAAAGTAAAAATATGCCTGGACAATGCAAGGAAGCAATAATGACAAGAATACTAAAGAAAGGCAGCAATGTTACTAAATGTGAAAAGTGGAGAGGAATTAGTCTGCTTTCAGTACTTAAAGTACTGACTTGAAGATTTTTTGGTTGAAATCAGGTAAACAGAATTAATAGGCGAAAGGAATATAATTGAAGAGCTTAGAATTCAAAGCTTTGTTATACCTAAATTTCACAGATTTTTGTCAGAGCATACAACATCATTGATAGAGACATTATGGATTTAATTATCAGAAACTCTGGAATTCCCCATAAATGTGAAAATAATTAAAAGAAATGTATAAATAAAATAAAAGCTCTGTTATTGCACAGCAAATAACATTAGAATGGTTTAGAGACAAACTCATCTGAGACATCGTGTAATGTAAACTACTTTTCAACATAATTCCTAATTGGATTATGAAAATGTTATAAGGAGATGAATAAGATTGAACTTCAATATGAATTAAACAAGTTCTTTAGCTGAACAAAAAAGAGAAAAAAAATGAAGAATGACTGGCTATGCTAGAAGTAGTTATGAATTTTATACACTTTGGAGCTCATGTTCATAATGAAGGTGGAACCACCAAGGATATAAACACACAGATTGCAAATACTGCCTTTCAGATGATTGAATATAATGCATTGATTTACTTACCATGCCTTCCATACCATGAGGCAACAGCATTACAAGGCCACTCTGTCTTACCCATTTAGCTTGTCCACTACTAATAAACTGGTCAATAATACATTGTGCAGTATTCATGAAGTCACCAAATTGAGCTTCCCACATCACCAAGGCATTAGGATTAGTCATTGAGAAGCCAAGTTCAAATCCTGAAAAACAAAACAAACATCCTAGTTATAATACCTAGTTTTTCTTTATTCCCAAAATATTTATACATTCATTAAAAATAGAATACAGATTACTTCCATAAATATTTAATTCATTCACTGAACATGTTGAGAGCATTTTCAAAATAATCCCAATATGAATTACAGAAGGATTAATAATGCAGACATCATATTATCAGCAGTAGTAGAACTGCACCATCTATAACCACAGTCATAGCAAGGTTTAGTAAAAGGTATATATATATTAAAAATAGAGAATGAGCCTAATGAATGAAGTTCTCATGATGCCAGATTTTTGATATGATAATGAGATACAACCATGAGAGAAAACTGTGTGTATATATAAAAAATATTAATAAGATGCCTCTGGTCTCATAATACTAGAATGCCAGAAGACTGTCACAGGTATAGGTTTGATTCTAGTTGTCAACTAGAAGCACCCCCCCCCCCCACTGTGGTTCCAGAGCTGATTTTTTGCACATGCAAGTAGTTTTCCCTCTGGAAACTGAGGGTTTAATCATGCAACCTGAAATAATCAACTGCATAACACAATACTTGGGACAACAATATGAGGTCAAGTCAAAGATCCCAAGATGATGGATGCCGACCTGGTTGGCCAAGTGGTTAGCATATCTACTCTCCAGCCAAAAGGCTGCGGGTTCAAATCCTGCCATGGGCATGGATGTTTGTGATTGTCTGTGAAAATACTAGTAGTGGTGGTGTTGGGCAGTAGATGGTGTTGGTGTAGATGCTGTGGTAGAGATGAGGAGTAGTAAAGTAGGTGCCCTCCCTTGATGAGTTATAGGACTCTTTAGAGGTGCCACATAATAATAACAATAATATGTTTGTCATATTCTCAGCAGAATGCCTTAGCTTGGCCTTAAGCAGAGTTGTTGGTAACAACTAAGTGCAGAGGAGCAGATACCACGAATAATCAACTAAGAAGAGTTCCACTTACTTCTTTTAGGGAATTTAAAAAAAAAAAAAAAGATTTAGAGGATTAGAAGAGAGGAGAAGGAAACATTAATTCTGAGTTAAGAATTATGTAACATTACTCCCTGTAATGGAGATAAACCAAGTCCACTAGATCTATTCCAGTGGATGGTATCATGATACCGATGTAATATTACTAAGCCACTGGCTGCTTGATTGATGTCGTAACACTTTCTGAAATTTGCAGCTGGCAGAAGCCAACATGAGATGATCCACAGGTGCAAGGAATCTAATAAACACCAGGGAATGCCAGTGGAAGAACTTTATCCTTCATGCCTCCCCCCCCCCCCCCCCTAAAAAAAAAAGGAACAAAGCTTTGGATGACATGCAACGTAACTTGAAGGTCAAACATCGTTTGAAATGTGGTCAGAGATTCCTCAGACATAAGGATGTCTACATAGTTGATCTCTTCTTAAACAGCTGAAGATGTAATAGCTCTACTGTTTATGGCTTCATCAATGAAGCAGATGTGTTTCATTTCTTGTTGTAACAGGGTGATGTAGAACAAAGAGAACAAGCTCACTGGATGAGCACTTATAGCCGTATTTCCCATATGGATGACCATGAATCTATAGCATTCTCTGCAATGAAATCTTAATTAACTAATCAGTCTAGTGCACTAAAGAATTTGGTCTAAAATAAGAGGCAGAACTGTTATTTTAATTTATACAAGCACATTATCCTAAGATAAATGGCATTAATTTTGCATAAAAATTTTTACTTTTCTCTTAATGCTTAATTGTAAAAATGTTATCTACACATTTGTACTACATGGAAAGCTTAGAATGTGATGCTATGACTCAAGTAATACCATCTGTATTATTAATCTTTTTGTCATTTATGCTTATGCTGTTTTGATGTTTTAAATCAATTATATCAAAGATGCTCATAACATGCATAATATTTTTATGTAAAAATTCTATGAATAAAAAAATATAATTTATGTATGTACCTATGTTCTGCTTTTAATGGGTACTTATATCCCCAACTAAAAGAAAGGCCATATATCAGTAATAGATAGGGAAAAAATGGATAGCACTGTTAGAGTAGTCAGGAAGAAGATTCTATTTTATACTATAAATTGAATTTATGCTACATGTATCCTGTAAGTTTGTGTTGTTCAGCCAACAGATATTTTTGTCTGAATATTATTCATTTCTATCCACAAGTTATAAAAAAATGTATGTATTAATTTCTAAATAATGAAAATAAAACTAAGAGAAAAACAGAGAAATAAAACAAGCGAGACAAATGAGAAAACCAAAATTCCCCCCCCAAAAATTAAACTATAAAAAAATCTTAGAAAAAAAAATTAATTCCACATTCACTTTCTCAACATTTGTGATATATTACGAACTTAAATTATGTGTACCACCACCAGCAGACATCCAAACCTGATCTCTTTTTGACCAAACCCCAAATCTCTTCCAGCCATAGCTCATGTTAAATGTTCAAACACCCTGTATGATTCCTTTGGACACAAGGATGGTGGAATATCAGACTGCACTATGCCTAGTGCAATCTGATATTCCTTGCCAGATAATGCATAATCTTCTTCTTTTTGACCTCCTACAACTTAACATTTCCTTATCTCATTCCAAATTGGAGAAGAGGTATTTGCTGTAAGCAATGACCTAAAGCAAATCTCATCAACCAACCAGAAATCCTGACAATCATCTCCACCCATGCAACACTCGATCATTTCTTCACCAGTTTTCCTTCCAGGTATACTGTTAAGGTGACTTCTCCTTTGGTAATTCAGATAACAATCTCATTCAAGTTTCATCTCTAGTGGACTGCACTCCTCTCAGCCATTCACAACCTTGTGTACTTTGGTATTATGTGCCAAGTGGGAAGATCTCAGAGATTTTACTCCTTCCTTCCATGGTCAGAATACTGTTTATGTTCCCCAGATCCTGATATTGGTTGTGATCTTGTTACACATGTAAGAATGAAGGCCTTCCTTTTCCATGCTGTTTAAAATTTCCTCCTACACCCAAGAAATTGTTTTTCAAAGAGTGTGACTGAATGGTCCAACAAAAGAAAACAGCTTACTGTAAGTGGCTTAAGACCAAAATCATAACTTCATTCACTGAAACCTACAACACTCTGGGTATATAATGAGTAGGAGATGTACTGCATACTGTTCACCCTGTCAGGATAGACCACAGTTCTGGATTTAGGATTCCAAATAGTTCTTGTAAAGATGTGATACCACATTGACAGTGCTGCCACTCTTGCTCATGAAGAAATAAATTCAGTTTTAGTGGAATGAAATGTTTACATTTCAAACAGTTGACAATGGCATTGGTATCCTGGAATCTTTTATGGAAGGTAAACCGAATGAGTTGTGATTTCGATTTTATTTTCCACTTAGTGATATGTTTTATGTGCAATAACATTGTGCAGAATCTGTAAAATACGAGACTTAGGTGTTGGTGCTTATTCGTAGCCTTCAGGGTATTAACAGAGCCAGAGAAACAAAATAAGTAATTTATTAAGCGACTAATATTTCACTGAATTGCTAAACAACATCTTCAAAGACAAATACAACTGTTATAAAACACACAGCACTCAACAAATAGTTCTACTGTTGTAGAAACAATTCAAATTATAACTGAAAAGAAATTAATATCTTATTAGGTTGCCTGGTTGTCTAGATGTAGTAGGCCCCAGGATGATCAAATTATGGAGAGGATATTTTTGGTGAGCAGATAAGAATAGATAATTAATTTTTGGTATGGTTTGAATATCAGCATGCCAATTTTTAGAACGTGAAATTTTTCTGAAGTGTCCCAGATGCAAGGAAAATGGCAACCAATTTTTTTATTAGGACCTTGGGGAGAGGTTTCGGGGATGGACAAAAGAGTTCTGTTGATTTTGTTGGGAGGGATTAGTGTCGCCAAAGCAAATGGCGACAATTCTAGTAAATTCTAGAATTTACCATAGTAAATTCTAGCTCAATTTACTATGGTTTTCATAACAACATATTGCTGGGAGGGGAAGATTATGTGACAGATGGTACATCCATCATCTATCACAATTGAAAAAATTTATCGGTTACACTTTATCAGTCTAGAGGAACACAGAAACTATTTCCATTACCTGCACTACAGCCATTCTGGTATAACAGACTATGCCAGGGATACAGATTACTGGATCTAATGGAACAAAACCTCCCTTTTATACAGATGCAGATATAAATCTAAGAGACTATTTCTGGAATCCACCACAGAATTACAACATGTGCCAAATAATTAAAATTCATCTGCCTCATTTTTTTTTTTTTTTTACTAAAATGAGGCAGCTGAATTATCTGAGAGACCATCATTATAAGACCTTCAGCAAGATTCCATTACCAAACCCACAGAGGACATCACCACTAAGGACTATAGGATCTTGTCTCTCATACTAAGCCTATGTTTGTTTTCCTGTCAGTGTGACTGCACACATGCCTAGTGTATTTCACTGTTTCCAGGAAGATGCCTTGGTGAAATATCGACATAATAATTTATTAGCTAAATAAATTCAGTTAGTAATTATCTCTAGACAGTGTTTCATCCATTAAACAGCAACATGAGTGAAAGACAGTTTGAAACCGTTCAGAATTCAATATTTTCTTTTTTTTTTTTATGTAAAAATTTTTGTTCTACCTAATTGTGATGCTACAAAGTTCAATAAAAACCAAAACTGAAAAACAGTTCAGCAATTTTTAATTAAAACTCTAAATATTACATAGCCACTGTGCAATTATTATTATTAGTTTGAAATGGTTTGCCAAATTCAATCAAAAATCATTTTGTTAGAGCCACAGCTTAACCAAGCTAACATATTCTAGTGTTCATCCTAAATATCGAAATTTATTAAATTCCATCCCACACACACAGAGTCATTGCTATATATAAAAATTTTAAACATTTTGTTAATGCAAAATGGTCAGAAATAAAAACTGAAATAGCTTAAAAAATTTTTTAAGAATTCCAAATACTGAATTTCATATACATTTGATCAAGGAATAACTTACTTAAAGATGGATGATCAAAACAGATTATTATTATTATTATTATTCAGGCCTCCATGTAGTCAAAAGACTCATCATAGGAGGTCCTACCTAGGGAACACAAAGTCTATCAAGACTCATCGTGGGAGGTCTCTCCTAGGACACACAAAGTCTATCATACAACTCCTTAAACTCATTGACCGTTCTTGCTTTCACCACTCTATCAGGCAATGCATTCCACGGTTCAACCACCTCCATGCAAAGAAACCACTCCTCACAGCTTCCTTTCGTAACTTCCAGGGATGGCCCCCTTGTCATCACTCCTACCCACTGTTCAACCAAGCAAAAGAACTCCCCAGTGTCAACCCTGTAACCACCTCTAAACAGTTTAAAAGTCTCAATCATATCGCCTCTCTTCCTCCTATCAACCAAATTCTGCAGTCCACATTCCCTCAGCCGATTCTCAGCTGAAGCCATCTTTGTTATCCCCTTCTGTACCCTTTCCACAGTTAATTTATCGCCTTCAAATCCTGGGGACCAAATGTGAGAACAATAGTCTAAGTGTGGTCTGATCAGGGTCTTATACAATGGAATGATAATGCTTATCTCTGCAGGTCAGCATCCTTCTCAGTATTGCAGCAAACTTCTGTGTTACCTTCAGCATCTTTGCAATATGTCCCCTGAATTTCAGGTTTCTATTAATCATCAACCCCAGATCTCATCTCCCCTACTTGACCTTACATTTTGCTGCATTACACCAACACCCACATTCATTTGTCCATCTGTCTAGCATATTCAAATCCTCTTGCAGCACTACCTTATTAGTAATAGCAGTTTCACATTATCTGCAAACAACTGAATATCCCCCTGCAATCTACTGACAATGTCATTGATATAAAGGTTAAACCATACAGGTTCTAGTACTGAGCCCTGTGGGACCCCCAATTGTAACCTTCTGCCTCATTGAAATTTCCACCATACACAACTCTCTAATACTTATCAGACAGCCAATCCTGAATCCAGTTGACCAACCTGACATCCAAACCCATGATCTGCAACTTAAATATCAGCTTATCATGTGGCACCCTGTTGAATGCCTTCGCTAAATCCAAGAAAATGGCAGTATATGCCTTTCCCTCATCTACTGCTCTTGTAACTTGATTATAAAAGGCTAGCATATTACAAAAACAAGAGTGCTCCCTTAACAAATCCATGTTGACTCTCACAGATAACATTACCCTCATCTGCCCAATGCTGTATATGGTCCCCCTCACTAATTTCTCCAAGATCATAACAACTACTGATGACACTATCTTACCTTCCTTTTATTCCCTGTGCACCTTTACTGTAGCCAGACTTTCATTGAAAAGCCAGTCAAAGGAGCTATCAGTTCTTTAGCACATTCTCTCAAAATTCATGGTGAAATACCATCCAGTCCCACAACTTTACTGACATCCAGAGTACTCAGTATTTGGAACATGTTCTCCTTCTGCACCTCTAAACCTGCTCTATCCCTCTAGTATTAAAATTTACTCCTTTAGGATGAAATACACCAATAAAGTGTTCATTGAACAATTCCACTATGTCCTCTACATCAGTCACTCTATTCCCATTTTTATCCCACAATGTCATTCTTCCACAATCATTTCTCCTCCAGCCACAAAGCTAAAAAATTCCCTAGGATTTTTTTGGATCTTAGGGCCAATCTCATCTCATATTTTAGTTTCGCCTTCCTTACCGTACTAGTCACTCTCCTGGCCTGTGTCTTATATTCTTATAAGTTAAAAATTATGTGCCTGAATCAGCCTGAAACAATAACAAAAATAACTGTTTACTAACTCTACTATGTTTTCCATCCATCATGGAATGTTTCTTCAGGAAAAAATTAGCGAATTAAGATATCAAAAAAGATGTCAAATTAAGATTAATATCAAAGCGAACTGCAATATTCAAACAACAGTAATGGAATAAAAGGTTGAACTGTTAATTAGTTATATATATATATATATATATCTAGCAATAGCATTCATGTGAGGTATTAGCAAGATGAAAAGCATAATGTTCATCATATCCTAGCTCTGCATAGTTCACATGTTTGATGCAAGAGAAGGTCAAAATTGATTTAAGTAACTGGTTTAAACAAACTTAGTTTATTGCATTTGGTGGAGATATATATCTCAGAAGCCTCTTTGACTTTCCAGATATGTAACTATTGTAAACAATATAAGCCATCTCAGTTCACTACAATGACACTTTCCAGCTTTTTAAGGGAGGATGTAGTGGAGAAAGAATAAAAGACTATTACAGAGAGAGAGATATGTGAATGTAATTGTTTAACTATTCTAATGTTGCATTCTGTTACTATTGTTTAAATGTTATTATAGCTGGCTCTGAGTTAAATATATATATATATATCCCTGATTAAGAAACATCCCAACAATGCAAAACCTTGTTGTTTTGCAAGAAATCTAATATGTGCTTAAATATTTTGCAAAACATACCTAAAAACTGTATACTGCATGTTTTTTTTTTCTATAACTAAACATGTAAATCAATCATTAACAAAAAAATAATTTTTAAATAAAAACAGAGCAACATCACTAAGTAAGCTGCTATAAATAATTTGTTAGCCTTTCTGCAATTTAGATAGGAGTGCATCATGGGAAGAATAACACATATGCAATGACTGTCTAGGGAGAAAAAAAAAATTAAATTAAATTTTAAAAAAAGTTTATCAAAATGTAACTTTTATTAAACAGATTTTTTATTTTCCCCTTATTACTACCTAATTCTTACCTAGCACACCATATTCTGATAATGAGCTATTACAAACAGTGTATGGTGCTTGGTCAGGCCACAACTGACAAAGTGGGCGATATGTGGTTTTGTCTACTGTCTGGTGATGCAGAACATGATGACGATGACTAAGGTGGGAAAAAAAAAAAAATCACAAATGAAACAAGCAATTTTACTACATTTCCTATTTAAACTGAACATATATCTTGTATAATCTACAAAAAAGTAAGTAGTTATTATTCATAGTAATTCACCTACTACTGATAAGTGCATGCATATGTCAGTAGCAAGTGACATGTGCACACACCACTACCTGGACTGGCTGCTGATGACATCAATCAATACTATAATGACAATTCTCAAAAAACTAATTAAGAATTCATTTGTTAAGCATTTTCATGTAAACGCATTTAATTGCTCAGTTTATTATGTTGTGGAATTTTTGAAATGAGCAAAGAGGTTGCATAAAGTTTTGTTTTCAACTCAATAAAACTACTACAGAGAATTTTAAAATGTTAAAAAGTTAATCCTAACTGCAATGAAAGCAAGCCATGCATATACAATTGAACATTAAGTGCATAATGATTTCTTTCTTGTAGTTCACACTGGTTAGTTCATACAATATAACTGAGGTGGCCTTAAGTATATCACCAGGAAGGATGTCTTCCAAATATACAAGTGATACATTCCAAATTGATTTCTGCAATACAATGTGCTTGTACCTAATGCACAAAAAAGTTGTTAGCCAAGAAAAATATAGCTGTATTCTTACACTTACTTCCAAACCTGGTTTCCTGTGACTTTTTTTTTTTCTTTAAGATGAAATTGCAGTCCCAAGGAAGAAGATATAAGGACGTTTCAGAGCTTCAGAGTGAACTGCATACAGTGTGCTAAAGATGATATAACAGGATCACTACTTAACACCTTGACAGGAACAACTGTCAAGGTGTTAACTAAGTGTAAATTGTTTTTCAGCCATTCTATTAAATTTTAAATAGTACCTGGCATATGTATAAACACACAGTATATCCCACCCCTTTTATGTATTAAGTCAAGTCCTGTGTTATGAATAAGCAATTTTATTTATTTACCCCCCCCCACCTCCATGTGAGATTTTTTAAAACCTTTTTTTTTTTTTATTAACAAGAAACTTGTTCACATTAGATCTGAACAGAGTGGGTATTAAATGCTGATGAACAGTACCAGATACAGAACAGTATAGATATTTCATCTATAGACATGTAAACAACAGAAACTGAAACATCATCTACATGAAAGACAGCATAGTGAGAGAGAGATAAATCATTAATTAATTGAATTGCACTTTTTTGTATTGAGTAAAAGATTTTTAGGGAGCCCTTAGAGGAGCAATGATTAATGATACACTATTACCAATTTTTATTATTTACATTTCTATAGATATTTTCATGATCAGTGCTCATGATAATTAGCACGTAATTTCCTCTATTTCTTCTAAATATGTTAAAAGTGAGCTCAATAACATCCACAGTTCACATCTAAACTTACAGATCTACTTTCTTTTTAGTTTCATTTATTACCTATGATATACACATTTTATGTATTTCATAAAGACTATAATATATAGGACTTCAGATATAATGTGACTAAATTTTTTCTTTCTTTTTAGCTTCCTATCCATCCACATTATATGATATAGGTTAAACAACCTTGTGTAGGAATAAAAAAATAAGGTAAGAAATTGAACAAAAAAAAAAAAAATGAAGTTGCAGTATGTGAGAATTGCTTCAAAAATTTTGATTCATTTTCTCATGTGCTGCAGTTTTGCATTATGAATAACAATAATAAGTTTTAGAAATACCAGGCTTAATTAATCTCTTAAAGTTAAAAGGTAATTGTAACTACATTTCATTAGGTATCGATATAAAAGGTAATTGTAATTACATTTCATTAGGTATTTATGTTTTCATAACAACAGAGCTCTTTTCTCTAGTTTCCATACATATTCTACTCAAGTTTCCACCATAAAAGTTATGTGAAGAATTTTCTTAAGAAGATAAGTATCAGAAGATAGCAAAATTTTCTAAAAGCTATTGAAAATGTACAGAAATGGATGAAAGAGTATTGTAAAAGGAAGAAGAGATGATAAAGTTGTTCTAAATGTCTGGAGTAACTACTTTGAAATATTACAGAATGAGGCAAGAAGTGACAGACCAATAGTATAAAAAAAAGTCAAGACAGTTCAAGAGTACATATCAATATTTGAAGTAGAAAAAGTCATCAAAAATCTGAAATGTCAAAAGCAGCCGGAGTGGATAATATTTAACTAGAAATGCTCAAATATGAAGGTCAGAAGTTTTATAGTGGCTATATTGCATAATTCAGATAGCTTGGTCACATAGTTGATTTCCAGATGACTAGAGGAGAGGTCTCATAATACCTATCTATTAAAAGGGCATTAAAAATTAATATGAAAATCACAGAAGAATTTCCATACTGAGTAATGCAGGTAAAATTAATGCAAGCATTATTATTATGAGGATTATGCAGGTTTCTCCGGAGTCAGGTGACTCATAGTGGGAGACCCACAGTAACCTTTATACATAAGATGTATATCACATCTCTCTCTCTCTCCCTCCTTAAACCCATTCACTGTCAGGACACTCACAAGTACCTCTGGCAATCGATTCCACTCATTCACCACTCTCCATTAGTCTGCACACTTCCACTGCCCAATTCCTGAATTTTCATATATTAAAAATTTCTTTTGTGCATATCTTATAGTACTGTTTTAGTAGCTTATAAGTTTCTATCATGGTCCCTCTTCATTTACCACTCTCCGAGCATAAAATTTAGTCCACACACTTTCATTGCCCAATTCTTGATTTTTCGTATATCAAAAAAATTTTCTGTCAACTTTAGTAACTTATAAGTTTCTATCATGGTCCCTCTTTTCTGCCTATCAATCCACACACACACCTTCAATCTATTCTCAGATGGAGCATTCTATAGACTTGTCATCAGCTTGGTTTACTTGTCTATGAATTCTCTGCACCACCTCCTTATTCCCAAGAAACTCAGGTGACAAATCTGTGCAGAATAGTCATGATGCAGCCGAATTGGTCTCATTAAAAAAAAAAGAGGAATAATAACTTTAATGACTTTACTTGTTAGTTTGTTTTTTTTTAACAACCAAGTAACATGAGCTACTTTACCAACTTTTTCAATATGCCCTCTGAACTTCAATTCTCTGTCCATCATTACCCCCAACATAGCCTTATATTTTGCAACATTAAATTGACATCCATCATCCTTCACTCACAATGTAATTTAAACCTTTATCAAATGTTGGACTTCCCAGTTTTGCATCATCAGCAAACAACTGAACATTCCACCATAATTCATTTGCTGTATCATTATCCTCCTCATCATCATCAATCATAATCAAATTCCTGCCATGCACCCTCAAGGGGTGTACAGGATATGATAGTACTACATGAAAAAAAATTACATCATTATTAATTTCCTATCTACAATTTTCCTCCAAATCAGTCTGTTACTTGTCAAGACTCCAACATTATCAGATCTTATATTTCTATCATCTAAGGCACTTTGTACCGTATCAATCCAACTATATCTTGGTCTTCCTCTGGGTCATTTTGCTGCCAACCTGGAAGAGAACACTTATTTTGCTAATCTTGCTTCGCCCATTCTGTTTAAGTGACCATACCACCTGAGATTAGCTCTGCTAATGCATTCCTGGATGCTGACAATGGCAAGTTCTTTCCTAATATCCTCGTTTTTAATATGATATTGCCATTGATGCCATCTATTCATGCCTATAATCTTTCTGAGGACTCTCATATCTGTGGTCTCTAGTCTTCGGTCAAGTGTTTTACTTCTGACCCAGCTCTCAGATCCATAAGTTAAAACTGGTTTGAACACTGTCTTGTATACAGCTAATTTAGTGTTTCAACTAATTTCTCTCTTATTCCATGTGAATTTATTCAATTGACTTCCCACCATACCAGCTTTGCTGATTCTGTTGTCTATTTCTATATTTAATTTACCATCTTCAGTAAAAATCGTGCCTAACTAGCTGAAATGTTTTACTTGTTCCACAGGTTCTCTATTCAGAACACAGTTGACATTTTCAATGATTCTGCCTATTTTCAATGTCTTTGTCTTTTTATTGCTGACCTTCATACCATATCTATTACAACAGTTATTCAATTTAGTCAGAGAATCTTGCAGACTTGTAGCGGATTTATTTAGAAGTATAACATCATCTGCATAAAGCAAAGAGCTGACATTAACATCTCCAATTTTGATACCATGTTTAATACCACTTTCCTTCATAATGTGATCCATATAGATAATGAATAACAGAGGGGATAATGTACATCCTTGTCTCACACCAGATTTAACATTAAACCATCTTCCTGTACTTCCTTCAATTCTAACTGCTGACTTACAACTCAAATAAAGACTAAGTATTGCTTGATATAATGCCCCATTGACACCATATAACTGAAGCGTGTTGAGTAGCTTCTCTCTTGGCACCTTGTCATATGCTTTTTCCAAATCGACAAAACTTAAATACAGATCTTTGTTATATTCCCATGCTTTCTCTACTATTTGTCGTAAAGTGAAGATCTGATTCTGACAGCCTCTATTTGGCCTGAATCCAGCTTGTTCTTCACCAAGCTTTTTTTACACAATTCTTCTCAACCGTTTCTCAAGTATACTTGCATAGATCTTGCCAGGAACACTCAGTAGGGAAATACCTCTGTAATTCTCACATGCAGTTTTATTTCCCTTTTTATATATGGATACTATGAGAGCTCTACTCCAATCATCAGGAATTCGTCCCTCTGTCCAGGCTTTCTGAACTATGCAGTGCAGCCACTGTAAGACTCTTATACCACCATACTTAAGCATTTCTGGTCGAATATCATCTACTCCTGCTGCCTTTCCACATTTCAAGCCTTTGATGGCTTTTTCTATTTCAAGTATGGATATGTATTCCTGACTGACTGCCTGGTCAGTATTTTTTACCGCTGTGCTATCATCACTGCTTGTTTCATTTAGCAGCTTTTCAAAGTAATTACTCCATACTTCAAGGATATCTTTTTCTCCCATTTTCATGTCACCTTTGTGATCTCTAACTCCTTTTACAGCACTCTTTCCTCCATTCCTAAGCTTCTTCAACAACCTCCAGAATATTTTGCCACCTTCTTGATATTTATTTTCTATATTCTTGCCAAAGTCCTCCCATGACTTTTGTTTAGCATTCTTGCATTTGTCTCTATATTCTCTAAGAGCACAAGCTGACTTGTTTGACAAGAACTTTTGATATGGTTTCTTCTTTTCCTTCACTGCCTCTTTAACTTCCTGTGTCCACCAGGGAGTTCTGATTTTTTTATCCTTAAAGAATCAATCAATGTTTTCTTCAGAGTTTGCCACTGAATCTCCAAGGTTTGATTCCTGTTATCAAACTCTTTCATTTTTTCTTCAATAATCTTTGTGTATTTTGGTCTCCAGCTCACATATGAGAGCTGCTCAACTTTTATTCGCTTTAAGACTTTCTTACATGTTATTCTTTTCAATATGAAATTCAATTTTATCCTGCTCAAGACTAAATAGTGATCACTTCCTATTTCAAATCCTCTGTACACTCTGGTGTCCTGCACCAGAGAAAAAATATCACTATCAACAATAACATAGTCAATGAGACTTTTCTTATTCCTAGCCTCTTCTCTCCATGTGAATTTGTGCACATTTTTATGTTGGAATATGGTGTTAGTAATAACCAGTCCATGTCCTGAGCAGAAATCCAACAGATATTTGCCATTATTATTAGCTTTGTTCTTTTCTCCAAATTTCCCAAAATATTTATTGTATGTCTGACAATCATTTCCTACTCTGCTATTTAGATCCCCAACAAGGACCAACTGTTCATTTTTCATTGTGTCAGTTGCTTTTTCTAAAGCCTCAAAAAATTCCTGCACTTTTACCTTAGTAGAACCTTCTGTGGGACCATAGGCACAAATAAGTCTCATTGTCCAGTTCCCCATTCTCGTATTTGCCCACATTACTCTACTTGAGACTGACTGCCATTCAAGAAGATTAGCCTCGTATTTTGTGTTGAATACTATGGCTACTCCTTCTTTTCCTTGATTGTCATTGCCTGAATATAACATTTTGTATTTATTGCTCAGAAAGATCTCACCAGTTTTGGTCTTTTTTGTTTTCAGTCACCCCTATTATGGTGATCTGGTACTTATCTAATTCCTCAGCTAGCTCCATTTCTTTGCCATTCAGGCTTCTTACGTTGATAGTACCGATCTTTAACTCTGGTGATGTTGAGTTGGGGGTTTGTTTTCAGATTTGTTCCAGTAGCTGACTTTTTGCTGTTCGCCCTGGTTCCCTGGCGAAAACAATGGAGGCCTTGTTTAACCGGGCGATGCCTCAGCCGACATGAAATTTTGTCATGTCGTACTATCATTTTTTATTTTGGTTTAACCAATAAGAATACAATTTGGTCGGCTAAATCCCAAATTGATAGCCCATCCTCGTTCGTTCAGTATCCAAGTAGATACCCAACAGGGTGCACCAAGAGAAGGTGAGGATTGGACATTAGGTCAGAAGCCCTGGTCGGTTCTCTGCATTCCTTTAAAGGCTATGTGGAGGTCTCCACTCAGTTATACAGCTTTGACCCTTAAGCACCCCGTATCATTATCCTTAATATGCAAATTAAAGAGTAATAGTCCTAGTACAGAGCCTTGAGGTACTATACAAGTCTCTCTCATTCTCCTAGAATCCACTGAACCATATGCTACTCTCTAGTGTCTGTCTGTCAAACATTCTGCCCGCCATTCCATGCCACCAGCTCATATCTATTACCATTTACTCCACTTTATGTAACAGCTTTCCATGTGGTTCTGTGTCAAATGCCTTTGCAAAGTCCAGAAGTAGCATCATGACACCCATTATCTAATTCTGCTATCATTAATAAAATATGAATACATTATTCAGGCAGGACTTACCTTTTACCAGGCCATGCTGTTCATAAAAGAAAATCTTATTCCTATCCAACCATTCCTGCATTTTACCTTTAAACAACTGTTCCAGTACTTTAACTGCCACATGAGACTCTAATTGGTTTATAATTTGCTAATTTTGTATTAGAACTACCTTCATGTAGTGGAACTATTTCACCTTCTTTCCATTCTATTGGAATCTTGCCAAAGCTAAGACACAAACATTATTATTATTACATCACACCTCCAGGGAGTCCAAAGACTCATCGAGGGAGAGCACCTACTCTACAACTCTTCGTCTCACTACTCCACCAACCTTCATCAGCTAACACCAACGCCATTTACCGCCAACTACCACCACTAGTACTTTCACAGACAATCACAACCTCCATGCCCACGGTGGGATTCGAACCCACAGCCTTTAGGCTGGAGAGCATATATGCTAACCACTCGGCCAACCAGGCCGGCACTGCTAATTCTATTGCACATTCTTGTAGTACATGGGTCAACATGCATCCAGTGATGCTGTCGTATTAATCCTAGAGTTAGAAGCTTTAGTTTGTTAGTAACTTCCAGAGGCCAAGAAGTAACCTTCTTAAGGAGACTTTGGAGTGTTCTGATCTGGGAGCTGGTGGGATCGTATTCAATAGTGAGGTAGGTAGAGCGATCCAACAATAAAGAAGTAAGCTTACCTGTACAGTCTGTTTGGTTGAGAACCACAGTGTCATTTCCTTTATCTGCTTTGGTGATTACTATTTCTCTGTTGTTCTTCATTTCTTGTAGAGTTTTAACCTCCACAAGAAATGAAAACCACCAAAAACCCTATCCTCTTTGGATAGGGTTTTTGGTGGTTTTGCTTTGGTAAGAACACTGGCTACATCCAGTCTGATCTTGTTGGAAATATGGTTGGGAAGGTTGTAGATTCCACATTCTACCTGTATCATTATTTCTTCAGAAGGTATTTTCTTTGGTGCTATGGGAAAATTGTGGCCACATTGCAAGTGCGCTGCATGCTTCAGGGTAATGGAAGGCAGGTTAATTACTGTGTTGAGTGGTAGTTGAGGTTCGGAGGTAGAGTTCTTTTTCAGATTTTCAACTTTTTTGATGTGCCAACATCGTATTTCTTTAAATTCTTTCTCTGTTGAAGTGCATGAGACGTCATAGAGAATTGTCCAAATGTTGTGGTTCAGCGTAATGGCAAGCTCTTCCTCTAATGCACGAATAGCCTTGCTGATGTTGGCCAAGACAATGCGAGTAGCAGCAATTTGTCTGCATAGTAGGGCGAAGCTGGTGCGGCTACAAATGCAGAGAGCATTCTGTGAAGAGAAACAGTGCTTTAATTTCACACAAATTGGGATTACTTCATTATCCTGGCAGCATTTTAAGAAGGTTAAACAATTTAGTTGTCTTGATATCTTCACCTTTAATTTGCCATATTGGCAGGCCTTGCATGTGATAGAATCTCCGTGGATGATAGTAAATAAATTCTGTGTGAAGATACAGCGTTCCCCCTTTATACGGGAGTTCACGGTACCATCTAGTCCTTCCAAATTTTATCTGGGCTCCAGAACCGGCATAGACTGATGAATCAGACCTATGGCTGGGTCAGTATTCCTGACTGTAATCCGTGTGTGTCCTAGGACCGTTTTACCTGCTTGCGGGATGAAAAACCCCAGATAAACTGGCAGAAAAAACTCTACGCCCAAGACCGGCTAACTTGACTATGGCTGAGGAAGATCCTTGAGCTCCTAACGTCATTGACGGGAATCGAACCTAGGACACTCCTTCCCCAGGCATATGGTTGCAGAGCGCAAGGCCACTAGCCACTAAGACTCACAGGAGCTGAAAGTTCAGGAAGAACTACATGAACAGTAACAATCAATGTTGTTGTGTTACTCACAGTTGTTGATTCATCAATAAGTTGAATATTGTATTGTCACTATATTGTCTATTAATGTTTTTCTCATTTCATTTGCGATATGGCTCACAATGTTAATGCAAGCATTTGTGGAATGAAGAATAAATCCCATGTCTAGGCCATTAAGTTCCTGTAAATTTATTCCGTCTTCAAAGTTGTTAAATGATTGATTTCTTCTCGCAACTTTGTAAGTGGTTTGAAACACTTTTCCTGTTACGTCTTTATTATGAGACAAAGTATTTAGGAAAGCTTTCTCTAATGTTTCGTTTTTTTGCTTCAGATTTTATTTTTTGGCACGCTTTGTGCATTGCACTCTCCTTATGATTGTAAATTTTTTATCTTATCGACATGAACTGTTATTTGCAAGATTCTCCAAAATGACTGATTTTACCATTTGCCCACTCTGCTGAAATTTTTGTTCCCATGTATTTATCGATGGCAAGACTTCTGACATCACGACACACTTTACAGCCCAACATTTTATTCTTGACATACACAGACTTACCATAAATTTTTTTTTATCAAACTGGGACGTTTTTGAGAGTTTGCTCAAAACAGAAAGTAACGCCTTCTACGCTAAATACTTATGATTCAAAAGGCTAAATAACGGAGTGGTTAACAAAAAAACAACATTTCGTAGTAATAATTTTTAATTACTCTTAACTGAACATAACTTATTATTAAAAAGTTATTAATATTTATCACTAGCATGAACTTTCTTTAAAAATTAAAAATTTTTAAAGAAATTTAAAATAACCATGTCGAAAAATTCACTACAATTTAGTTCACTATTAAGTTTGCAGTGCAATACAGCTTTTACTGATTCAGCCATTCTGCCTCTTTCTTCAGACCATATGTTATTCATTATTGAGAATATCCTTTCGACATGTGCCTGGCAGGTTGAAAATGTATTCTATAATTTGGACAAGATTGGGCAATGAAATGTTCTTTTCTTTGAAATGACTGAATAGTTGTATCCATTTTTTTTCGCAACTTGTATTTTTCAAAATGTCATAGATTGCCGACCAAAAAGCTTTTGCAATCACCACTTCATCAAACGTTCATCCATGTTTATTGCATTATTTGCAAGAGTTTCATTAATTTTTTCACTTGAAGCTTCAATTTTCGACCAAGTTAATTCATTGTTGTTTATCCAAGTAAAAGATTCTGCTCCACCAAAACTGTTTTCCCAAAGCTCAATGTAAGAAAGATATTGGTCATAAAATTTTGTAAACTCTTGTAGTATTGTATTAATACTTCCTTTATTTTCCAGTATTCTAAAAAGCTTTTTTGCTTCTTGAGGTATAAATTTATTATCACGCCTTTCTTCAAGATTTGTTTTTAAATTTCTAAGTTCAATGACAATATCTGTTGCACTCTCTTTTGTACTTTCCATAATCAAGATAGATTTGTTAAACAATTTGAGTTGCCTGTGCATAATCCACAAATACATTTCACCACAATCATTATCAAAGAACTGTTTTATCATCACCGGACAGTGTTCTTGTGAAATAAAATATGATTTCAGTCCTTCATAGATTTCAAGTATTCTGTCAATAGCTAGAAGTAGCAAAAGAAAAGGTGTTGCCATGTTGAAGAACCTTTTTATACTCTACATCTACAAATTCACAGAACGCTTTTAGTTAAGTGATTTGAACCGTATAAATGTGGAAATATTTATAAATTTTGACTACTAAAGCTTCTATTTCAATAGGTAGAACATCAACTGCAGTTTGAAGACAGTTGTGAACGAATGGAGCACTGCAACCAATGTCCACAATATTTCTTCCTACTTTCTTCTTCAATCAACTGTAAATATTGTTTTCTCCTCTCCGTTTTACACCCCCAAAATTGGTATTGCTGTTATCAACACAAAATCCAATACTTTTTTTTTTGTTATATTATGAGTTTTCATAACTGACATTAAATGGTTTGTCAGTATTTCTGCAGTTTCACTGGGAACTGACTGAAAGTCTAAAAGTTTAACTTTTATTCCACAATCTGGTGCAAAATACTGCACAACACATGGCACAGTTTTAATTTCTTTCCTGTTGGAAGAATCAATTGATATCATCACAAAATTTGTTTTGTTTAAATCTTCTCAAAGTTGCTGAAACAACAGTGGCTCAATCACATTAACAATGACAGCTTCCCATTTTGTTCTACCCAGTCTAAACTTTGTTTCAAAAAGCTTTGATATCAATTTAGATGAACAATCGGCAGACTTAAAGCTTAGATTGTAAATAGCAAAAGAAATGCAAAAGTTGCTTCTTTAGCAGCTATTAAAAATTCTTTGTCACTTGGATCAGCACCTTTAAAATATGACTATCTTTGAGGAAGTTCCTGCTGCTGCTAGACTAGCCTTATGTTTTGCACATGTCAAGTGATTTTTTATGTCTGAACGCCCACCATGAGCCACAGAAAATTCTGAAGAGCACTATTCACATTTCACTTTGTCCAATATGACAACTTTTTTTCAAAAACGGATACTCCTTTTTTAATTCATCAATAAACACAGTTTCTTTTTGGCATTTTGGGGTTAAATTAATTTAATGAAGTAAAAAAAATCACAAACAACATACCAAAAAGAAACACTGACTCGCAATCTAAACTCAACTAAGATTGTGCATGCTCAACAATGACTTGCGACGCAGAGTACAGGCCAGAGCCAAAGTGGGGTATTCATGTTGCCTAATCGCCATTTTCCGAGGCTGCACTTTTTGTACTACGTGTATATTCTGCACTTTTAAATTTTTACCAAATAACCGGGACAAAATGACAAACTGGTTGGGACCATACCTTCAAACTGGGATGTATGGTAAGCCTAGACACACAGCCACTCGAAAAATGACTTCTCGCAGAAGTCATTTTTTCTGCAAAAGTGTAAAACATTCAGGCCAAACATTATCAGAATCTGCTTCCTTTTGACCACATGGATCTTCGGTCTTGGTTTCGTGATCCTTCACCAAGTGTATTTTCAGCGCTAGTTTTCTGTTTTACAGGATCACAAGTAGATTCAACAATTTCTGCTTCTTCAGCCCTCCTTTTTTTACTCATTGTCATAAAGTAACTACCGTATTTTTTGATAGATAATGCTCGTTATCTATACAAAAAAGTCTAAATGCATTAAAGATGAACATGCATGGTATACATTTGAAAGGTATGAGAGATAAATCAAATGTAATAACAAAACTAAGGTAGAAGTATTACTTAATATTTGTTGAATTACACTATTCGAATCCAAAAAATTCTTCATCAAACTCAACATTGAAAGAATCAGTTGCGTTAAAAATTTAGTTTTTAATGCAATTTAAGTATTTCTTCAGCTTCATAATCACTGTCACTGGTCACCACTGCATTCCCTTGTGCTTTAATGAAACCATTTCTAACACAGTTTTCACTTACAGCAGCCCAACTTTCTACAATCCACGTAACTGTATCTTTATATAACATTATTTTCATCTGCCCTGTTTCGTTATATTCATGGATGCCATTCATAATCCAGTCTTCCCACTTAACCTACAAATTGTCTTTGAATGGTTTATTTACTGCAAGATCAAGGGGTTGGAGTTTTTTGTTAAACCACATGGAATGACGGCCAATTTGGAATACTTACAATTGTTTTAACTTCTGCTGTCGCATGTGCCCTACACGATTCCAACAGTAACAAAGATTTTGGGTTGAAAAATGCCATTTTTCTCTTTCGCCACACATTCTCCAACCAAACTTTCATAACCTCGGAATTTATCCAACCTTTATCATTAGCCGTAACAATAATATCTTTGGAATCACAACCTTTTGGAACAGTTTTTCTTTTGAAAATCACCATCGATGGCAGTTGGAACCATCTGCAGTTACGAAGAGAACCATAGTAAAGTTAGACCTTTCATGCCCCGTTGTAGCAACTGAAACCTCTTTTTCTCCCTTCAGATTCACAGTCCTAGAACTAGGCATGTAAAAACTTATGGGAACCTATCCATATTCCCAAAGTGACAAGCATCAACCCCCACACAAGTTTTCTTTCAGAAACAAACAAAATTTAGCTACTTTTGCTTCCCAGTTGCAGGGCAAATTTTATCCAAAACTAGTGGAGGAGCGCACACTTAAATTGTTTCTCTTTGTACTTCCTAACTCTACCACTAGATGGCACATGCAAGTTATCTATACATCAAAAGGAGTGATGAAAATGTTAGGGGGTACGCATTATCTATCGAAAAATACGGTACTTATTTTACTCATTTTGAACAATGATTGCACTGATTTAACTTAGATTAATTCAAAACTCACATGAACACTTGCCTGTTGCAGAGTGAATATAGAACTCATAAACTGATATTGGAAGCAATTGGAAGTGAACACAACTTCCTGTTTCCGGTTGCTTACCAACCTATGAGTAATCAAAACTGAAAATTCAATTCGTGAACACGGTACCATCTACCGGAATATTTATAATACATTTTGCTGTCAATAAATTGCAAATTTTTAAAATCTTAAGAAAAAAGGTGCTGGTAGTGCGTATCGATGGATTGCGTACCGCCAGAAAAAAAGCACTGGATTTAACCAAAACAAAAATTAGGATGGTTTGAGAAATTTGGTATTGATAAAGATCTCAATACCAATTTATAACAAAATCCATTCAACCAAAGTCCTCATGTTTATTAAAATGCAAACCACATGGTTGGCAAGACCTAATCTGGTTCCAGCAACACAGCCACTCAGCTCTTGCTGACTATGCATTGGACACCCACCACAGAATACACTAGAAGAAGGCCACTTTATTACACTGCAGCAAGTACAACTACGAAACATTGTTCCTTGAATCAGCATCAGCTCTGAAAAACTTCCCAAACCTCAACAAATTTGGGTGCATGACACTACTCCAAATTTAGAAAGCTTACATTCTAAGATCATCAGCCCAATGGCCAAGACAACCCAATTTAGCCAGCTGGGGGCACCTTTAGGATTCTAGGACCGACTTCAGTTGCCTTTCTTCAGCCTCATCTGCATAGTGAGAGTGCCTGCATGCACATATCGGTTTTGTAATCCCTGAAGATGGCAATGTAAAATTGCTGAAATATAAGAAGGTATTAATTAAAGTTTTTAATTAATATTCTAGCACACATTGTCATTTCCTGAAAAATTAAAAGGTAAGTCAAATTCTGGAAACTATATATATACAGTCAATCACAACAAAAATGAAATTATTTTGTCAATTTCACATTACTTTCACCTTCACTCCTTATTTGGTCTCTATGCACATGAAGAAGCAATGGAAGTAAGTCATATCGGAATTTCCATTTGGTGAATTCATTTCATCTGACAATGTTGGAGTTTTAACAGGTATCAGATTGATTTGGAGGAAAATTATAGATAGGAAGTTAGTAATTATGTAAATTTTTCATGTAGTACTATCATATCCTGTACACCCCTTGAGGGTACATGTCAGGAATTTGATGATCAATTCATTTCACAAATAGCAATTGTGTGGTGAGATTATTGTAGCTGCAGCTGAGACTAGAGTCATTTTTGTTTAAGGTGAGTGAGTTAATCTACTGCCATTTTTTTTCATCATTATTCTGATTAATTTTGATATACCAGAAATGTCACATTTGTGCCAAAATTGAGGTAAACTGGAAAATTTTAGCATACCAAATTTCATTAAATTCCATCAATATCATTTCAAAATATTTTGCAAAAAAAACCAGTTCTAAAGAATAAACTAAAGTTGAAATAAGTAAAACACGCATCGAAACATCTTCGCAGCAAGTTTATAAAGTCTCCCTAATATATACCAAATATTAAATTCTATCCAGTTAGAAAGGAATTATTACTTTGTAACACTGAAATCTGGTATTACATTTTGGCACTGTTTAAGTCATGCCAAGTTTGGCCTAACATGAATCATCAGTGAGAAAATAACTATTTATAAAATATACCAAATTTTGATATGAAACAAAGCACGTGTGCAGTTATAACATTCACAGATAGACTTACCATTTCAAACTGTACTACAAACTGTTTATAGCACTGTCTCTATAATAACAATGTTCTATGTCTTAAAAAATCTTAAACATACTGGATTTAAAATTAATTTCAGTATATAAAAGTAATTATGCATGTTATTAACTAGTATACTGTTTATAAATTATCAGCATCCAAAAATAATACCTAAAGGTACCTCTCTCTACATCTTGCCCGCTCATTCTGACATGAATTCCTTCTTTCAGTAATGAACCAAATGCTAATGCTTCTGCTAATGCCCAGTCCACAGTTCGAGCTTCAACCATTTCAAGCCGCGATTTCAGAATGCGCTTAATACCAGGATGAATCTTGAAATTTCCTGGAGGAGGTGAACTAAAAACTACTCCAATGTGTTTAAGTATATCTTCAGATACACCAGTTGGATCACATTTCATGGGGCTTCTGGTACCAAAAAATCCTATATCAAAATATAATCAAGTCAGTTAATTTGTTACATAAAAACTAATATTTCAAGTGAGCACTATTTATTATTATTATTATTATTATTAGTTGTAATAGTATTATTAAAGACTTCCACTAAGTTACAAGACTCATTGTGGGAGGCCCATCCTGGACAACACAATCAATCATACCACTCCTTAAATTTCACTATTCATGCTCTCAGCATTTATCAGACAATTCTTTACATGGTTCTACCACCCTTCATGCAAAGAAACCACTCCTTGCTCTCTTGCTCATGACCTCCTTTCAACAACTTCCAGGGATGGTCCTTTGTCATTGCTCCTTCCCCTTGTTCTACCACAGGAAGAACTCCCCAGTGCTGCTAACCCTGTAACTACCTCTCAACAGTTTAAATGTCTCGATCATATTACCTCTCCTTCTATCTACCAAACTTTGCAGTCCACATTCCCTCAGTCTATCCTTGTAACTAACTCGTTCAGTCTTGATATCATTTTTGTTATCCATCTCTTTCAAAGGTTAACTTATACCCTTGACATCTTGGGGGCCCAAATGTGATCACAATAGTCAAGATGTGGTCTAATCAGGGTATTATACAATGAAATCACAACTCTTATTTCTGCTGGTTAGCATCCTCCTCAGATGCAGAAATCCTCTGGGCTACCTTCACCACTTCTACAATATACCCCCTGAACTTCAAGCTTATATCAGCAATCAGTCCATCCCCTGCTTCCTCCACTTCAACCATACAGTTTCTCCAACACAGTATACAGCTTCCCATCAATGTATCCCAAATTCCAAGACTTTACATTTCACTGAATTAAACTGATACCCCATTCATTTTTCACATCTGTCCATATTATTCAAATCCTCGTGAAGAGCTATCATATGTGTACTATTATTAATGATGATTCCCAACTTAAGGTCATTTGCAACAAACAGAATATCCTCTTGCAATCCATTGGCAATGTCATTGATATAGAGGTTAACACTTTCATTGCCAAGCTGAAAATTGGAATTTCGTGTGGTGGCCAAATTTTTTTAATTTTTTTATTTAGTTAGCGACGTCCATGCGATAACGCGTGATCGGCCGTCTGGTGAGAACTCGCATTACGCGATATCGTTCATTGCCAAGCTGAAAATTGGAATTTCGTGTGGTGGCCAAATTTTTTAATTTTTTTATTTAGTTAGCGATGTCCACGCGATAACGCATGATCGGCCGTTTGGTGAGAACTGGCATCAAGCGATATCGCGTGATTGGCAATGAACATGCTAAACAATACAGGTCCCAGTACTGATCCCTGTGGGACCTGGCTTGTAACCTTCTGCTTCTTTTATAGCACTCCCTCATGCACAACTCTCTGATATCTATCGGACAGCCATTTTCCAATTCAATTTAATAACCTGACAACTAAATTCATATTGTAACTAAAATATCACTTTATCATGTGACACTCTGTCAGATGCCTTTGTAAAAAAAAGGCAGTATATGCCTTTCCTCTCATTAGCTTGCTCTGGTTACTTTATTGTTTTTATTATAAAATCTACAAAATTGTAACTACTACTGAGGAAGTACAAACTGGCCTATAGTTTGACAGCTGCATTCTTCTACCACCCTTATGCAATGGCACTATCTTATCCTCCTTCTACTTCTTGGGCACCTTTCCTGTAACTGCTCTCATTGAAAACTCAAGGACTTTTTAATGAGAGTAGCTATGGGAAAGGTGCCCAAGAATATAATGGAAACCTGTATACTCCGGTATATGGGAAAGTAGCTACAAGAGCATAAATGTCATTCTTTAGTGTATTTCCTTAAAACCCTATCCAGTCCCATTGCTTTATTCCCATCCAGAGTACTCAGTATTTGAAAACACACTCTCCTTTGGCACTTCTAAACCTCAAACCCTCCTCATCCCTCTAGTATTAAAACCCACTTCTCCAGGATGAAATACTCTCACAGTGATCATTAAACAACTGCACTTTGTCCTCTGCATCAGTCACTCTAGTCACATTTTTGTCTAACAATACCATTCTTCCACAATCATTTCTCCTTCTGACAGCATAACGCAAAGAATTCCTTCAGAATTTCTTTGGATTGCGGGAAAAATCTCTTCTCATATTCAAGTTTTGCCTTGCTCACCATACTAGTCACTCTCTTGGCCTGAGTCTTATATCTTTATGCATCTGCTCTCCACCTCTTTCTCTTTATATCTCTTCCATTACTTTTTTTTATACGAATTTCCCATTTGATAACATTTGTCATCCACTTTACACCAAATTGTGGTTTTATTAAGTCTAGGCATACAACTTGCCATTGCCTAATAACATGGTAACTAGTGAACATTTCCTCACTAGTTCCCATGCATTGATGATGTGTCCCAAGCCAATTTCTAAGATTATTATAATCACCTGCATGTCTATTGATCTTTCAAATCAAAATCACATGTCAAATTTTCCAATGGGGAGACAGGGATAAAATCTCAGTAAAAATCAGATCCTCTGATGCTATAATCAAATCTCAAACCTTGAATCTTGTGTTCCTTCTGCTACATGTTGCCTAAGACATCTGCTCCTCAAGAATTCCAGAAATTCCATTCCCTTACTATTACATGCAAATTCCTCTTCCCAATTTATGTTGCTACAGTTAAAATCATCTCTCGTAACAATCATTCTTATCACATTCACCAAGCTCAATGGCTTAAATATCTCCTGCTCTTTATCCTCTATGCTTCCTAGCTTAGAGAAACACCCCACTACATATTCTCTCCTATCCACTTCGACCACATGCTTGCAAAACCCCATTTTCCTTTCCTATCCTGCTAAAAATATGCTATACTCTGCTATGTCTATTCCTGTTATTATTATATCATCTTTCATCAGCATGTCTCACTGACCACAGAAATTTCTGGACAGGCTGAAATCAGCACCACCAATTCATCTCCTTTATTCTAGATACTCCTGGCATTAGCATATAGAAACATCAACACACTCTCAGTATTTCTATACCTATCATTATTCTCTCCAAATTAACTGTCACAGAGACATCCTCAGGAATACAATATTAAAATTGTAAACACACATAAAACAATAAATAGAAGAAATTAGACTATCTAAAGCCTAAAGTCCTGTAATCCTGTGAGGGGATGCCCTCTATGGGTGCTGTTGGCTAGCCTTAGCTGTTGGGCAGGAGGTCTAAGAATTAAAGTTCCCCAAATCTTGGGAAGTTTAACACAACCATATTTATTAAAACCAGCCTAATCTTCAAAAAGCAGGTTTAATCATTTCAATAATTTGTCTCTTTCAGAGAAACTTTCAACAGCCCTCTATGGGTGCTGTTGGCTAGCCTTAGCTGTTGGGCAGGAGGTCTAAGAATTAAAGTTCCCCAAATCTTGGGAAGTTTAACATAACCATATTTATTAAAACCAGCCTAATCTTCATAAATGTGTGTGTTAAACTTCCCAAGATTTAGGAAACTTTAATTCTTAGGTCTCCAACCCAACAGGCTAGCCAATAGCATCCATAGAGGGAACTGCCTCAAAGGACTTTAGGCTTTTGATATAGTCTAATTTCTTCGACTTATTGTTTTGTGTTTGTTATTACAATTTTAATATTGTATAGTTATTATTTCTGGAAAATTTCCATGTTAATATGGTATTCCTGAAGATGTTTCTGTGAAAGGGACAAATTATTGAAATGATTAAACCTGCTGTTTATTTATTTATTTCTCTTTGTGCCATATTCATTCACTAAATTTTAGTGAGGCACATAAGGGATATGAAACAAAACTGGTAAGGCATATAACAGAAACTTGACAATTATTTAAAATCTCTTAGCAAATGCAAACTTCAGAAACACAAAGCAATTTTTGATGTTATTTATATTAATTCAGCATTAATCCATAATGTCCTTTAATAAGCCCTCCTGCAACTTAAGAATAAATATTTAATTCTACATTGCTGAAAGCATTTTATAAATATGTGATCTTGAACATATTTTGTATTGCCACCTAGAGCAAAGTACCACAATAAAATATCTTCCTCTTAACTGCTAACTAGTATTGGGAATGGGGGGAGTCAAAGGAAACAGAGGTAATAAAGGTAAACTGCATAGAGTTTAGCTCTTCCTTTAACTTTCTATATAATCAGAGCCATAGCCATACTATTTCAGGCTCAGCAAAATGTGCTCAGCAAAAGAAACAGGAGCAGAAGTGTTGTACTCTGTATCAACCAAAATCCAGCACATGCGAATCATTTCTCAAGATGTGTTCTGCACATCTTCCCACAGATGTAGTAAGCAGCAACTTCACAATGAGAAACTAACCAATATTATATATATATATATATATATATATATTTTTTTTTTTTTTGACAATCCCACACACAGGTTGTAAACTTAAAGCATGTAACTACTGCAAGTGACCTACATCACGTAATCTGGAAAACTTGCTCTAAAGATTCAAGTCACAACAGTCTCCAATAAGCAGAACACAGCGGACTCCAATAAGTTCACAATAGGACCAAATAAGGCAAGTTTGTTTCTATGTCAAGTAAGCATATTCACTGCTTCATTTATAGGTGATAGAAGGTAATAAACATTTGTTCCAGAAAATCAAACTGTAAATCAGTACTTCACAGGAAAATTCATAAAAATGCAACAGCAGCTGTGTGAATTATGCAAATCATCCCAATTCTTGATCTGTGCTCACATTTTTATATAGCTTCTCCCTGCACTCCCAAGCTGCATATTAAATTATACTTGACAATAAATCATATTCTTGTCTTTATCCTTTCATAACTATGTGATCTTGAGCACATTCTGTATTGTCACCGAGATCAAAGTTTTGGTTTTAACCCTTATTGATATCTTGGTAGTGGTAGTTAGACCCATGTCATGCTTTATATAATTTATGTTAGAGGTTTAATGGAATATTAACAGCACTGAGAAAGGATCAAAACTAATTTTAATACTTCCAATATTTCATCTCCGTATTGACCATAATTATGTTTGCAGATGTAAGAACTGTGTTCTTCTAGATGCTGACCTGCCTGTTTGTCCAAAGTAGGCAAGTTTACAGGAACAAGGTACTCTATATATACCAGGCACTGAAAGAGGAGGAAGTTGGTCTTTAGTGGAGCGGATAAGGGTAGCAAGTTTACGGTGGAGGTTGTACTTTTTTAATGATCTGGCTATTTTTTCTAAAGTACCACAGATGTAAGGAACGGTGATGGCATTTCTGAAGTCCTTCTGAAGAGATGGTCGGGGAATGGAGGACTTGATTATTTTTTTTAATTCTGTAGTCATTATAGCCATTGGAAAGGAAGGTGTTGTGTATGTGTTTGAGTTCGGGTTGAAAGGGAAGTTTTATTGGAACAAAGATTGTGGGCCCTATTGGTCAGAGTTTTAATAATGCCATATTGCTGGGAAGGGTAGTGATGGTGGGAGAGTTTGTGAATGTATCTGCCTGTATGAGTAGGTTTTCTATATACAGAAAAAGAAAGGTTACCATTAGGAAGGCGTGTTACTAAGGTGTCTAGGAAGGGTAAACTATTGTTATTTTCCTTTTCCATCATAAACTGGATTCTTAGATGTAGACTATTGAGGTGACTGAGGAAGGAATCTAATGTGTCTGGTCCATGAGGGAAAAAAAAAGAACACATCATCTACATATCTTAGCCAGATGGAAGCTTTTAGAGGGGAAGAGTCAATGGCTCGTTTTTCAAAATTTTCCATGTAATAATTGGCAAGAGGGGGTGAGAAGGGGGGGACCCATGGCAGTTCCCTCTATCTGTTTGTAGATTTTTCTTCCAAGAGAAATAACCAGAGTTGATGGCAAAGGAAAAGAGCTCTAAGATATCAGAAGGAAAAACGTTTTTTAAGAATAAGGTGTTAATTAGCGGAATATTTGTAAACAAAGAGATGATGTCAAGGGGTGCTTAAGGGTCAAAGCTGAATAACTGAGAGGAGACCTCCACATAGCCTTTAAAGGAATGCGGAGAACCGACCAGGGCTTCTGACCTAATGTCCAATCCTCACCTTCTTGTGGTGCACCCTGTTGGGTATCTACTTGGATACTGAACGGACGAGGATGGGCTGGCAATTTGGGATTTAGCCGACCAAATTGTATTCTTATTGGTTAAACCAAAATAAAAAATGATGGTACGACATGACAAATTTTCATGCCGGCTGGGGCATCGCCCGGTTAAACAAGGCCTCCATTGTTTTCGCCAGGGAACCAGGGCGAACAGCAAAAAGTCAGCTACTGGAACAAATCTGAAAATAAACCCCAACTCAACATCACCAGAGATAAAAATCGGTACTATCAACGTAAGAAGCCTCAATAGTAAAGAAATGGAGCTAGCTGAGGAATTAGATAAGTACCAGATCGATATAATAGGGGTGACTGAAACAAAAAGACCAAAACTGGTGAGATCTTTCTGAGCAATAAATACAAAATGTTATATTCAGGCAATGACAATCAAGGAAACGAAGTAGTAGCCATAGTATTCAATACAAAATACGAGGCTAATCTTCTTGAATGGCAGTCAGTCTCAAGTAGAGTAATGTGGGCAAATATGAGAATGGGGAACTGGACAATGAGACTTATTTGTGCCTATGGTCCCACAGAAGGTTCTACTAAGCTAGAAGTGGAGGAATTTTTTGAGGCTTTAGAAAAAGCAACTGACACAATGAAAAATGAAAAGTTGATCCTTGTTGGGGATCTAAATAGCAGAGTAGGAAATGATTGTGAGACATACAAAAATATTTTGGAAAAATTTGGAGAAAAGAACAAAGCTAATAATAATGGCAAGTATCTGTTGGATTTCTGCTCAGGACATGGACTGGTTATTACTAACACCATGTTCCAACATAAAAATGTGCACAAATTCACATGGAGAGAAGAAGAGGCAAGAAATAAGAAAAGTCTCATTGACTATGTTACTGTTGATAGTGATGTTTTCTCCGTGGTGCAGGACACCAGAGTGTACAGAGGATTTGAAATTGGAAGTGATCACTATTTAGTCTTGAGCAGGATAAAATTGAATTTCATATTGAAAAAAATAACATGTAAGAAAGTTTTAAAGTGAATAAAAGTTGAGCAGCTCTCAGATGTGAACTGTAGACTAAAATACACAAAGATTATTGAAGAAAAAATGAAAGAGTTTGAGAACAGGAATCAAACCTTGGAGATTCAGTGGCAAACTCTGAAGAAAACCTTGATTGATTCTGCCAGAGAGGCATGTGGTGAGGTTGTCTGTAAGGATAAAAAAATCAGAACTCCCTGGTGGACACAGGAAGTTAAAGAGGCAGTGAAGGAAAAGTAGAAAGCATGTTGAAAGTTCCTGTCAAATAAGTCAGCTTGTGCTCTTAGAGAATATAGAGACAAATGCAAGAATGCTAAACATTGTGTAAAACTAGCTAAACAAAAGTCATGGGAGGACTTTGGCAAGAATATAGAAAATAAATATCAAGAAGGTGGCAAAAAATTCTGGAGGTTGTTGAAGAAGCTTAAGAATGGAGGAAAGAGTGCTCTAAAAAGAATTAGAGACGATAAAGGTGAAATGAAAACGGGAGAAAAAGATATCCTTGAAGTATGGAGTAATTACTTTGAAATACTGCTAAATGAAACAAGCAGTGATGACAGCACAGTGGTAAAAAACACTGACCAGGCATGCAGTCAGGAATACATATCCATACTAGAAGTAGAAAAAGCCATCAAAGGCTTGAAATGTGGAAAGGCAGCAGGAGTAGATGAAATTCGACCAGAAATGCTTAAGTATGGTGGTATAAGAGTCTTACAGTGGCTGCACTGCATAGTTCAGAAAGCTTGGACAGAGGGACGAATTCCCGATGATTGGAGTAGAGCTCTCATAGTACCCATATATAAAAAGGGAAATAAAACTGCATGTGAGAATTACAGAGGTATTTCCCTACTGAGTGTTCCTGGCAAGATCTATAAAAGTATACTTGAGAGACGGTTGAGAAGAATTGTGGAAGAAAAGCTTGGTGAAGAACAAGCTGGATTCAGGCCAAATAGAGGCTGTCAGGATCAGATCTTCACTTTACGACAAATAGTCGAGAAAGCATGGGAATATAACAAAGATCTGTATTTAAGTTTTGTCGATCTGGAAAAGGCATATGACAAGGTGCCAAGAAGAGAGAAGCTACTGAACACGCTTCAGTTATATGGTGTCAATGGGAGATTATATCAAGCAATCTTAGTCTTTATTTGAGTTGTAAGTCAGCAGTTAGAAGTGAAGGAAGTACAGGAAGATGGTTTAATGTTAAATCTGGTGTGAGACAAGGATGTACATTATCCCCTCTGTTATTCATTATCTATATGGATCACATTATGAAGGAAAGTGGTATTAAACATGATATCAAAATTGGAGATGTTAATGTCAGCTCTTTGCTTTATGCGAATGATGTTATACTTCTAAATAAATCTGCTACAAGTCTGCAAGATTCTCTGACTAAATTGAATAGCTGTTGTAATAGATATGGTATGAAGGTCAGCAATAAAAAGACAAAGACAATGAAAATAGGCAGAATCATTGAAAATGTCAACTGTGTTGTGAATGGAGAACCTGTGGAACAAGTAAAACATTTCAGCTATTTAGGCACGATGTTTACTGAAGATGGTAAATTAAATATAGAAATAGACAACAGAATCAGCAAAGCTGGTATGGTGGGAAGTCAATTGAATAAATTCATATGGAACAAGAGAGAAATCAGTCGGAACACTAAATTAGCTGTGTACAAGACAGTGTTCAAACCAGTTTTAACTTATGGATCTGAGAGCTGGGTCAGAAGTAAAACACTTGACCAAAGACTAGAGACCACAGATATGAGAGTCCTGAGAAAGATTATAGGCATGTACAGATGGCATCAATGGCAATATCATATTAAAAACGAGGATATTAGGAAAGAACTTGACACTGTCAGCATCCAGAAATGCGTTAGTAGAGCTAATCTTAGGTGGTATGGTCACTTAAACAGAATGGGTGAGGAAAGATTAGCAAAACAAGTGTTCTCTGCCAGGTTGGCAGCAAAACGACCCAGAGGAAGACCAAGATATAGGTGGATTGATACAGTACAAAATGCTTTAGATGATAGAAATATAAGATCTGATAATGTTGGAGTCTTGACAAGTAACAGACTGATTTGGAGGAAAATTGTAGATAGGAAATTAATAATGATGTAATTTTTTTCATGTAGTACTATCATATCCTGTACATCCCTTGAGGGTACATGGCAGGAATTTGATGATGATGACGATGAGATGATGTCAAAGCTGACCAATATATCTGTATTATTTAAAGTAAGATTTTCAATTAAGTTTTTAAAATGGGTGTAGTTTTTTTACATAAGATGTGGTAAGACCAGTGAGAGGGGGGGGGGGGAGGTCAAAGAGTTAGCTAGCTGCTTTGATAATTTGTAGCAAGGTGCACTGGTGGCATCTACTATAGATCTTAGGGGAGAATTAGGTTTGTGGATTTTGGGTAAACCGTATATCCTGGGGGGAATGGGAACAGAATGGTTTGAGTTTTTTTGTAATGTCAGGAGGCCAGGAAGAAACTTTTTTTAAGTAGGTTTTTTTAATTTTTTAACTTGAGTTTTTGTGGGATTGTGTTCCAGTGGTATGTAGGTAGTGTGATCACGGAGAATAATATCCATTTTCCTATTATATTCTGAGGCGTTGAAAACAACCGTGGCATTACCCTTGTTAGCTCTGGTGATGACAATACTTTTTTCTTTCCATAATTTTTTGAGGGCAGAGAGTTGACTGGAAGATAAATTAACTTTAGGAGGTGAAGAACGGGAGAGAATGTTAGCTATGTCAAGTCTGATGTTATTGGCTGTTTCTGGAGTTAAGTGACAGATTCTGCGTTCGATGTTGTACATAATATCCAATACCGGAACTTCAATAGGCATGACCGCAAAATTGTGTCTGAGGGTTAGGGCACTAACGGCATCTTCGCTAAGTCTTTTAGAAGATAAGTTGACTACTGTATGGAGGGGTTGAACTTCAGGTAGCAGTTTAGATTTGCAAAGGTTATTGAACTTTTTGATGTGCTTATTTTTTATTTTCTGGAATTCTTTTTGAGAGGAAGCTTCTGAGATGCTAAGGAGAATAGACCAAAGTTCAGGATTGAGTATAGCGGAGAGCTGTCTGTAATGAGACAATGGCGGCATTTGTCGTAGCGAGGCTGGCGCGAGTTTCAGTAATCTGCTCTCGTAATAGTGCCAGACTAGCACATTTGTATATCTGGAGGGCTTTATTAGAACTTTAGTTTCACTTTGTATTGTATTTGTTACAAAAAGTTTTTGTAATCCCTGAAGATGTCTCTGTGACAGAGACGAAATATTGGAAGCATTAAAATTAGTTTTAATCCTTTCTCAGTGTTGTTAATATTCCATTAAACCTCTAACATGAATTCTTCACAGCACTTAAGGCCTCAACACACGTAAGTATATAATTTCTTATTTGTCAGGGATAATTTACTTTGTAACCAAGAGAAAAAAAACTTGCTGTATAAGTGAAACAGAATTTGGTGCATGTCATCAAAAAAACACTCTTTTGATGGAAGAAGCTGGTCATATTAAAGACAGGAAGCCTTTTATTTTTTTTCTTCTTCTCATCAAAGATTAACCATTTGCCTGCTGTGATTTCACTAGGAATTTCACCTAGCAATCTCTCTCTCTCACTTTTTCTCCAGCTTAGGCCTATATTTATCTGCTTCTTTTAGTAGCAGGTATATTTCCATTCTCTATAAATGTTTAATCAATGCCTCTATACATTCCTTGATCTTTTCATTTAAACTATAAATACCCAGTTCTCTTCTAATGTCTTCATTTTTATACGGTCTGATTTTGTACATTCTTTAAATGTTCTTAAAAATCGTATTTCTGCTGTATTTTATTTTGATCTTTCTTTTCAACAGTTCATATTAATAGTGGGAGTGGCCATTACTTTATAAAATATAAGTACGGTTTTCACATCCTATCCTGTTAATTCATTGTCCTTTTAATTGTTCTACAGATTCTGTAATTAATTTTTTCATCCATATCTTTGTCTCTTAGATATATTATTAACTTTTTAATTTATTTAATGTCTAAAAAGAATTTCCCAAGTTTCGCTAATTCATTTTATAGACCAAAGGGTACCGTGAAATGAAAGTTTGGGAACCACTGTTATTATAGACAATGATATCTAAGAGCAACAACAAGTAAATCCCTTTTTTCTTGTATCACACAGCATTCACAAAAATTCATATAGAGCAAAATGTTAGAAATCGAACAAACATAAAGAAACCTATGTACATAAAGAGGATATACATATATAATTCATCATGTGTTCAAGAAGATAAAAATATAACAAAAATCTTATTCAATTGATATTTGGCTAAGGTCAAAGTCTTACCAATATATGTATTTGAAAGCAAGCCATTGCTACCTGGTGGACTCTTTCACTGAGCTGTGCAAGAGCCCAACATTTTTTTTTAATTATCTCAATGATGTGCTTTCACTGCAGTTATATTATTATTACATAGCACCTCCAGGGAGTCCAAAGACTCGTCGAGGGAGGGCACCTGCTCTTCAGTTCTCCACTAACCACAACTACCTTCATCATGTACACCAGCACCATCTACAGCCGACCACCACCACCAATTTTATAGACAATCACAAATATCCATGCCCACGGTAGGATTCGAACCCACAGCCTTTTGGCTGGAGAGCAGATACGCTAACCACTCAGCCAACCAAGCCGGCAAAAGCCAGTCAGAAAGTAATTTTATAGTAAGAGTATATGAAATAATTAAAAAATATTAAAAAATGTTTAAACATTTGTTATTATCAAAAATAATTGGATATTATACTGATTGAAGATATTTATGTATTCATAGTAAGTATGATTTTATAACTATAGCATGATCTTCAAACTCAAGGTACATATTCGGGAGGGGGGGGGAGAATCTGTAATACAGTTTAACATTATTGTATTCATTTCTAAACCACTCAAAGTTGTGAATGAAATTTTGACAGAGTTAAAAATTTAATTAATAAATAAATATGAAGCACTTTAATGGTCAAAGTCAAATAACTGGGAGGAGATTTTCCACACTGCTTTTCAGGAATGCAGAGAACTGACTAGGGATTCTGACCCAATGTCCAATCTTCATCTTGATGCAGTGCACCCCCATTAGTAGGTACAGAACAAATGAGGATGGGCTGGCAATTTAGGACTTAGCTGATGAAATTGTATTTTCTATTTGCTTAAACTACAAATGCACAAGATGAGATTTTGTGCTGATAGGACAATGACCAGTTAAACAAGGCCCCGACTGCTTTCATCAGGGAACCCGGGCAACCACTGCCAAGTCAGCTACTGGATCAAGCTGCAACTCAACACCTAAAAGAAGAAGAATAATAAACCCAATGTCAGCTGAAGATAAGAACCATCAGTATAAGGAGTATTAATGGAAAGGAAATCAAACTTGCAGAATTGGAAAGATACCATGTGGACATAATTAGCATTACAGGTGAGATCTTACTAAATAATGATTATAGGCTCTTATATGCAAGCAATAATGCTCAAGGAAAGGAAGGAGTAGCAATAGCATTCAACACCACACATGAAGATAAACTTCTTGATTAGAAGGCAGTTTCAAGTAGAGTGATGTGGGCACACTTCAAAACGAGGAAATGGACAATGATATTTGTGCCTATGGTCCTACAGAAGGTTCTACTAATGAAAAAGTGGAAGAATTTTTCGAGTTGTTAGAACAGATGGCTGATATAAAGAAAATTGAAAGAGTGGTCCTTGTTGGAGATCTAAACAGCAGAGTAGAAAATGAATCGCACCAGGTGAATCTCACCTGCCTGGTGAGATTCATTTTCTACTCTGCTCTTTAGGGAAATTTTTAGAATTTTTAAAAAAGGGAAAATTTTTCGAATTTTAGAATTTGGGAAAATTTTTAGAGAAGGGTAGAGCTAATAGTAATGTAATGGTAAGTAGTATATTTCGGGAAATAGGATGACCGGCGTAGGAGATGGGGCCTAAATTTTAGGTTTTAAGCTTATGTTGGTTGTATAAGACGACCCCCCCCCCCCCAAATTTCTTCTTTCTTGTATTAATGCAACGTTAGGTATTGTTGTTATATCTGTTATTTTTATATCTACCGTATTTTCCAGTGTATAAGACGCACTTTTTTACCTTAAAAATTCATCTTAAAAATGGGGTGCATCTTATATAATGAAGGTAAAGATTGTTTCCTCTTTTCAAAGTCATACGCACTCCCTTTTATGTTCCAAGATCTTTGTAGGTGGTTAATGGTGCAATCAAATTGATGCTTGACCTTCACGTCTTCTAGCACATTATTGGTTAAGAACGGGGAGTCCCTACTCAAGTTTCATAATATCTTATCCGATTAATCAGTTACCGATGTTTATCAGTATTGAGTTGATGTGTTGAGATATTTTGTGTTCAGTTTGATATTTCAAACTGAACACAAAATGATATTGATGGAAAAAAACAGGCAACATTCATAATACTTCAAGTTACAAACTGCAGGTTGTAAAATATGCGGAAGAACATGGGAATAGGGAAGCTGAAAGACATTTTGGACCTCCGTCTACAGAAAAAATGATTAGAACTTGGCATGGTCAGAAGGAGATTTTGTACAATTTGCATAATGAAAATCACGCAGAATGTGGAAAAATTGTGAAGTGGCCAGAACCACAGATCGAAGTTTTGAAATGGGTGCAAGAAAATCGGCAAAATGGCATTGCCATTTCAACAAAAATCTTTCTTGTTAAATCTTTCTTGAAATGTGGAATTAGCAACGCCCTTGATGGATGAAGATCATTTCTTATATGAAGATGATGATGAAGAACTAGAGGAAGAAGAAAGAGAAGAAATTAATGATGATAGAGAAAAGTCAGATGACAGTGACATGGGTTTTGCAGGTTTCTGAAAGGTCAGTTTACTATTAAAAATTACCTATTATTTTATCAATTTTTTTTAAAATCATACTTTAAAGTTTAGGTTTTTTTCCAGAAAATTTGTATTCAATTTCTTGGGTGCGTCTCATACACCGGAAAATACGGTACGTGTGGTATCTCTAATTTTATGGATGGTATGGAAGATGATCTGTTGTGGGATACTGATGATGATGAAAATGAAATCAATTCACCAGATTCGAACTGAGATCCATATGACGATCATTTAAACAAAGAATCTGAAGAACGATTTTCAACAGATGATGAAGAAAATTAACATGAAAATTGAGGTTAATAATTATTATTTGAATTTTAAGACTTACATCTATTGTAATATTTTAAATAAATTTATGTAACAAAAAAATTAATCTGATTTGTTCATAAACACTGCCTATTTTCTCATATAACGATGTATTGTAACTACCTAAATGTTCATCCAAGAAATTAAGTTTTCCTTTTTATACTTTTTAAATCATTTGCCGTATAAGATGACTCATGATTTTGAGGGGTTTTCTGTAGTATTTGAGAGTCGTCTTATATGCCAACATATATGATATTTGCTGGATTTCTGCTCAGGATATGGACTAGTCATCACTAACACCATGTTCCAACATAAAGATGTACACAAGTTCACGTGGAGAGAGACATGAGAAATAAGAAAAGCCTCATTGACTAGATTATTGTAGATAGTGTAATCTTCATGCTGTTTCAAGATGTAAGAAAGTACACAGGATTTAAAATTGGAAGTAACCATTACTAAGTGCTACGCAGGAAAATATTGAATATCACATTGAAAAGAACATTATGTAAGAAACTTTTAAAAAGAATTAAACTTGAGCAACCTTTACAAGTAAATTGTAGACTCGACTATACAAACATTGTTGAAGAAAAAATGAAACAAATTGAAAACAAGAATCAAACTTTGGAGTCTCATTGGCAAACACCGAAGAAGACATTGATTCGGCTAGGAAAGTATGTGGTGAAGTTGTCTGCAAGGATAGAAAAATAAGAACACAATGGTAGACGCAAGAAATTAAAGAAGCATTCCTAGAAAAGAAGAAAGAATACCAAAAGTTCCGAACAAATAAGTTGGCAGATGCCCTAAAAGAATACAGAGAAAAATTTAAGAGAGATAAGCTGTGTGTGTGTGTAAAAGTAGCTATACAAAAGTCATGGGAAGACTGGTAAAAATATAGAAAATAAATATCAGGAAGGTGCAAAATGATCTGGAGGTCATTGAATAACTTAGAAATGAAACAAAGAGAACTGTAAAAGGAATCGAAGATGATAAAAGTAGCATGAAAACTGAAGATAAGGATATTCTAGATGTTTTGAGTAATTACTGCGAAAGCCTGTTAAACGAAACATGCAGTGATAGAACCATACTAGAATAGTTTCAAGATGAATACAAAGAGGAGTGTATAATAATACTTAAGGTAGAAAAATCCATCAAAATCATGAAATGCAGCTAAAGTGCTAAGCAGGAAAATATTGAATGTATGGAATTATAAGTTTGGCAGTGACTACACTGCATAATTTAGAGGGCCTGGTCACAAGGTTGAATTCCAGATGAGTGGAGTAGAGCTCCCATTTATAATAAAGGGTATAAAGCTATATGATATGTGAGAATTACAAAGGAATTTCCCTACTAAGTGTTCCAGGTAAGATTTATGCAAGAATACTTGAAAGGAGGTTGAGAAAGATTGTGGAAGAGATAAATTAAAGATATCAAGAAATTATATATATGGTTTAATCCTTTATTATTATTATTATTAACATTTGACCTCCATGGAGTCAGAGACTCCTCATGGGAGGTACTCACTATCACACACAAAGCTCATCCAACGTCTTAAACTGATTCAATGTGTCCACATCCGCAACACACTTGCGCAATGCATTCCACTCACCAACCACCCTCCATGCAAAGAACCTGCCTCTCACTCCTTTGCTCACATCCTCCATATACAGTTTCCAGCAATGGCCTCTTGTTCCATTCCCCTCTCCCATTCTAAGAAAAATCTCTTCCATGTCTACCTGATAACAACCCTGACCAGCTTATATGTCTCAATCATATCTCCCCCCCCCCTTCCTCCTATTCACGAGGCTCTGCAACTTACATTCTCTCAATCTGTCCTCGTACTCCACATTCCAAAGACCACGACTACCTTTCTGAATCATCTCTGTACCCTTTCAAACATATCCTTGTCACCATGAAAACCCGGCGACCAAATCTGTGCACAATAATCCATATGAGGCCTGATCATGGCCTTATACAATGGAATCATAACTTCTCTATTTCTGCATGTCAGGGTTCTCCGCATCATTGCCATTATTCAATGTGATGTCGTCACAACTTGTGTAATGTGACCACTGAATTTCAGGTCCTTGTCCACCATCACTCCTAGATCTCTCATCTCCTCTACTTCTGTTAAAGTTTCTCCACCAAGTCTATACTTTGCATCCCCATCGTTGCTTACCAAATCTCAAACCTTACACTTGGCAACATCGAACTGACCATTCCACTTACCTGCCCATTCATGCAATCTATTCAAGTCCTCTTGTAAGGCATTAACATCAGCCTGACTATGCATTGCTCTCCCCAGTTTTGCATCATCTGCAAACAGCTGGATATCACTAGTTAAATCCAACCCAATATCATTAACATACAAATTGAACAACAATGGCCCCAAAATGACCCCTGCGGCACACCACTGGTGACCTTTCTCTTTCGAGATACTGAACCCCCATATGATCAGTGACAGCCAGTCACTGATCCAACACAGAAGTCTGTTATCCAGTCCCATCTGTTTCAATTTATTTAAGAGTTTGTCATGTGGCAGTCTATCAAAAACCTTTGCAAAATCCAAGTACACCACTGTATATGCATCTCCCTTGTCCAAGGTATTTGTCACCTTGTTACAGTACATAAGTTAGTGAAACATGATCTCCTCTTAACAAACCCATGCTGATAACCACAGAGAATACTGCTGTTATCATCCCATTTCTGTATCCTACTTCTCACCAATTTCTCCAGGACCTTCACTACAACTCCAGATATACAGACCGGCCTATAATTTGAAGCTACAGCCTTATCACCGCCTTTATGCAGTGGAACAATTTTACCCTCCTTCCACTCCCTTGGAATCTATGCTGTTGCAAACTCTTATTAAATAGGCATGCCAATGTTACTGCCAGTTCCTTGGAACATTCCCTCAAGATGCATGGTGATATGTCATCAAATCCTATTGCCTTATTAACATCAAGGTTATTTATTTCCTCAAATACCTCCTGCTCACTCACAATTAAGCTGTCCTCTACACTTATGTTCCTCATGATTCCACCCTGATCAGGATGAAACACCCTTATAAATTGATCACTGAATACCTCAACAATGTCTTCTACAGCAGTTACCATTCTACCACTTTCATCCCTTGATTTCATCTTTTCATGATCATTCTTCTTTCTACTTGCCACATATCTAAAAAAGTCTCTAGGCTTTTTTAGATATGTGGCAAGTTTTGTCAATTTCTGCTCATACTCTATTTTTGTTTTCCTTATTAACTGAGTCACTCTCCTGGCTTGTTCTTTATATATTCTTCATGTGACTGATTACCATTACCAAAAAGAATGTCCCAATTTGAAAATTGTATATCTCTGCAACCACGAACCACAAATGAATGCGACTGTGGTGAGAGAAACTTTTGGCCTTACTTCATACTTGGTAATTTATTTTGTAACTGTACCACATTGTCATTATTAAATATAATTATTTGAAATCAGGTCATTCTTTTTGAAACACCCGGTATTTCTTTGTGAGTTCCCAAACAGCATTTATTTCCTTAATGCTCAACTCCTCGTTCCATGTTATAGCTCGAAGTTGTCTCCTAATGTTGTCATAATCGCAAGCCTTATAATTCCACATATATATCCTTTCCTTGCAAAAGTCTGCATATGACTAGCACTACACAGGTGACTACTTCTTGATCACTTTCACCAAATGGAGGAAAATGTGAAACCCCAACAATTACATCCTCTGATGAAATGATGAGATCTAGAACTCTTGATCCTCGCATGCCTTTCTTTACGTGCTGCCTGAGATAGTTATCTGTCAAGAACTCGAGAAATTCATTTTCCTAATTCCTAAACGCTATCTCTTCATTCCAATCTATACCACCATAATTAAAATCACCCATAATAATTACCCTTCCTTTGTTCACTAATCCAAGTTGTTTATACATTTCTTCATCACCACCATCCACATTCCCAGGACTATAGCAACATCCAACTAAATATGTCTTCCTCTGAACCTCCATGTTACCCCACACTGTCTCATAACCATTGTCACTATTTCCCCCTTTCATGTCTACCTTATGTGGACTGAATTCCCCTGCTATCATCAGCAGCACCACCCTCCCTTCCTGCCCTTTCTATCCGCACGAAAAATACTGTACCTTCCATTTCTATTCCCGTTATGATATCATCTTCATTCAACCATGTCTCCAATGATTTGGGGACGAATAAACTTAATCAGGGAAACCATTTCATCCCCTTTCTTTCTGATACTTCTGGCATTTGCAAACAAACACAACAGTTCATTTTTAGGTCTGTAGCCAGTCCTATAGCCATATGTTGGTTGTGATTTCCCCACTACACCTGCCAAATCACCTTTATCACTGCTTATCACATATACCTGCTCAGTCTCCACTTCTCCACCCACATTGCAATATACTCCATCTTCATACACACATTCACTGACACTTTCAACATTCACTCTCTCTATGACATATCTCCCTGTCCACCCAAGTTCCACCCGTTTTTCTCTTGTATTCCCGTTCTCTCTTCCTTTCTCACACTACTACTGTTTCCACTGCCAAGCACTTCTGTCTCTTCAGTACTACTCTCCTGATTTTTCTCTTCATCTCTTCCTTCTGATCTTGTAAGCAAACAAGGTTTGCGTCTGAAGTATTTTCAGGACTGGGGCAACTTGTGGTAAAGCTGGTATGACTTCGCATCACTTGCCTTAGTGTCCCATAATGCAAAGCACATCTCCTTGCAGACATGTATAATACTATGCATTATGGGAAGGGTCACTACCTAGACGGTTTTGACCTTTATTGAGGTGAAAAAGTAAAGGGTTGCTCATCACATCCCTAGAGTAGTTAGTATAGGGGTGCAAGAGTGATGGTATTATGAGAAAGAAAGAAATACAGATAGATAGATAGCATGAAAGGGAGAGAAAACGCTTCAGCTTTTTTATATCATCATATAGCCAAAGTCTATCAAGTTCTCCTTTTTCACCAATCTCATATGAACAACGAAAAGACCAATTGAAACTAAAGTGCAAAAATGACTAATACCCAGGTGGTTAGCCCCATGTGAATTAACTGCCTTAAGTTGGCCTTCTCTGCCTGGGATTGCTCTCCAGTCATCCCTGCAATTGACTATAAGACCACATTGAATTAAGAGGACGGAACTATTTATAAAACCTCTCATAGCAAGAATATAAGAATTTTATCTCCCCCTGGTGAATACTGCATAATGTGGGTGGTCTACATAATCTAGTGATAAATTTGATATCTCTTAGAATGCTTCTTTCTGAACACAAAATTCGTCTGACTGAACAATAAAATTTCCACAACACAATATTATAAAGCATTTGGATGTCGTATTGCTGGTTTTCAAATCCATGTTTCTTTCTAACCTTTCATAAATGGTATTTTAATTCATTAAAAGTTTAAGGTGTTGGCTACTCACCATGCCTTGTAGTGCATGGTGAGTAGCCAGCTGAATAAATTTATATGGAATAAGAGAGAAATATCCATATATCTAAACTTTCAAACTAGCAGTACACAAGACAGTGTTCAAACCAGTTTTAAGTTGTGGATCAAAGAGTTGAGTTAGAAATAAAGAACTTGATCAAAGAATAAAGACAATAGAGTGTTCTGAGAAAAATTAGGGGAGTGAACATATTACATCAATGGCAGAATCATATTAAAAGTGAAGATAAGGTTAGATTTGCTCTGCTCACACATTGTTAGCATTCAAGAATGCGTAAGCAAAGCTAATATAAGGTTATTTATTTATGCTCATGGCTACATGAAACTGGTAAGTGAAAAGTACAGTCATATTTTCCAGCAACAAATGATGAAAATCTTAACATATAAAAGTTCATTACATAAAAGGTGCAACCAGCTTTCTAAGTCTTTCCTTTTTTTTTTTTTTATAAATAAAGTAAAAGTAACTTGTCATAATCAAGCCATGAACAATTATTGTCCTGCTGTAACAAGTATGACAAGGCTGCATGTTCTCACAACATAAATGTAGCTGTATCCTAGATTTAATGAGAGAGCAGTTGTGTCTTGTGTGAGAAAACTTGATCCATTAGAGGAGGCCCATTTCACATTACATCATCATCTTCTAACACGAGGAGGAGTTCTGTTGATACCATGACAAGGACTATGAGAGTGACTACGAGAATAACATCTTTGTGGTTAGATCGGACCGTGATCTTCTGTTTCCTCCATAACCACCATCACCACCATACCAACTACAGGTCAAGGTCCAGGCTGGAAAGCCCATTCAAGGCCTCACCCATTACTATGTGGGTGGATGTCCTGTAGGCCACCACCGTGAAATTGCTGCCTTGGGCAGTCGTACACAATATGAGTAATTGTCTGAGCCATGGGAGAACAATCACAATAAGGGTGATCTGACAGCCTCCATTTATGTAGAAGGTAGCTACATCTACCCTGACTAGTTCTGATCCTATTTATTGATGACGAAATCTTCCTAGGAAGATCAAAACAAGGCTGCGGAGCACAAGGATCTTCTACCAGAAAGCTGTTTGTTGGTAGATTGTTAGACCAGTATTCTCTCCATATGTCAGATATTGATGGCAGCGCAGCTGAAGAGAGTTCGTCCATGGACCAGAGAGGCTTTCTAGATTTGAGGTGAAGACTAGGTGGGTTTATGAAAGTCTGATGTAGGGGCAGGAGTGGGTTGCTCATTGCTTTGTTAAATTCCTTAATCGAGGCTTGTCTTCTCCGTTTGTGTGGTGAAGCAATGTTAGATAGAACAGGCAGCCAGGAGATATAAGGTGGTATGTCCACATAGAATAGGTGAGGAAAATTTAGCAAAACAGGTGTCTGATGCCAAGATGGCAGGAAAGAGACCCAGAGGAAGACCATGCAGATGGATTGATTAAGTCAGAAGTGCCTTAGAAGCAAGGATTGTTATATATCACAATATTAGGCTAAGTCAGTCAAACTGAAAGTTTGACTGACCTAGCCTAATTTTTTAATTTTAAAATTTTATCAAAATTCATCAATCTGTAGTGAAAATATGTTGTAATAGATTTCACAGTATTCATATGAACACAGATGGATAAGAAAATAACTATTTATTAACTTAAAAGCTAATATTTCGCTGGTATTATATCTAGCATCTTCAGAGCACACAACACAAAGTTTGCTCCAAATGCAAGACAACTGCAATCTGGTGTAATAGTGGGGCTAGTATAAGTAATTGCAGCGTACAACACAAGACTAAAGTCCTAATATGACGCCATCTAGGTTAAAAAAAAAAAAAAAAGAAAAAAAAAGTTCAAAGTTTTGAAACAGTAGTCCAAATGATAGTCTTAGAAAGTTTGAAAAAAATAAAATAAAATAAAATAAAAGTAATAAATATTAATTTGGTCTTAGGATGACTGTCTCCTTTCTTTTTTTTTCTTTAACCTAGATGGTGCCATATTAGGACTTGTTTTGCTCATTCCGAAACTTTTTCATTACAGCAATTATACAGTTCATTAACTTGTTGTGCCAAAACGCTGGATGAATGCAACAACATCAAAAGAAGTTTTACTATTTCATTTTTGGTTTATTATTCAGGCCTCCATGGAGTCAAAAGACTCACCGTGGGAGGTCGTTCCTAAGAGATACAAAGTCTATCAAAAATCACCATGGAAGGTCCCTCCTAGGAAACACAAAATCTATCATACCACTACTTAAACTCATTGACCATTCTCACTCTCAGCACTCTATCAGGCAATGCATTCCATGGTTCAACCACCCTCCATGCAAAGAAACCACTCCTCACTCTCTTGCTTACAGTTTCCTTCCATAACTTCCAGGGATGGTCCTTTATCATCACTCCTTCCCGCTGTTCAACCAAGCAAAAGAACTCCCCAGTGTCAACCCTGTAACCACCTCTGAACAGTTTAAAAGTCTCAATCATATCACCTCTGCTCCTCCTCTCCAACAAACTCTGCAGTTCCACATTCCCTCAGCCAATCCTCATAACTAACATTGTACAGTCCTGAAACCATCTTTGTTATCTGCCTTTGTACCCTTTCCAAAGTTAATTTATCCCCTTCAAATCCTGGGGACCAAATCTGAGAACAATAGTCTAAGTGTGGTCTGATCAGAGACTTACACAACGGAATGATAATCCTTTTATCTCTGCAGGTCAGTGTCCTCCTCATTATTGCAGCAATCCTCTTACCTTTAACACCTTTGCAATATGTCCCCTAAATTTCAGGTTTCAATCAATCATCAACCCCAGATCTCTTGTCTCCCCTACTTTCTCCAGTACAACTCCTCCCATAGAGTATGCGCATCCCATCGATGTGTCCCAAACCTCAAGACCTTACATTTTGCTGCATTCAACCGACACCCCATTCATTTGTCCATCTGTCTGGCTTATTCAAATCCTGTTGCAGGGCTACCACATCTGTACTATTACTAATAAACCTTACCAGCTTCGCATCATCCGCAAACAACTGAATATCCCCCTGCAATCCACTGACAATGTCACTGATATAAAGGTTAAACAATATAGGTCCCAGTACTGAGTCCTGTGGGACCCCAATTGTAACCCTCTGCTTCCTTGAAACTGCCCCACATTACACAACTCTCTGATACCTATCCGACAGCCAATCCTGAATCCAGTTGACCAATCTGACATCCAAACCCATGTGCTACAACTTAAATATCAGTTTATCGTGTGGCACCCTGTCGAATGCCTTTGCTAAATCCAAGAAAATGGCAGTATATGCCTTTCCCTCATCTACTGCTCTTGTAACTTTATTATAAAAGGCTAACATATTACTAAAACAAGAGCACCTCCTTAACAAATCCATGTTGACTCTCACTGATAATATTATCCTCATCTGCCCAATGCTGTATACGGTCCCTCACTAATTTCTCCAAGATCTTAACAACTGATGACACACAAACTGGCCTATAATTAGACACTTCCAGTCTGCTACAACCCTTATGCAATGGCACTATCTTACCTTCCTTCCATTCCCTCGGCACCTTTCCCGCAGCCAGACTTTCATTGAAAAGCCAGGTCCAAGGCACTGTCAGCTCTTTAGCACATTCTCTCAAAACTCGTGGCAAAATCTATTTCAACACCACCACTTATATCACTTTGTGTCACCTGAATTTTCAGCAACCTGCCATCCCAGCTCCAAAATCCTTTTGCCTGCTTATAATTCCTGTAATACAGTTCTACTAACAGAAGTATATGTCCCCGACAAAAATCTTACAATCAGATAAGTGCAATTAGCATATCCTTATTCATTTGCCCATTTACTAGTGCAGAATATTTGTATGACTCGTATTAACATTTTATCATATACTATCATTATTAATGATTGTTTTCTTGTAATGATTTAAATATCCTACAAGTAAAAAAGTAATAAAAGCATTTGTCTACTTATTATAAACAAATTATTGTGTCTGTGTGTTTCAGTAAAATATTGAAATGCACACAAACACAATAATTTGTTTATAATAAGTCAACAAATGCATTTTCTAGCAGAACTTTGAATTATTTTTCTATATTGAATAATAATATAAAAGAAAGTTGTGTCTTGGGGTGACTGTAGATAGAAATCTGAAGTTCACAAGACATGCTGCAAAGGTTGTGAAGACATCTTGCAGAATTACTACAATATTAATGAGGCTTTGATCATGAGGGAAAAAAAGGGTGGTAGTCCAATTGCATAAAAGCTTTGATGAGCCCACATCTGCTTTCATGCATTTACATGAACATTTTGTAGCATTTTTCTTTTTCTGTAAATGTGGTCATCCGTTCTGACATAACTTTTCTTGAATTTCAAAAATTTTAATTCACTTTCATTTCCAATCTTATTCATTGCAATTTTACAATGCTGCTAATCTCTCTTCATTACTTCTATAATTTGAAACATTCAGACAAACTGAATGTTTGATTTGACCTAGCCTCATTTTTTTTTATTTCAAAATTTTATCAAAATTCTTCAATAGAAATCAATCATCTGGATTTCTATAATCAGATCTGGTCCACAGGATTTGAAGGGGATGAAGTAACCTTGGAGAGTGTACAGAGATAATGATAAAAATGTCAGGACTGTACAATGTTGACTATGAGAGCACACAGACTTCAGAGTTTGGTGGATAATAGAAGACAAAGGTGATATTGCTGAGACATGAGAATATTTTTCATATGGTAAAATGAATTTGAATTTCATATTGAATAGAACATAAAAGTGTGTAAGAAAGTTTTAAAACAAAGTTGAGCAGCTTTCACAAGTGAACTATAGGATACACAAAACATCCTTAAAGAAAAAATGAAAGAGTTTGAAAACAAGAACTAAATCTTGGAGATTCAATGGCAAACCCTAAAGAAAACATTGATTGACTGATTCAGCCAGCCAGACATATTATTATTATTACGGGCAACTCCAAGGAGTCGACAGACTCATTGAGGGAGGCCCTAACATCATGTCAAGAACAACTATTCGTCTTTCACACAGTATCTATCATACCTCGCTTTAAACTCATTCATGGTCATAGCACCCACAACAGACTCTGGCAGCTTATTCCACTCATTTACCACTCTCCAAGTAAAGAACCTAGCTCTAACACCCCTGTTAACCACATTTTTGCCCAGCTTCCAAGTATGGCCCCTAGTCCTCCCACCACCAGTCCTATTCTCAAAAATATCTTCTGGATTAATCTTATAGAAACCCTTCAGTAATTTGAATGTCTCAATCATATAACTCCTTTTCCACCTATCAACCAATTTTTGCAACCCACAAATCTTCAATCTGTTCTCATAAGGTTCATTCCACAGACCTGCCACCATCTTGGTCACTCGTCTCTGGATCCTCTCCACCACCTCCCCATCAAGAAGAAACCCTGGCGCCCATATCTGGGCACAGTAGTACAGATGGGGTCTTATCAAGGCTCGACATAGAGGAACAATAACTTGTTTGTCTCTGCTCGTTAAAGTATTTTTCAGTAACCAAGTGATTTGATGAGCTGTTTTAGCCACTTTTGCAATGTGCCCCCTAAACTTCAACTCCCTATCCACCAACACTCCCAAATCCCTGGCCTCATCAATTTCCTGGAGTACGGTTCCACCAATGTGATATACTGCTGCTAATCTTTTCACTCCAAAATGCATAACCTTACACTTTGCCACATTAAATTGACATCCATTTTCCTTAGCCCAGTCCTCCAAACTATCCAAATCATCCTGAAAAATTTTGACATCCTGTGCACTCACAATTGCTCTACCAAACTTTGCATCATCAGCAAACAAGTGAACACTTCCTCTCAGATCCTTTCCTATATCGTTAATGAACAAATTGAAAAGTAGTGGTCCAAGAACAGAACCTTGCGGCACACCACTAGTCGCAAGCTGTCTTTTGGACTCAACTCCTGAATAAACCACTCTCTGGTATCTCTCCATCAACCACCCTCCTATCCATTCCCATATGCTGCATTTAATTGATTAGAATTCCATGTGGCATCCTGTCAAAGGACTTAGAAAGGTCCAGTAGAATCACTGTAAACCCATTACCCTTATCCAGTTCAGTCGTTACCGTGTTATAAAACAGTGAGCAAATTACTGAGGCATGATCTACTCTTCACAAAACCATGTTGTCCCCCATACGGTATTCCATTTTCATCTATCCAATTCTGTATTCTTCTCTTGACTAGTTTCTCCAAGACCTTGACAACGATTTCTGATATGCTAATCGGTCAGTAATTTATAACAGCAGTCTTGGAACCTCCTTTATGCAGTGGAACTATTTTCCCCTCTTTCCACCTCCCCCCGGGACTAACCCAGACCCGAGACTCAGATTAAACAGAATGGTCAAGGGTACTGACAATTCTTTAGCCGTTTCACGTACGACACGAGCTGGTATACCATTTAATCCCACAGATGTATTGACATTGAGGTTGTGTAATAGACTACTCACCTCCACCTCATTCACCACAATTCCCATATAAACTTTTGGTTCATTCATTTCTGCAATGTCACCACCTGGATGATATACTCTTGCAAAGTGCTTGCTCAGTAATTCAACTATATCAACTGATTCGGTTACCTCCCTACCATCAGCATTCTTTAAAATCATTCTGCCATATACATTTTTTCTTCTACTTGCAACATATCTAAAAAACTGTTTAGGATTGTCTTTAGCCTACATGGCCAATGTTCTTTCGTAATCCTTTTTTGTTTTTCTTACTAGACTTGTTATCCTTCTAGCCTCGGATTTATACTGTTCATGTGTCTGCCAGTCACCTTTCTCCTTAAATTCCCTCCATAGTTGTTTCTTTTTTTTGCAGCTCAAGCTTAATGGTGTTAATCATCCATTTAACTCCTACTTGATTTATTATTCGGATTCTAGGTATACAGTCAGCGATTGCTTCATGCAAACACTTCTTAACCGCCCCCCATGCAATGTCAACTTCTAGCCCTTGCAGTTTTGCATGCCATGGCACTGTACCAATCAATCTCCTAAGCTTGTCATACATACCAGCCCGATAATTCCACATGTACCCTCTGTTAATTGTAAATTCCACACCTTTGGCCACCTCCCAAGTCAAGACCCTATGATCGCTCTTACCAATTGGTGGCAACCTGGTCATATTCGTTACAGCCAAATTCTCAGATGCAATTACTAGGTTAAGCACTCTCTGTCCCCTAGTATTTTCCATTACATGCTGTCGCAGATAGTTATCCCTTAATAACCACATAAAATCCAATTCATTCCTCCCTATCCTCCTTCCAATCAATGTTACCATAGTTTGAAATCTCCCATAATAATTACCCTCCTTCCACTCATTTCTTCTATTTGCTTATGCATACTATCTCCACCATCTATTCCATCACCTGGTCTATAGCAGCACCCGACTATATATTTTGTTCTGCTAGTTTCAATCTTACACCAAATAGCCTCAAACGTGCTCTTATCTCTATCCTGCGGTTCCACTTCTATTCTCCTTGGCTGTAGCTCATCTGCTATCATCGCTAACACACCTCCCCCATTTTATTCTCCCTGTCTCTCCTGAAGACACCATACCACTCACATTCAATCCCACTAGCTGTGTCATCTTCTGTCAGCCATGTTTCGGTAATGCCAATAACCTGTGGTCTGGAAGTGACATGATATGCTAATCTGTTGGTAATTTACAACAGCAGTCTTGGAACCTCCTTTATGCAGTGGAACTATTTTCCCCTCTTTCCACCCCCCACCCCCCTCAACTAACCCAGACCCGAGACTCAGATTAAACAGAATGGTCAAGGGTACTGACAATTTGAAGGAAGAATTTAGAACAAGAAGGAAGAATTTTTGGCCAAGGCTAAAAATTTTTCTTTCTTGTTCCTAATACTTCTGGTATTTGTATACATGAACTGAAGAAGCCGATTTGTTCCATCCCTATTTTGATGCCTTATACTAACTATTCCATTCTGATCTGTGGTCTTTCCTACTCGCTTGGGCATATTACACACATTCACACACTCAACTTCTCCCTAAAATCTGCATATCTACCCCCCACTCCCTCCTTAATAACTCTAGTTTCCCTGGTTCTGTACATTCACTTCCACCACATATGATGAGGTTGTCTGTAAGAATAGTAAAATGAGAACTCAATGGCACCGAGGAAAAGAAGAAAGAATATGGAAATTTGCTCGCAGGTAAGTCACCTTGTGCTCTTAGAGAATTATTATTATTATTATTATATAAATACGAATACACAGAAGAATGGAAGAAAGCAGAGCACCATGTAAAACTAGCTAAACAAAAGTCATGGGAAGACTTTGGTAAGAACATAGAAAATAAATATAAGGAAGGTGACAAAATATTCTGGAGGCTATTGAAAAAAGCCTAGAAATGGAGAAAAAGTACTGTAAAAGGAATCAGTGATGATATAGGTGACATGAAAACTGAAGATAAAGATATTCTAGAATGTCTGGAGTAATTATTTTGAAAGACTGCTAAATGAAACAGTGTCAGAATGGTGGTAGAAAACCCCCAACAGGAATGCAGTTAGGAATACATATATCTTGAATCCATACTTGAAGTAGAAAAAGTCATCAAAAACCTGAAATCTGGAAAGGCAGATGATTGAAGCAGAGCTCTCATAGTAACCATCCATAAAAAAGGAAATAAAACTGAATATGAGAATTACAGAGTAATTTCACTACTCAGTGTTCCTGGTAAGATTTATGCAAGTACAGGAAAACCTTGCTTAATGTAATTAATTAATCCATCAATTAATGCATGCTAAGCAAATACAATAATAAACAATAGGAATAATTATAATTCATCTATTAGCATAAATTTGAAAAAAAAAAAACATTTATAAGCTATATTAGAGGATAAAATCATCAAAGTTAATAAAAATCAATTGCTTAAAGTCGTATACTTTAAGGACAGTGCTCGACTTTTTCATCATGTCATGCAATATGCGATAGCTGGTAATTGCTTTATCAAGATTTTGGTGGACTTTGAAGCTTTGTTCCATATCAGGATAAAAAAAAAAAAATTTGCTTAGCATGCTCAATGTGATTGAAAACTAGCTCAAGTTCTTTTGCAGTTAGCCTTCTTAGTCATAACATTCTCTTCTTGTTCGCATTCTTTATCTTCTTCTTCTTTTTCATATGCATGCTGTTCTTCTAGTTGAAGGAGATCATTCTTGCTTAACTGTTCTGAATGGGAATCGAGCAAGTTTCCTCACACCTTCATTATCCAGTTCACTAAATCCAAGCTCTTTTCCAATTGTGCTGATTTCTTCAATAATGTTCAATCTTGGATTTTGCACACAATACACGAACACAGGCTTGAGTTTAAAGCCACCTTCTGCATTGCCTCCTAATAAAAGCGTAAAACAATCTTCAGATACTTTGTATCCTGGTTGAGATGGTTCACTTTTAGCTAGGAAAGTTTCTGTTGGCATACACTTCCAAAAATGACCAGTTTCGTTGACGTTGAATATTTGCTGATGGTCATAATCACCCACCTGAATTATCCTTTGCAATTCTTCAGGAAACTTGGATGCAAAATCTTTATCAGCATCAGCAGATTTCCCCATTTATTCTTATGTTACGCAGTCCAGCTCGATTTTTAAAACAGTCAAATCATCCTAAACTCAGAGTAAAGCTTTCACATTCATCTTGAAATTTGGACTGTTTCAATGATGTAAAAATATTGAGAGCATTTGCGTGAATATTCCTTGTATCAAGAAGTATTCTTTTTTGGTTACAATCCTGAATTCAGAGTGATAGAAAACATTCCATCTCAATCATTAAATATCTTCTATTTCGGGTGATCTGCATGCATAAAGAAGCTGTAGCAACTTTTCCTTGTTTTTTGTACTCTTTGGTCTTATTTAACATAGTCTGAACCAGTGGCGGCCGGTGAAATTTTAAGTGGGGGTGCTGCCTACACAAAATAAAAAATAAAAAATTCATTTTTTCCTAATCAGTAACCAATTTATTAATAAATAAATCTGTTGATTTATTTATTAATAAATTGGTTACTAATTAGGAAAAAATAATAATTTTTTTTATTTTTTATTTCGTATAGGCAGCACCCCTACTGGTCTGAACTGTAGACTCGCTGTATCCCAGGTCTTGCACAATCATTATATTACTTTTCTTTTCTTTTTATTACTGTCGCTTTCTTTATCAGTCTTTCTCTTTTCCATATCAGGGGTTGAATATAATAAAGCCTTATAGGTATCTAAATTAAAGCAAAATGAAGGAAAAGTGATTGAGCAAGAGAACAGAATTTGCATGTGCATTTGTGATGATAGCTCGGAGTCAACTGCCGAGTGTCATTGGGCAATGCCCGCAGTACTGCCACTGCCCACTACATTGACAAGTGCCACCGCTCACTGCAGATTAGCGACAAAAAATTTCGCACGTAAAAAAATCGCATTAAATGATTAATCACTCGCTTAAAGCGGGAAATAGTATCATTTCACTCAATCATGCTAACTGATTATTGCACATTTCGAATTTGCGTTAAGAGAGGTTTTCTTGTATGCTTGAAAAACTACTAAGAACAACTGTGTGCTCTTAGAGAATACAGAGATAAATGTAAGAAAGTGAAGCACTATGTAAAACTACCTAAATAAAAGTCACGGGTATGTTTTTTCTTCACAATGAATGCTGACCAATGTTTACTAATCTTAAAAGTAAGAACAATTGAGGAAGGGAAGCTTAGTGAAGAGCAAGCTGGATTCAGGCCAAATAGAGGTTGTCAGGATCGCATTTTCATTTTAAGACAAATAGTTGAGAAATCATGGGAATATAACAAGGATTTGTATTTAAGTTTTGTTGATCTGGAAAAGGCATATGACTAGGTGCCAAGAAGAAAGCTCTTCAAAATGCTACAGTTATATGGTGTAAATGGGAAATTATATTACGTAATATATAACCTCTATTTAAGCAGGAAGTCAGCAGTTAGAATTGAAGGAGGTATAGGAAGATAGCGTGATGTTAAATCAAGAGTGCATGAAGGGTGCACATTATCTACACTGTTATTCATTATCTATATGAATCACATTAAGAAGGAAAGTGATATTAAATCTGACATCCAAATTGTTAATCTTAGCTCTTTAGTTTATGCAGATGATGTTATATTTTGAATAAATGAGCAAAAGTCTGCAAGATTCCCTGATTAAATTGAGTAACTGTTGTAATAAATTTGGTATTAAAATCTGCAATAAAAAAAAAAGACAAAACAATGAAAACATGCAGAATCAATGAAATCATCAACTGTATCCTGAATGGTGAACCTATAGGACAACCAAAACATTTCAGCTATTTAGGCACAATTTTTAGTGAAGATGGATAATTGCATATGGAAATAGACAACAGAATTAGTAAAGCTGGTATAGTAAGAAGTCAGCTAAATAAATTTTTATGGAATAAGAAAGAAATTAGTCAAAACATTAAATGAGCTACATACATGTCAAGTGTTGAAACAATTTTAACTCATGGATCTGAGAGCTGGATTAGAATAAAACATTTGATCAAAGACTGGATACCTCTGATATGAGAGTTCTCAAAAAGATCAATGTAGTGAACAGATGCATTAATAGCAGTTTCACATTAAAAATGTGGATATTAGGAAAGAACTTGCCATTGTTAGCATTGAGGAATATAGTCACTTAAATAGAATGGAAAAGATCACTAAGATGTAGATAGATTGACACAGTAAAAAGTGCCTTAAAAGACAGAAATATAAGTTTGATAACTTCAGAGTCTTGACAGATAACAGATTAATTTGGAGGAAAATTGTTCATTGGAAGTTAGTAATGGTGTAACTTTTTCAAGTAGTACTATCATAATTATCCTGCACACCCCACTAAGGGTACATATCAGGAATATGATGATGATAATGGTGATAAAATGATGGGAAGGAATAAGGACAAGGGACCAACCCTGGCAGTTGCAAAAGGAAGCAGTGAGTAAAAATGGTAAGAAGTTTTATTTGTGGAGAATGGCAGGAGCATGGAATGCATTATTTGAGAGGGTGGTGAAGGTGCAAATGGTTGATGAGTTTATGTGCTGATGCAAATGTTTGATGTATTGACTAGTGTTAAACCTCCCACAATGAATTTTGTGACTCCATGAAAGTAAAGAAAGTATTAATTTTGAAATGTTATATGAGTTTAAATTAATGTCTTACCTGAAAGCTTCATAAACTAAATATGTACAGTTTGTACCATTAAAATCATAAATAACCTGAAAACGTAAGCAGTCAGTCAGTCAGTCAACTTGGTCAATTTTAATTACAAAAAGGAAGAAAATAGAAATAATGAACATTAATCTGCATTAATCAAGCATGTGGGGGGAGAGGAATGGTGAGAGAAGCAGTGAATGTCATCTCTCTTCTTGATTGGAAAGAGGCCCAGTGCTGGCATCAACTAATATTGTTCTCTTAGAATTATAAAGAAATATTTCACAATGCACAATATTTCTTTAAATTTGTTTGGGTAGTAGCTGCTTTTGTGTTTGAAAGACCTCATTGTATTGAGATCCTGACTTAATTTGATTTTAATTGAAAAAGGAAAAAAAAAAAAAAAAACACCCTACATTTTTATTCACATGCTTACAGTAGTTCATTATGAAAATTTCTAGTAAGTGACATTAATTTAAGCTAATGTAACCTTAAAAAATTTAAATGCTAATTCTAAATTTTTATTATAATTTCAATGCTCCAAGTTTTTTTATGGATTCTTATTATTGTTTGAGTTTGTACTTTTTTAATGTTGTTATTTTGAGTGCTTTATGTATGGTTCCTTCGTGTTCTGTCCTCACTGTATGATTTTCCATAATTTCCTTTGTTCTGCTTCCAGTGATTTTCCTTTGTTATATTTCCCACCTTTCCTTTGTCACCTGATTATGATGTAATTTCCTGCAAGCTGGCTTACTTTGGACAGACAGGTAGATCAGGAACTATCTATTTAGAAGAACACAAATCATACATCTGCAATCACAATTATGGTCAATTGGGCCATGCAGACCATTGGATACAACCCACAGGACCTCCTGGAAGAAAACCACCATGCTCCACCAAAGTAAATTCAAAAAAGAAAGACTGTTTTTAGAATCTGTGGTGGTGCTCAGAAATCAACCAAATTTAAATAAATATGACTACATGAAACCTTCCAAAATTTGGGAAACATTGATTATCAGAGATCCCAATTTACATCCTAGGCCACCTACAAAGGCCCATAGAGGGTGCACCACCTAGATAGTACTTTAGCATCACCTACGTGCTTCACTTAGTATTGTGTTTTATTTGAGTGTGTGTTGAAAGAGTTATTTGTATGCAATGAAATATTGGAAGCATTAAAATTTGTTTTAATCCTTTCCTAGTGCTGTATATATTCCATTAAACCCCCAACATGATGTCCTCATAGCACTTAAACCTCAACACACATGTGAGGATTGCACATTAGGTTAGAAACTCTGATTGGTTCTCCTCATTTCATAAAAAGGTATGTAGAGTTCCTCTACATACCTTTTTATGTATGATCAAAGCTAGCTAGTCATCTAGCTAGCTTTGATCCTTAAGCACACCTCTTTATAGATTTTTTTTAATAGAAATGCAAACCTGCTTTTAAGTCAGACAAGAGTTACATCAAATATTATAAAGCAAGAAATAACATATAAGCAGCAGAAAATTTTACAATAAACAAATTATCACATAAGGTTTACCACTCCATGGCGAGTCTAACCAATCTTTATTGTAAGTTTTGCTTTCCTTTTCAGCGTTATGATGAGCCTCCTGTAATACCACTTCATATTTTTCTTTCTCCTCCTACTCAAATAAATAACAGTATGTTAACAAGTGTAAAAATTATAATACATATAATTAAAAATAAATAAAACCACAAAAGGCAATACCTTATGCACCATTATATCATATGTTTTCAAATTATGATCTCCATCATAAGCACATTTGAAACTTAGGAATATAAACTTTTTAAATCATAAAAAACACAGGATAATATTCAGTTGTAATTTTGCTATAACATGAAATCAACTCACTTACTTCCAATTACCATTTTTCCTGAAAGTGAAGAGCAACTGTAAATGGCTTTCCTGTATTAAGGGACCTTTATGAAATGAAATGAAATGTAAGTTTAATTCCTTGTAAATAGATATTTCCAAATTAGTATTCCTGACCACCATGAAATCATAAGCCTCATCAAAGTTGTCTATGGTGGACCCCAAGACAAACATAAGTTCTATCGTACCACTTCTTAAACATGTCCAGTATCTACACATTTATCACTCAGGCAATGCATTCCATGCTAATACCACTGTCCACACAAAAACCTCTACCTTCTTACTTATTACTTTCTTTTGCAACCTCCAAGGATGGCCACCTATCCTAGTTCTTCTTTCCCCTCATTCTGCCATATAAAAAATCTACCTGGTGTCAATCCAGTACATACCTTTTGATATCTTAAATGTGCCAATCACATTTCCCCCCCTTCATCTTTTATCCCCTAAACTTTGCATGCCTTTGTCTATTCTCATTAGGAACATTGTATGGGGGGGGGGGGGGCTGAAAAAGTCTGATAAACACCTAGAACAAAATGATATTACAGAATTTTGATTACATTACAACAAGAAAGAAGATGTCTCAAAACTCTTTAACCCCCACATTTTATCAAATTATAATAATTTATTCTTTTTCTTCTAGGATATATAAGAAGACATGTCAAAGGTGTTGAAGACACAGAGGTACGTGCTGTTTTTCGTGCTGCAAGAAAGTCCACAACTGAGATTCACCAAACATTGTGTGACACTTCAGGGAACAGTCCCCAGCATATCCAACAGTTGCCAGTTGGGTGGCCAAATTTAAAACTAGGCATCCTGAGACAACAGATGCCAGGATGATCTTCCTTCTCGCGGAAAGGCTTAGACGTAGGTTATGCATTTTTTACTAAATAATTTAAGGAAATTACAACATCAACTAGGATATACTAAAATAAATTTTAATATACTTCAATATTTCGGCAACATCACGTTGCCATTTTCAAGAAACACTTAAGAACAAGGCGCATGCATGCAGGCACAACAAAACAGTAAGTGAGGAAGAAACAGGAAGCTATTATTTCTCCTAAAGTCCTGATGGTGCCCCCACTAGAGGGCAATATTGGTATTCTTGGGCGATTGGGCTGAAAGTCTTCTGATGTAGGTTTCCCAAATTTGAGACAGTCTCATGCAGCCAAATATGTTGAGGTTTCGATTGTTTCTTAGGGCTGAAGCTGATTCCATGAAAAGCCTTTCGTATTTGTATTTACTATGGTGTATTATCATGGCTTTCTTCCAATGTATCTTATGGCAGAAATCCAGTGCATGGTCAGCAAGTCCAGAGTGGCTGTATTGGTGAAACTGGACGTAGTCCTTGTGTTCAGAAATTCTGATATTTGCTATCCTGCCTGTTTGGCCAAAGTAGGACAGCTTACAGCTGCAAGGGACCTGGTATGCACCAGGTAGGTCTAGGAGGGGGAGGTTGGTCCTTAGTAGAGCGGATAAGGGATGCCAATTTTTTATATGGTCTGTAACAAAAAGTTAAGTCATGTTTTTTTTAGGATTTTTATAATTTTTTCCGAGGTGCCTCGGATATAGGGTATGGTGATAGATTTAGAGTAATCCCTGTTGTGAGGGGGGGTTGTGGTTTACTGGTTTCAATATTTTTTGGATTTTGGGGGGGGGGGGGGAGGATAGCCATTGGCTGAGAAAGTGGTGAGAATGTGGTTTAGTTCTGTGGTTAAGGCATTGTCATTTGAACAGATAAGTTTAGCCCTGTTGTGTAGTGTCTTAATGACTCATATTGTTGAGAGGAGGGATGGTGGGATTGTTGGTGAATGTATCTGCCTGTATGGGTTGGTTTTCTATAGACTGAGAAAACCAAGGTTCCACTAGGCTGGCAGGTGACTAGTGTGTCTAAGAAAGGAAGGCAGTTGTTTTTTTCTTCTTCCAGGGTGAATTTGATTCTGAGATGTTGGTTGTTTAAGTGTGTTAGGAAGGAGAGGAGTGCATTGGAGCCATGTGGCCAAATAGCAAACACATTATCAACATAGCGAAGCCAAATGGTTAGTTTTTGTGGGGCAGAGTTTAAGGCTTTCTCTTCAAAAGTCTCCATATAAAAGTTGGCCAAGGGTGGGGAGAGTGGGGGAACCCATGGCTGTCCCGTCTATTTGTTTGTAGAATTTTCCTTGCCAAACAAAATAGCCTGAGTTCATTGTGAACTGAAATAGGGCTGTGATATCAGGAGGAAATTTAGCTTGGATTAGCTCTGAGGATTCTTTGAGTGAGACATTTGTGAATAAGGCGGAGACATCGAAACTGACCATTATGTCAGTGTGTTTGAGAGTATGGTTTTCTATGCTGGCTTTGAAGTGGGCTGAGTTCAGTATAGTGTGAGAGAGAGCTTTGGCCGAACGTTTAGCTAATTTGTATGTGGGGGAATCAATGCCATCCATTATGGGACATAATGGCACACTTTCCTTATGTATTTTTGGGAGTCCACAAATACTGGGGGGGGGGGGGGTATGGAGTTAAATGGTTTTAATTTGTTAGTGATTTTCACAGGCGAAGAAGTGACCTTCTTAAGGAGCCTGTGGAGTTTTCTAATTTATAAGTTGGTGGGATTGTACTCGATAGGGAGGTAAGTAGCCCAATCTAACAATAGAGCTTTCAGCTTACCTGTGTAATCCTTTTGGTTAAGCAATACTGTGGCATTCCCTTTATCAGCTTTGGTGATTATTATTTTCTTGTTTTTCTTTAATTCTAGTAGAGATTTAATTTTTTTATTGGGCACGTTGGCTTTTGGTGGTTTAGCTTTGGTCAGAACACAAGCTACATCCAGTCTAATATCGTTGGCGACGTGGTTTGAAAGTTGTTATATCCCACGTTCAATTCATATCATAATATTTTCAGCAGGTATTCTTCTGGGCGCAATGTCGAAGTTGTGGCCACGTGTGAGGGCATCAAGTGCTTCAGGTTTCACACTAAATGATGAAAGGTTGACTACTGTTTCGGTAGGAAGTTGTGGTTTCGAGATCGAGTTCTTTTTTAAATTTTTCAAATTTTTTTGATGTGTCGATCTCGTACTTTTTAAAATTCTTTCTCCACTGTAGTGCACGAGATGTCGTATAAAATAGACCAAATTTTGTGGCTTAAGGTGCTTGAAAGGTCATTCTTCAAGTGCCTGGATAGCTAACTTAGCATCATTCCTTCCTTTCTTAGACATACTAGTCATCCGCCAGCTGATGGAACCTTGGTTTTCTCAGTCTATAGAAAACCCACCCATACAGGCAGATACATTTACCAACAATCCCACCACTCCTTCTCTCAACAATATGGAGGCATTAAGACACTACACAACAGGACTAAACTTATCTGTTCAAATGACAATGCCCTAACCACAGAACTAAACCACATTCTCAACACTTTCTCAGCCAACGGCTGCCCCCCCCCCCCCCCAAAAAAAAATCCAAAAAATATTGAAACCAGTAAACCACAACCCCCCCCCCATCACAACAAGGATTACTCTAAATCCCATCACCCATACCCCTATATCCGAGGCACCTCAGAAAAAAAATTACAAAAATTCTAAAAAAGCATGACTTAACGTCTTGTTTCAGACCATATAAAAATTGGCATCCCTTATCTGCTCTACTAAAGACCCCCCCTCCCCCAGACCTGCCTGGTGCATACCAGGTCCCCTGCAGCTGTAAGCTGTCCTACTTTGGCCAAACAGGCAGGATAGCAAATATCAGAATTTCAAAACACAAGGACTACATCCGGTTTCACCAATACCAGCCACTCTGGTCTTGCTGACCATGCGCTGCATACCTGCCATAGAATACAGTGGAAGAAAGCCACGATAATACACTGTAGTAAATACAAATACGAAAGGCTTTTCATGGAATCAGCTTCAGCCCCTAAGAAAAAAACAATCCAAACCTCAACAAATTTGGCTGCATGAGACTGTCTCAAATTTGGGAAACCTAGATCAGAAGACCTTCAGCCCAATTGCCCAAGAATACCAACATTGCCCCGCTAGGGGGGGCACCATCAGGACTTTAGGAGAAATAACAGCTTCCTGTTTCTTCCTCACTTACTGTTTTGTTGTGCCTGTGTGCACGTCTGCCGAAATATTGAAGTATAATTAAAATTTATTTTTAGTATATCCCAGTTGATGTTGTAATTTCCTTAAATCATTTAGTAAAAAAAGGATGATCTTCCACAGTGATCATACGTGAAAACACCAATGCAGTGCATGCAAGGATCATGATCCTTGATGAATACCAGCCAAAAGCACTGCAAAGACTCTGGGGTTATCCAGGGAACAGGTTGGGTTCATTATTCCCCCCCCCCAACATCTGGACATGCAGAAGCTCTCAGCAAAGTAGATCCCCAAATCCTTAATGGAGTGGGGACAAAAAGGTCCCATGGCCAAAGAAGTTCCAAACCCAAATGTTAGCAGGCACGGTTTTTGCCACTGTCTTTTGGAATATGGATGGTGTAATCCTTACCAAGCACCGTAAAAAAAATGGAAACTGTTACAGCAGCAGTTTATTTCAACAGCTCTGAAGGAATTGAAGGCGGTATGGAAGGAAAAATGCTGCAAGAAACTGAAGAGGAGTATTACTTTTGCAGGACAATGCACCTGCTCACGAAACCCAACAGACAATACACAACTTGGGCTTTCTTTCAATGTCTGCCTCACCCACTCTATTTGCCAGACTTGGCACCATCTGACTATTCCTATTCCCAAATTTAAAGAAACACTTGAAAGGGAATAAAATTTACCACAGATGATGAAGTCATATCTGCAGCTGATTTGTGCAACAAGGGAAAGACTTTTTTCTCAGAGGAGTGCAAATATTGCTAAGTCTATGAATTGTCTTCACACTCTTTGCAATATGCCCTCCAAACCTCAAATTTCTATCTACAATCATCCCTTCCTTGCTCTCTCTCTCTCTCCCCACTTCTAGTGTAACTGTACAAAGTGAGTATGAAGCATCTCATCTATAGATCCAAATTTCAGAACCTTGCATTTAGCTTCATTGTTCATCTTTTTAAACTTAATCAGATCCTATTGAAGAGCTAAAATATCAGAACTACTAATCTGTTTCTCTTATTGGACATTTGCTTCTCTCTAATCATCCAGTAAAAATTAGTAGTTAATTTGAATTCCTTAGGGAAAACCAGATTTAATGGCAGAAATTGTATAACAACAACTGATACTATCATGTAACAAATAACAATAGTATAGTCAACAAAGCTAAATGGTTTAATTTTGGCTACTACTTGTACACTGCAGTTATTAATGAAAATATAATGAAAAGACATTTTCATTACCACAAAAACATTCTTTTCTATGTGAATACCTACCAGTATATATCAGTACAATGAGAAGTTAAGGTTTAGATAATGGTACATTTTAAGTCACTTCAGTCTTCTATTTAGAAGGATATTGCTGTTACTTTGGGCAAATGAAGATTATCAATCACCCAGTGACTTATTTTCACTGGTATTAACAACACCACAAACACTTTTAACCACAAAAGATGTTTTATTAACGCTCATATTTCGCTGAGTTTTCCAACTCAGCATCATCAGAGCACAACACACATGTAAACGCAACAGTGAGTGAGTGAAACAATATAATTGCAAAAGACCTAAAGTCCTATTTTTTGGCCTATTTTATCTAAAGTCCTATATTTTGGTCCTATTTTAGTTTATATGTGGGACTATCACTATAGTCCCACTTTTAAACTGGCCCAGCATTTAGCCAAGTCGCTTGCCCCCCCTTACTGGCAACTCCTCTACTTTTGTAAAAAATTCAATCCATTTCAAAACACTGGTTAAAAAATCTAATCCTAAAGATTCAGACATAATGGTTAGTTTCGATGTCACCTCCTTATTTACTATTGTACCACTTATAGACACACTTGATTTAATCAAGTCTAAATTTCCCCCAGATATTTTTGAATTATTTCAATTTACCATGAATGCAGGTTACTTTACATGGGGGGGAGGGAATTCTACAAACAGATTAATGGTACTGCTATGGGTTCCTCCCTCTCTCCCCCGTTAACCAAATTTTTACATGGAACACTTTGAAAACAAAGTACTCACCACAGCTACATACAAGCCACAAGTGTAATTACGCTATGTAGATGATGTGTTTTGCCATCTGGCCCCATGGACTTTGGATGCTTTTGTCACCTACCTAAACAGCCAACACCCCCAAAATTCACTTCACAGTAGAGAAAAAGAATCAAATAACTGTTTACCATTTCTTGACACATTAGTCACCTGCCTTTCAGATGGTGACTATCTTTTTTCTATTTACAGAAAGCCTACACCACACAGGAAGATACCTAGATAAACAATCACATCATCATCCAGTCCAACAGTACGGCATTTTTAAAAACACTTACACACAGAGCCAGAGCAATTTGTTCTAACGATACAGCTCTGACCACTGAACTCCAATACCTGCGCCATACGTTCTTAGCCAACGGCTACAATCCCTACAAAATAGATAAAATACTACATAGGTCCATTACTCTGCCCTCCCCTAATACACAAGAATACAACATGACCATTTCTATTCCCTATATCAGAGGTACATCGGAAAAGATAGCCAAAGTATTGTTGAAACATGGCCTTCGCACCACTTTCAAACCTCATGTCAAGCTGGCAACTCTGATCCGCTCGCCTAAGGATAAACTTCACCCTTTAGCACACCCAGGAGTGTATGAAGTTCCATGTGACTGTGATTTGGCCTATTATGGGCAAACAGGAAGATCAGTGAACATCCACCTGGAAGAACATGAAAAATACGTTCGCTACTATTACTATGGCAAGTCGGGAGACTGGCAGACCATGCTTTGGACGCTCCTTCACACAGGATTAGATGGAAGAAAACGAATGTGCTATTTAGGAGTCATTATAGATCTGAAAGATTATTTTTTGAGTCAGCAATGGCTTTGAAGAATTCTCCCAACCTTAACAAATATGGTTGCATTAATTTGCCAAAAATTTGGGAGACGGTTATCCTAAGAAAAACTCCTGGATAACTACTGTTTTTTTTTTTTTTTTCCCCTGTTAGAGGGCGCAAAAAAATAGGACTTTAGATCTTTTGTCTTTTGCAATTATATTGTTTCACTCACTCACTGTCGCATTTACATGTGTTGTGCTCTGATGATGCTGAGTTGAAAATCAGCGAAATATAAGCGTTAATAAAATATCTTTGTTGTTAAAAGTGTTTGTGGTGTTGTTAATACTGTGAAAAATAAGTCATGAATAACCATCAACACCTAAGCTTATCTGTTAGATTATCTATCACCTAAAGGCATTCCTGCTCCAGCAAGAATTCAAACCCATAACATATTATAGGTCAGAGAGTCAAGATGTTAGCACTCAATCAACAAGGTTGGAAAATTTATGGCAAGTTGAGCAGTTATTATTATATAATAACTGCTCAACTTGCAAAGTGGATATTAGATCCAGCATTATTTCAGCTTAATTTTAGTGATTAAGTTATTATTATTATCCCAAAACTCCATGGAGTCACAGACTCATCCAGGATATAGGGAAACAGTTGGATTGGAAGAGTTCTGAGATGAGTAAGGAGAAAAAGAAATGGCTCAAGGAAAGCATAGAGGAGTCACCTCTAATAAGCGGTATCAGTCAAACATGTTATAGATCCAAGATTATGCCAGGTGACATTTTGCTGGAAGGTTTATGTAAAGTAGGCTCCTGACTCAGATAAGTTTCTTGGCTAATTAATTATAAATAAGCATGTGTTTATGTGTAAGAGTTGCAGTAGAAGTTGTGTGCTTGCAGTGTTTGTAGTGTGTGGGCTTGTTTGTTTACAAAATCATTAACCCAGTGTTCATACACAATTAGAGCAAAGTTGAGAAATTGCAATGGCCAGTTCAGTAGAGCAACATCTACAAAAGTACCTATGAGTGCCTATGAGAAATTGGCTGGAGGGAGACTGAGAAATTCACCTATTAACCAGACTGCCCTCTTCTCTAGATGCAATTAAAAAAAAAATGGATTTATGGGTGCACCATCCCAAATGCAAGAACAATATTCTAAGGATGGTCAGATTTGAAATTTATAGTGCCAAGAGATGAACAGGAGAAAGGTAGTGTTTTGAATGAAAGAGATCTTATTAATATTAAGAATTATATATATATATATATATATAATATATATATATATGTCAGGATAAGCTAGATATTAACCCTCTTATGCATAAGGACCTCATATGAGGACGTCATTTTTAACATATACAGAGCACAAATTTAGCAAAATTCATGAATTCATGGTAATACTGTAAGATTAAATGGTACTGTATTATTATTATTATAATTTTTTTATAAATGAATATAAAAATTCATGCATGAGAGGGTTAAAGTCAACCCAAGAAAAAAAAAAGGGGGGGGGGAGAATTGTTCTTCACTAGAAATCAGAACATTATCAAAAGTAAGAGGGAGTGAAGCAGAATCTTTCTTCTGGTAATAAATCAGGAATGGTTTTTAAAGCACTGAAATTCACTAGATTATCTTCATTCCACTTGAGAAGGTGAGATCAGTAATTAAGATACTGTTCATGGAAGATCTTGAAGATTAAACAGTTTGAGTACTCTAAGGTTTATTAAATGAAGAAGAGGAATGGAGTATACTGTCAAACAGCAAAAACTATGAATAAGATTTGAAGTTAAAGAGAGAGAAGATCAATGATGCATAGAAGAAGAGCATAGGTGAGAGTATAGAACCACAGAGTACGTAATCCAGCACTAATAAAGAAACTAATGAAGAAACCATCCATCATGACTTGCAAAGATGATGAGAGGAAGATGGTAGCTTGTTGAGAAGGCCTTGATAATAGACATGGTCAACCACTTGGACATCTCAAGAATCTCTACATGAGTTTCTCCAAATCTTTCCATGATATGTGTCTAAAGGTGAGTAAGGTTAGTGAGTCCGCTAGAAAATAAGAATGATAGAATCCATTCTTATCTGTTCTTTATTCAGACTGGATAAAGGCCTGTTCCATTCAGTTGGGTAGATCGGATGAGTATGCAGTTGAGTAGTTGCCAGCTTATATAGGCAATATAGGATGGGTATCAATTATGGAGCAAAGTTTAGAGCACAATTAATTAATATCAATCCTAATGATTTTTCTGATGTCTTTCTGGCAAATGATCAGAGGAGACATACTATGAGCAATTCACGGTACTGAAGGAGATTTTATTCCTTTGTAATCTATACTAGAGTTGAAGAAAAGACTGATGCCAAGAGATCTTCCTCATTTTTGGCTGATGTTATCAGGTACCATGAGGATGTGAGAGAGATGAAACAAGGAAGGGCAGAAGTTATACCCAAAAGCAATAGCAAGGAACCAGAAGCATTGACTACCAGATGGACAGGAGGAAAGCTTATTGCATTTGACTCTTTGCATTTGTTGATTTTCTTATTTTGGTTATAGTGCAGGCTATGTGAGAAGCTAGAGTTTTTGTGAGCCACTGAATATAAGATGTTTGCTTAAAATGGACTGCATACATACATGAACTGCAAAGTGACATTTATTATTACAGAACCAGAGATAAGATAGAGGTAGACACGGGTTTGTGGTGGAGTGGAGAATGAACGCATTCATTCCAGGAAGGAACATTTCAGTGATTTAGTCAGAACAATTGTTTATATTGCAAAATCATAAACAGTAAACACACCATAGAAGGGTTGGTTGATTTATGGTTTACTGATGCAAGGACAGCAAAGGTTATACTGTGCCATAACGAGGGTTACAGCAATACACAAGATAATATTAATCAGAGATAAATTAGTAAATAATATGTATATACAAAAATTAAGTTAAGCAATGCAGTATTTACATATAAATAAATAAAATTTATAATCAAATATGTTTGTAGAAATTAATTGTTTGTAAAAAATTAAAGACATCATGCAATTTTTCTGAGTCTGATAACATTTCCCTGAGTACATGTGGCTCAGCTAGATAGGTAAAGGTTTCATTCCTCTCTTGTGTGAAGTGCTGGCACTCCACTAGAACATGATAAATGGTAAGATGCAAGTCGCATTTTTCACATATTGGTGGGTCATTAGCCCTCAGTAAATAAATATGTGGATCCTAGCAAAAGAACAACTTCCCCTCTTCTGTTTCTACACTGACTAGACTGCCAAAGTTTAATATCAGGCTTAATATCAAGTCATTTCTTTATCAGTGTTTCCTGTAATGATGACTGCCACTGGGCAATTAGTTGAGATCATATAAATTGTCTGTATATGGTACTGTCAAACAGTATGTGGAGAAAGTATGAGTTGATCTAGCAGCTGCACTCTCATTTCCCATAATTCCAATGTGACTGGGAAGCCAGCACAACTAAACATCAAAATTAAGGATCTTCATTTTGTACAACAGGTAGCACCTCATACAGCACTAGATGAGGACTATACACAGGAGAGGAATAGCCTGTAAAGAACTTAATGAATCTGTATAAATATTTGGTAGTGGTTTTCTTTGATATGCACAAGAGCAAGCTGAATGGCGTGCAACTCTGCTGTATAATTACTGCAATCAGGTGGAATCTGACTGGAGATAGTATTGTCAGATGGTTCAAGAACTACCAATACAGGTAGTTCTTGAACCATCAGAATGGATGGGCAAGAAATCAGGATGGGATGCTATGTGTGCACTAAACAATTGCAAGTAGACAGATGATGGATGCGACTTCTGTAGTTGACAAAGTGAAAGGTTATAGGATGGAGTGCAAACCTGTGACAGAGGGATGGTGTTATGTTTGGTGCAGACAATGTTTCAACATTCATATCAGCAGCATGTATAGTCTCTTTAGCACACATACCAAAAGGATGTATGGCAGTCTGATGTGTGACATTGAGCTTCTCAATGCAGAGAAAAGAGACTAGTCTACATAGGATGCTCTGGAAGAGACTATTTTTAAGAGACAACTGTTTCTGTCTAAGTGATAGAGTCAGTTCATTTACTTCAACATAAACACTTTGAGTGGGTGACGTGCAAAAGGCACCTATAGCTATCTGTACACCCTGATGATGGATAAGACCCAACCACAGCAGGTTACTCTGACTTGAGACCCATAACCCAGCTTTGAATGTACGTGATGCAATCTCTTACATACTTTACTGCTTCAATGATAGATGTTTGATTGCCTGTATCAGCATTAAAATTTGCAAGATGGGAAAAAATGATCCCAGTCATCTTGATCCATTTTCCATATGGGCATCCATGTAGGAGAACATGGTTCATGTGAAGATATTGTGCATATATCAGGAAAATGATCATTTGCATAGATGGTGTCTTCAACATCCCACATACACAGTGGAAAAATGGAAGGAGAGCAGATTGTATGATTAATTGCAAAATATGAGTGGGTAGGCATATGGAAGAAAGTACTGAGTCTGTCATTATTATCAAGGATTAAGGCATAGTCCTCATTGGATCTTAAATATGTTTCCTGCAGTCAGAAACAGAAAATTTTGTGTTTCTGCAGTAAAATCATTATATCTTTGATATTCTGGTGTGAAATGACAGTTCGGTTGTACAAAATTTCCTATTGTTTTTGTTTTGTGGACTTGTCCAGTTTTCAGGAGGTTGAAGACTAGACTTGCCTTTGTTAGGTTTTGGGAAGTATAGAAGCCAGTGTCTTCATATCTTCCTCTGGTAAAATATTCAATATATCTGATGCATTAGGGTCAGATGGCAAATTTAATTTACTTTCAGCAGATATCAAAGTATCCAATTTTTCTGTAGAGATGTCTGATAGTTTATCTGTAAGTGATAATCCTTGCCATACATTTTTTGAAGTGGGTTCTCATTAAATAGAACCACTTTTGGAGTTGTTTCTGGAGTGAGACTATAGGTCATGTGATTGGAATAGAAATAAGTTTGAGATGCAATTGACATTTTCTTTGCTGCCACCTTTTCAGAGTAAGAGGATCTCAGAACAGGTGTAGTGGTGGCTAACTATCTTTTTGCATCCTGATATATTTTATGCTGTTTTAAATTTTTTTTTGTATTTCTTTTTCTTCTTTCCAAATCTGACATGCACTGGAGTAAGCTGGGTGATCTCCCTGATAGTTGACACATTTTAACTTTCTTTGCAGAGCAAGATTTGTTATCAAGCTCTTTACTACCACATTGGGTGCAGCAGGTGGTAGAGCCATGACAGGCTATTTGGCCATGACCATATTTCTCACAGTCTATCAGGACAGTTTAGATATCCTGCTTTTATAGATGTTGGAGGCTTAGGTGTATCAAAAATAAGGATGTTCCTGATCAGAAGCAGATGACCATTCCAGCATATCAGGATGCACCTCACACCTGTCACTCCTTGATCTTTAAGCTTTGACCATATCTTTTCATCAGGAACATTAAGGAGATCCCATTCTGATATCACTCCCCTGCAAGAATTGAGTGTTTTATGAGGTGTTACTGTGATCGGTATTCTACCCATTGATATTGCTCTCAACAGTTTCTCAGAATGTTGCTGACATACATGTTTCCACAAGGAATGCAATTTCTTAACAGTTTTGGGAGATCCTGAAATAAAAAGCTTTTTTTTTTTTTTTTTGGGGTGTGTTTAGCCAATAGAATAGCATAAGGTATACACAAATTGAAATATTATTTATTATGGGAAGAAAACTTTTTCACTCAGAAGGAAACAGGAAAGCTCAGTGAAGCAACTTGAAGAAGTAGAAATAACTTTGTTTCTTTCTTTCCTATTTTTAATAAGCATTATCTACAAGTATGTATGCATTTTACATAACACAAAAATTTCAAAAATCAAAAGATGCTTTTTATATTTCAACTTTATATAAACTACCTCAATTTCTTTTTCCCCAACTACTCCTTCTTCCACAAGTCTCTTTGAATACTGATCCAAAACAGGAACTTGCTTTCGAATTTTTGTATACATTAAAGGTTGAGTAAACATTGGTTCATCAATCTCATTATGACCATTTCTTCTGTAGCCAACCTAAAATATATATTTATAAACTAATTTTAGAGAAACACAAAAAAGTTACTTCCATTATATATTATTATTATCTGAGACCTCAATAGTCAAGGACTCAATGGACTCATCGAGGGATGCCATACATCACCCACACCAGCTGACATACCTTCTCTTAAAGTCATTCACACCAGATGCACTCACCAATTCAAGAGACAAACTGTCATGCTCATTCACTGTTTTGAATATCTCTTACCCCTTTCTATTGTTAAGATAAAAAAAAATGAGAGGTAAGATTAAATACTTAACTCTCATAGACACCCAATGTTCTCTCCACCTTTGAGATAACGAAAAATTTCATCAGATATTATCCTATAATATCCACTTAGAAGTTTATAAACCTCTATCATATAATGGCTACAACCCCCAGAAAATATCAAAACCAGTCCCCCCCCCCTTTCATAGCAAAGATTACTTTGCTATGAAAGGGGGGGGGGGTGGAACCACTCCATATATATCCAGAGTACATCTGAAAAACTAACAAAATCCTAAGAAAATGTGACCTCAACTAGTTACAAACCACATAAGAAATTGGCATCTCTTATCTGCTCCACCAAAGACTAGCCACTTCCCCTAGAAATACCTGGAGTATACCAGGTCCCTTGCAGTTGCAAACTGTCCTACTACAGCCAAACAGGCAGGACAGCCAATATTGGGAAATCCGAACACAAGGACTACATCTGGTTCCACCAATACAGACACTCAGGAATTGCTGAGCATGCATTGGACACTGACCACAGAATATGCTAGAAGAATACCACTCTATTATGCTAGAGCAAGTACAAGTATGAAAGATCATTCCTTGAACCAGTCAGCTCTGAAAAACTTCCCAAAGCTCAACAAATTTGGGTGCATGAGATTGCCCCAAATTTGGGAAGCATACATTCTAAGATCATCAATCCAACAGCCAAGACAACCCAATTTAGCCCGTAGGGGACACCTTTTAGGACTCTAGGACTGACTTTAGATGCTTCTCTTCAACCTCATTTGCTTAATGTGAGTACCTGCATACACATCATTGTTTTATGATCCATGAAGATGGCAATGTAACATTGCTGAAATATAGGTAGTTATTAATTAAAGTTTTCATCATCATCATCATCATCATACGTATCAAGGATTTAGGCCTAGTATGGCCTGTTCCAGCCTTAGAAGTCATCGTTGAATAGTTTAAGAGGACGTCCTGGTTTTCTTTTTCCTAATGGCTTGTACTTTAAAGCTTGTTTTGGTAAGCTTTCTGTTTTCATTCTTTCAATGTGTTCCATCCATCTATGTTTATATTTTTTAATTTTTTTTTAATTTTTTTTTTTTTTTTCAATTACTGGTTCTTGGTTTCTTTCATAACATCTTCGTTTCTTTTGTGATCAAATAGGGTATACTTTGCAGTTTTTCTCATAAACTTAATTTCTGCTGTTGTTAATCTTTGTTTGTCTTTTTGTTTTATTGTCCAGATTTCGCTTCCATACATTAAGACCGGTAGGGCTAATGTGTTTACGTTGTCATTTCTTAAAAATTAGAAGCATGTCTAACCAACATATATTTAGTTTATCTACAAGAATGCTAGATATCAGTACCATCCCTGATTTCCCTGCCTATCTTTGCATTCCGTAACAAATGAATATCTCCTGTCACATCCTTCCCAATATCATTAATGTAGAAACTGAACAACAATGATCCAGTGACTGATTCCTGGAATACATCACTGGTCACCTTAAATCCAGTCAATTCATACCTACTACATGCCTCTTTCTGATACCTGTATGACAACCATCCACTTATTCAAGTCAATAGCCTATATCCCACTCACATATTACTCCAGTTTATGCAATATCCTTTCATGTATCAAATGCCTTAGCAAAGTCATTTGATACATGAAAGGATACTGCATGTATCAAATGCCTTAGCAAAGTTCAACCAGTATCATAGCATATCCATTACCTTTACCCAAACTCAGCCATAACATTAAAAAATATGAGCAAATTGCTAAAACATAACCTCCCTTTAGTAAACCTTGCAAATTACAAGTGGTCTTCACCATCGTTCCCAAGATACTGATAGGTTGGTAGTTAGAAACATCAGTTTTTGTACCACCTTTGTACAAGAGAACTATCATACATTATTTCCATTCCTTTGGTATCTTTTGTGAGCTAAGACCTAAGTCATACAAACATCACAAGTGCTTAACAAATTCAGCTGAACATAATATTAGCATATATGATGATATCCAGTCTGTCCCAGAATTCTTACACAGGTTATGCAACAGCTCTTGAACCTCATTCTCATGCACCTCTGTCTCATCCAATAGTGGTAGCATTGTGTACTGTACCAACACAATTTCATCAGCTTCTATCACAGCGGTATTATCACCATTCAGTAAAGTTCCACATACGTTCTTTTACTTACAGTATACTTATTAAATAATTTAAGGAATTTACACGTACACAGGATATAAATTAAATTAAACTTTAATCTATATTTCCAATATTTCGTCAACATCACGTTGCCATCTTCACAGGAACTTACAATAAAGACATGTGCACGCAGGCACTACACACAGTAAATGAGGACGAAGCAGGAAGCTATTGTTTCTCCTAAAAGTCCCGATGGTGCTCCCTAGCGGGCTTTGCAGATATTCTTGGCCATTGAGCTGAAGTCTTCTGATGTAAGTCTCCCAAATTTGGGACAGTCTCATGCAACCAAATTTGTTGAGGTTTGAACTGTTTCTTAAGGCTGAGGCTGATTCCACGAATTCCCTTTCAAATTTGAATTTACTATGGTGTATTACCATGGCTTTCTTCCAACATATTCTGTGGCATGTATCCAAAACATGGTCTGCAATACTAGAGCAGCTGTACTGATGAAACAGGATGTAGTCCTTGTGTTCTGACATTCTGATATTTGCTGTCCTGCCTGTTTGGCCAAAGCTGGACAGCTTACAGCTGCAAAGGACCTGGTAAATAAACACCAGGTGGGTCTATGGGAAGTGGGTCTTTAGTGGAGCGGATAAGGGATGCCAATTTTCTACATGGTCTGTAACATGAGGTCAAGTCATGTTTTTTTAGGATTTTTGTAATTTTTTCCGAGGTGCTTCGGATGTAGGAAATGGTGATGGATTTAGAATAATCCTTGTGTGAAAGGGGAGGTTGTGGTTTACTGGTTTCAATATTTTTTGGATTTTTTTTTGGGGGGGGGGGGGTAGCCATTGGCTGAGAAAGTGTTGAAGATGTGGTTTAGTTCTGTGGTTAGGGCATTATCATTTGAACAGATAAGTTTAGCCCTGTTGTGTAGTGTCTTAATAACTCCATATTGTTGTGAGGGGGGGGGGGGGGGGTTGTTGGTGAATGTATCTGCCTGTATGGATGGATTTTCTATAAACTGAGAAAAACCAAGGTTCCATCAGCTAAGAACAGGAGGCTGTTGTTTTTCTCTTTTTCCAGGGTGAACTTGATACTGGGGTGTTGGTTGTTTAAGTGTGTTAGGAAGGAGAGGAGTGTATCAGAGCAATGTGGCCAAATAGCAAACATATCATCAACGTAGTGAAGCCATGTGGTTGGTTTTTGGAATCAGCCTCAGCCCTAAGAAACAGTCCAAACCTAAACAAATTTGGTTGCATGAGACTGCCCCACTTTTGGGAGACTTACATCAGAAGACCAGCCTAACGGCCAAGAATACCTACATAGCCCGCTAGGGGGCACCAGCAGGACTTTTAGGAGAAACAATAGCTTCCTGCTTCGTCTTCATTTACTGTGTGTAGTGCCTGCTTGCACATGTCTTTATTTTAAGTTCCTGTGAAGATGGCAATGCGACGTTACTGAAATATTGGAAATATAGATTAAAGTTTAATTTAATTTATATCCTGTGTATGTTGTAAATTCCTTAAATTATTTAATAAGCATGTTTAACCAACATCTGAGCCTTTCTACGAGACTTACAGCATAAGGATAAAATTGTTCTGTGTTGCCAGAATACTTTCTTTTAGTGTTACACGGTGATCAACATTCATTTTAGACAAATTATGGACTCTACAACCATGTTATAAACAACACAAACACATACAATTCACAACTGAGATTGAAAAGCAGAACACACTTTCATTTCTAGACACACTTATCATGTCTTCCTTCTGGCAGTCTTTCCTTCACTGTTTAACAGACACTGACACATACTGTCAAATATATACACAAAAACTCCTACCACCACCCAACACAAAAACTAGGTGTCATTAATACTCTAAAAAACAGGGCTTTGAAGATTTGCTCCAATGAACAAGTGCTTAAAGATGAATTGAAAGTTATCAGCAATACTTTCCTAAAAAATGGTTAGCCAAAATATTATCAACAAAATTCTCTACAAGACCTCACTTAAAAACAAAAATAAACTAGACTGCAATAAAACTGTAACCATTCCATACATTACAGGGACATCAGATAAAATAAACAGAATAATGCAGAATTACAAAGCCACCTTTAAACTTCCTGCAAAATTAAAGAACTTACTCAACTCATCCAAAAACCCACTCCCTCCACTGGCCCACCCTGGAGTATACTGTATTCATTGCACTTGTAATCTACCCTATATAGGAGAAACAGAATGCACAATTCTTATCAGACCAAAGGAACATAAACAACACATTAAATATAATAAATAGGGTGAAGTTGGCATTTTTGATCATGCCCTGAACACTTGACACAGAATTGAATTTTATTTCTTTATTTTATTTTCACTAGAGGTCATGCCAGTAGAATAACCGTTGATCAAATCATTGTCTCTTCAGCATACTGTGTGAAATGTAATTTAGCTTGTCTCTCTGTGTGTGTGTGTGTGTGTGTGTGTGTGTATATACAAAAAAAATTTGTGTATGTGTATATATATATATATATATATATATAAATTAGTTTAAATGACTGATACTGAGAGATAAAGAGGTGACATGGTTTATTTAAAAAGATACTAGTAGTTTACTAGTTTTGTTGAATGGATCAACTTCTTCAGGTATCACAATCAAAGAAATATACAAAAAATAATAGAGACTTAAAAATTGCATTAAAGTAATAGTACAAAAGCAAGTAGTACATTTTGAAAACAGTAATGCGAACTTGAGTTCCAAATAAAAGTTGACTACGTGCTGTCACTAGTGCATCAGTATTGAACAGAGGCAATGTGTGCATCAGAGAGATTGAAACTTAGGCTGTTATTGATATGGGAAGAATCTAAGGTAATTTCTCTAGATTCTACAATCTTTCTTTCAAGTTCATCATAGCACACATGGATATTAGAAGTTTGTGTCCAGTCTACAATGTGTTGGCAGCCTTTATCTGAGTTAACAGAAAAAAGAACATGGCTAGAGAGAGTGCTGGCTCTAGTCCTGTTGTAGGAAATATCTCTACGGTGTTCTTCCATACGTAAAAGGATGGATTTAGCAGTTTGGCTGTAGTATAGCTTTCCACAATCACATAAGATCTTGTAGACTCCTGGAAACTGAGTGGGAAGATGTTTCTCTTTAGGTTTACTAAGTATGGAATGAAGTTTTGGGAGCATAGAGAAGTAAGTGCTGAAGTTAAATTTCTTGAGAATTTTAGCTAGTTTTGGTGAAAGAGAGCTGATGTAAGGCAAAGAAATAAAGGCTCTGGGGGAAGAGGGATCTTCAGAAGCAGTTGAGTGATGGAGAGAAAGAAATTTATTAATCTTATTAGGAGAGAAACCATTATTGATAAAAATCTTTTTAAGAAAAAGGAGTTCGTTTTCAATTTTTGTTTCTTCTGTAAGTAAAGATTTGGCCCGGTGTTAAGGTGGATATAATACCAAATTTTTGCGGAGGATAGTGATGGGAAGAATCATGAAGGTATCTGTCAGTATGAGTAGGTTTTCTAAAAATTGAGATTTTAATACTTTCAGAACATCTGGTAAGGTTCAGATCTAGAAAGGGGAGGCAGCCATCGGATTCCATTTCGAAGGTAAAAGAGATTTTTTCATGAAACTTATTTAGGTGGTCCAAAAATAAATTGAAGTTGTTGACACCGTCTTCCCAGATGAGGAATATATTGTCTATATAACGATACTAAAATTTTGGTTTAAGGGGGGGGAAGGAGTTAATAGCTTTTTCTTCAAAATCATTAAGAAATATATCTGCGAGAATCGGAGAGAATGGGCTGCCCATGGCCAGACCTGAGTTTTGTAAGTAGATCTTATTGTCATATTTGAAGTATCCTGCTTTTATGCAATGGGGGAGTAAAGCAAAGAGTTTTTTGGATAATTTGTTCTTAAGAAGATTGAGGACTTCTTGAGGAGACACATTTGTAAAGAGAAAGAGACAATATTGAAACTAGCCATTAAATCTGTTTTTTTAAATTTGATGTCCTTGATTTTTGATACAAAATCAGCAGCGTTTTTAATATGAGAAGAGGAAATTCCAGAAAGATTTCTTAAAAAAGTTGCGAGGTATTTAGAAAGGTTGTAGGTAGGTGAGTGCATGCCTTCAACGATTGGTCTGAGTGTTTGCCTTGTGTATCTTGGGGAGACCATATAATCGTGGGATTAAAGGATGAAATGACCCAAGTGAAAGGTGGATGTTTCTTGGTAACTCCAAGGTGGTTTTTAGTAAATTATTAGTACTATTGTACAATTCAATTGTAGGGTCACTATTTAGTTCAGAGTAAGTATCACTGTTTGAAAGTTGCAAAATTTTATTATGGTAATCAGACTTGTCTAAGATGACAGTCGCATTCCCTTTGTCAGCAGGTAGAATAACGATGTCATTATTATTTTTTAAGGACTTAATAGCTGCTCTTTCAGAGTAAGAAATGTTGTCTGGAGGTGTCTAGTATGATGTATGGTGAAAATGGCTTCCACACGAAGGAGGTTGGCTTCTTTGTTTGGTAATAAAGATGCCGACTTTTCTATCTTCGTTAAGAGTTGTTCTTTAGGTATGGAGGTAGGAGCAGTGACAAAATTGAGACCTTTAGCAAGTATACTTTCTTCTGCCAAAGACAGTTAATGGGAAGAATTATTGATAACAACTTTTTTCAAAAAGGTAGAGTCAAAATGAGAAGTTTGGCAGTCTTGCATATATTTAAGAGAATCAAATTTTCTGATTAGGTTAATTTTATTTGAATTCTGGATTTTAGAAGCTTTAAGAGTGATAATTTCTTTTAAATAGTTCCAAGATGAACTGTCTAGAGAATGAGATAAATGGGTTTCAAGATAGGACTTCTTTGAAAAATAAGCGGCAAGACAATGTTTGGTTTCAAAAATGCGTTCCGATAAAAGTTCCAGTTTGGCTTTGTGGTAAATTCTTTCAGTTTTAGCGATCTTTATGGATTCTTTAAAATTAATGAAGCATGGAATAATGGAATTGCACTTACATCTTTTGAGAAATAAAAAGTCTGTTAATGGATAAACCAATGGTTCTGAGATTCTTCTGATATTCTTTGATAAGTGAATTTAATTCCTCGTCATCACGCAAATTGATATTGTGATTGTTCATTTTTACTCGGTAGAAAATATTATTAATTAGTTTAAATGACTGATACTGAGAGATATTTTATTTGGAACTCAAGCTCGCATTACTGTTTTCAAAATATACTACTGTCTTTTGTACTAGTACTGTTAATGCAATTTTTAAGTCTCTGTTATTTTTTGTATATTTCTTTGATTGTAATACCTGAAGAAATTGATCCATTCAACGAAACTAGTAAACTAGTAGTATCTTTTTAAATAAACCATGTCACCTCTTTATCTCTCGGTATCAGTCATTTAAACTAATTAATAATATTTCCTACCAAGCAAAAATGAACAATCACAATATATATGTGTGTGCATGTGTGTATACTCCAGATGACCTTAATATGATGGTCGAAATGTCAGGAAATTAAAATAATTATTTATAACATGGTGGTAGAGTCCAGGATTTGTCTAAAATGAATTCTTCTGGGTTACATTTAGCCTGAGCAGCCAATTTCTTTTTATACTACAACTTAGATTTCTGTTGACTAATCAATCATAGGCCACAGCATATTCACACCAGAACAACAAATTTAACCCCCTTTGTTCCTAATGCTCTAGCATTTGTGTATGGACATAAAGAAGTTACCACCTGGATTGTATGTTATACTTACATATGAATGTCAATGACATTCATATTATTATAAGATGTTTGCATACCAGAACTAAACTTGTACACACATTTTCACTATTTCTCCAATGATGATCTAGTTTCCTTGACACTCTGGCATTAGGACTTACCCCAATAAATTTCTCTGGGCTCGCGATGCCAAATCCATTTAAATATATGCCTTTTCTACCATCAAACACTCCGCACATCCAAAAATTAATGACTATTCTTCTGCAAAGCCTGTGCATGGAATCATTTGCTGTCATAACCCTGATTAACTTGTTACTTTAATGTCTTGGTAATAAATTAACAATTTTCAGTTTCTCACTTTCTTTTTCCAATAGTCCATTCATATCTGCTCTCATGTTATTTTTGTTGCTAATTAAGTCATTAGTTCCAACAAACACTACCATCTCTTTTACTTTCTTTTCTATTTCTCTATTACATTTGTCATATCTTTTCATTTTAGTCGCCAGGAAGCTAGAAGTAGCAAGTTGGTCAGCAAACAAAATTTCATGATCGAAATGGTATACCATATTATTTATTTTATCTTATATTTTAACTAGCTCATCTTGTTATTATTCTTACCAACTTCAGTACTTTTCTGTCTGTTCTTGTTCTGATTATATTTCTTATCCTATCTAATTTTGCTTAAAAGTATGACGTTTTCTAATTCTCAGGTCAATTGTTTTATAAATTGTTTTAATCAGGATATATGAAGTACCAAGTTAACTTAGCTTATATTATCAACACTGATGCTTCAAATCTTCTGCCCAGCTCTCTTCGCTAGCAGCTAGCTATGTTAACGCAGGTGAACATAGCTAGCTGAATTTGTTTTTACTGGGTCAGAAATTGTTTGAGAGAAACAGTATTGGACTGTATATCCAGGGTCAGGAGGATAATCGGGTAGGGATTAAATGGATGAGCAGCAATATAAAAGCAGGATCTGCAAAAAAGCACAGTGGAGGAAATATAAATAAAAAAGTGATCAGCAATGCAAAGTGTAGACAAGAATGATAACTAGTATGGTAAGGAAGATGAAATCAAATTATGAGAGAAAATTAGCTAAGCAGGCCAGAGTAAATTCAAAAGTTTTTGTTTGTTATGCAACAAGTAAAAGAAAGAATGATCATGGAAGGATAATTTTACTCAGTGCCAATGGTAGTAAAGTGACAGAAGCAGAAAAAGTTAGGAAACTAAGCAATCACTATGCAAGGGTGTATCATCCAGGTGGAGACTTCAGTTACTCATATGATGGAAGATGATATGAGAATTGATGTAGATGAAATGGAGGTACTCAGCCTATTGTAAAATATCAATGAGAATTCAGCAATGGCACTGGATGGTATATCAGAGCATCTGCACTATGAATGTGTGCAAGAGAACTGATAATGCCTCTAACGAAGATGAATGATCTAATTCTTGGCTCTAGCAGAGTATCAAGGGAGTGGAAAGAGTATAAGACAGATCACTGTATGAAGGTCACTCCAAAACAGAAGTAACAAATTACAGACCAATTAGTATCTCAGGAATGGTGGTTAAAATGTTGAGAAAGTTGTTTAAAGGTAAAATTCAGGAATGAGTGGACAGGAATATGATACTCTATGGGGGGAGCATTGTTTTGTAAAGAGCAGGTCCTGCCTTAGTAATTTACTTGCAGTTTATAATTAAGTGTTGCAGAATTAGATAAGGGAAATGGCTACACCATAATACTGCTGGACTTTGCAAAGGCATATGACAGAATACCACATAGAAAACTATTACTTAAGTTGGAGCAAATCGGAATGGGTATGAAACAATGCCTCTGATGAAGTTAGCATCAAGGCGAATGAGGGTGACTACTGGAGTTCCAGGGCTCCGTATTATGGTCACTGCACCTAAATTTTATATCAATGATATACAGAAAGATTTAAGGGGAAAATTCAGTTGTTTGCCAAAAATGGTTACGAAAACAGATGATAAAGGTGATATCTACAAAGAATGATTTCAACAAAGCAGTGTGGGTACAGATCTTCAATTTAATATTGTGAAATGTAAGTAATGCACTTCTGCATGGAAAGATTACATATTTTATATCATATTGTTGAAAGTTTATCTTTCGCTTGGTTAGAGTATAATAAAATTAGTTTAATCCTTTATCCAAGTGTGAGCAAACAAAGTTTGCGCCTGAAAGTATCTTCAGGACTGGGGTAAGGTGGTACAACACCAGGACAACTCGTTGCAAAGGTGGAGCAAGCTACCAACACTCCTATCTCAGTATCTCCTATAATGCAAAACACATCTCCTTGCAGATATGTCTAATGTTATGCATTAAGGGAAGGGCCACTACCCAGACTAGTTTCGACCTTTATTGAGGTCTCTTCAGTGGGAGCCAGGCCCAAGTGGAGATACCAGGCAGAAGCATTAGCAGGTCATCTCTACCTATAGGAGTTGCCAAGTAACCTGGCAACTCCACTTGGGCCTGGCTCCCACTGAAGAGACCTCAATAAAGGTCGAAACTAGTGTGGGTAGTGGCCCATCCCTTAATGCATAACATTAGACATATCCGCAAGGAGATGTGTTTTGCATTATAGGAGATACTGAGATAGGAGTGTTGGTATCTTGCTCCACCTTTGCAACAAGTTGCCCTGGTGTTGTGCCACCTTACCCCAGTCTTGAAGATACTTTCAGGTGCAAACTTTGTTTGCTCACACTTGGATAAAGGATTAAACTAATTTTATTATACTCTAACCAAGTGAAAAATAAACTTTCAACATCTTTCTCTAAATCCAGAGTAATTTATTAAAAAAGGGTGGCACACCAATTGGCAACTCCTATAGGTAGAGATGACCTGCTAATGCTTCTGCCTGGTATCTCCACTTGGGCCTGGCTCCCACTGAAGAGACCTCAATAAAGGTCGAAACTAGTCTGGGTAGTGGCCCTTCCCTTAATGCATAACATTAGACATCTCCGCAAGGAGATGTGTTTTGCATTATAGGAGATACTGAGATAGGAGTGTTGGTAGCTTGCTCCACCTTTGCAACGAGTTGCCCTGGTGTTGTACCACCTTACCTGAAGATACTTTCAGGTGCAAACTTTGTTTGCTCACACTTGGATAAAGGATTAAACTAATTTTATTATATATCATATTGATAGTAATGGATTATAGGAAACTGACAATGTTAGGGATTTTAAGTTCAGAGGACATATTGCAAAAGTTAACAAAGGATTCCAAAAATTCACAAAATCAGGTAAAAAAGATTTCTGGCAAAGATCAAAAAGAAGATTCTAGTTTTGGACACTGTTTTCATCTCAACGGTTTCTATTCGTTTAACAGTTTTTTTTCATTAATTCCAGTCACACAAGAGGTACATTTTTTGTTGTTAATTTTCATGTCATTATATGGAAATACATAACTCACACTCTTTGTGGCTGTCTAAAAACATGTACATTTGAATGCAGAGTTCTCCACTCAGCTATAACAAAACAAAAATTGTTCCTTTTAAGTCATAATAAGTCGATATCACCAAAGAGAGGAGGAATATTGGTGCTACACAAGGTAATAGGTAAAACACATAAATAAATAGCATCTTACATGCAGAAAACTGGTATTTAATGCATAGCATAAACACGTGTAGAAACAACATAAGAACAGATATAAAAAGAAGTATATAAAATCAGATATAAGAAAGTATATAAAAACAGTATAAAAACCAGGTATTAAAAAAAAAAAAAACAGGTTCTATATGCAATATGTGCATTCTATAAACAAAATTTAGATATATTGTATATGATTATAAACATTAACGCTCTATAGAAATTTAAATACAAAATGTACACTTGACAAATCACATAAAATCTTATAGGGTTCTGACAGATTATTAAAATGACTAGAATAATGACTATGCCCATTGTTATAATGAGGGCAGTCAATTAGGGTATGACTTATGGATAAAACTGAACCACATAACTCACACATAGAGACATCATCAATCCTCAATAAGAAAGAGCACGTATTATGACTAGGACCAATTCAGAGGCAAATAATTACAACTTACTTTTTATGATCTCTTCAGAGATTAGAGTGTCACAATCTGATTTCAGAATTGATATGATAGAGTGAGGTGCTAGTCTCCTTTTTCCATAATGCTTGCTACTGAAGTTTTTATCCTAACATCTGCCTGCAATCAGTATAGGGAGATGGGAAGATGGCAGCATCTTCCCAGAAAAATGAGTGGATCTAGCTGCAGTATCTACAGCTCATTTCTCTTCATGTCCAGATCTAGTCTCCATACAAGAGAAGAGCTGTAGGACACAAGATAGCACTGGATGCTGTTGAAGTTGAAGACTTTGCATTGCCTGTAGAGCTTCATGATTTTAAATAGATAATGCACCTATCACAGCACTGTAATTTTATGTAACATATGCATAATGTTCCATGCATGCAACTCTGCAGTAAAGTTGTTTCATTCTAGAGGAATCTGAGTAGATATGATGCTATCTGGGAAAATGGTGGTAGTTCTAAACTCTGATTCTAAACCATCTATGTACAAAATCAGAGTATTCTGTTCTATGAGCTTGAAATAGGTGCTGGTAGACCACAGGAAGGGTGGAATGTTTGGGTAACCTGTAAAGAAAAGAAAAGTTGCATGGTTGTATGCAGGACTGACACAGCAGTAGTATATTTGGTAGCATATGAGCAATATTGCCTACCACTGAAAGCTTTCAGGGATGCTTTTGTTTGCAAATCAAAGGGACATATGGCAGTCTGATGAATATTGTACAAATTCTTCCACTGTGGACAAAAATAGTTTGCCAGATGGGATAATCTGGAAAATGGATTTTATTTTAGTCACATATAACAAGGAGAGCTGATGACGTGGAAGAGACAGAGGTGGTTCTCATTTGCTTTGACTATGAATAAATCTGTGAAGTTTGAAATGCTTCAGTTGCTTGATAATGAACAGCATATAAGCATTACAGCATACTTTTTCTCACAGTGGCATAGACTTGGGATTCCATAATCAAGTTTTGATCTGATAATTGCACAATATAAAGAGCATTTATGGATCTGGAAAAAGTGCATGATAGAATGCCAAGGCAAGAAGTCTGGAGGTGTCTGAGGGAGAAGGTAGCAGAGAAATATGTCAGGTTGGTGGAGGAGATGTACAGAAATGCGAAGACAAGAGTTCGGACCTGCCTGGGAGAGACAGAAAGTTTTCAAGTGACAGTTGGTTTGCATCAAGGGTCACCATTAAGTCAGTTCCTGTTTAATATTGTGATGGAAGTGGTGACGGAGGAGGCGAGAGAAGACGCACCTTGGACAATGTTGTACGTGGATGACATCGTGCAGCGTGCAAAATCAAGAGAAGAAGTGGCATCTAAACTGGAAAGATGAAGGAAAGTACTGGAAGAGAGAGGTATGAGGCTGAGCAGAAGTAAGACAGAGTATATGTGTTGGAAAGTGGATGGCAGCCAAGAGACAGATCTGGAGCTGGAAGAAAATGTCATCAGGAAGGTTAGTGACTTTAGATACTTAGGTTCAACAGTGAAAGAGGATGGAGAGGCTGAGAAGGAAGTGGGATGCAGAATACAAGCTGGATGGAGGGAGAGAGAGAGAGATGGCTATAGTACTATGCAATAAGAGGGTGCTGATCGATCCAAAAGGCAAAATGTAAAGGATAGTAGTGAGACTAGCTGTGACATATGCTATGGAAATTCTTAAAAAATAACAAGCAGGATGTGGGTAGCAGAGATGAGAATGCCTAGGTGGATGTGCAGTGAGACCAGAAAGGATCATCTGAGAAATGACTATGTAATGGGAACAGTGAAATTTGTGAACTTAGGAGCGAAGATACAGGAGGTAATGTTGAGATGGTTTGGTCATGTGATGAGGAGGAATGACGAGTATGTGGGAAGAAAGGTCATACAGATGGATGTGCAGGGGAGGAGGAAGCGTGGACAGCCAAAGAAGAGATGGAAGGAGCTGGTGGAGGAGGACTTGAGGATGAAGAACTTGGATGTGGTTGCAGCCCAAGACAGGAGGATGTGGAGGAGATGCATTAAAAACAGTGACCCTACTTAAGTGGGATAAGCTGCAGAAGAAGAAATAGTGTACTTTTTCTCACAGAGGCATAGACTTGGGATCCATAATCAAGTTTTGATCTGATAAGTGCACAATACAAACAGACCAAAGAACTCTCTCAGCACACAAGAGGTTGAAGCTAAGGTGAAAAGTGTGTTAACTGCTTCCTGTCATTTACCATGGAATTGACATACATGAGGAAGAAAAGTAAATTTCTTGTCAAATATGAGCCCCAAGAACTTGGATTCTATTGAAATGGGATTAATGTTTCTCCAAGTTCTGGATCAGGGTATAGACTACATTTGCAGTAAAAATGAACACAAGCAAATCTTTGGTGAAAATCTGAACCCATTTGTTAGCACCCATTTGGAAAGATTAATGGTTTGCTGTAGCTGTCGTTTTATAACCCTCATATTGGATGAACGACAGAAGATGGTAATGTCTTCCATGTAGAGGGCATTACTTGCAGTTGGAAGTTGTTCAGTTATTGATTTAACTTTGATTGCAAGAAGTTTAACACACAATATCGAACCCTGAAGAACTCCATCCTCTTGGTTGGAAGAAGGTGATAACTACTCAGAAATGGACGGCTTAGCGGGATAAAGTTCTTGATAAAATGTGGTAGGTTTCCTCTGAGACCAAAATTGTGTAAGTCTTTCAATATTCCAAACCTTCAAACAGTGTTGTATGCTTTTTCCATATCAAAGAAAACAATACTAAGTGCTCATGTTTTCAGAAGGCATATGTAATGGATGCTTCCAGTTGGATTAGATGATCAGCTGTTGGTCAATGATATTTGTGGAAGCCACATTCTATTCTGAAAAAAAGTTGTTTCTCTCCAGAAACCATAAGAAGTAAGAGTTATTATTATTATCATCTCCAGAGACTCATCTAGGAGGTCCTTTTGTCATACACACACACACAGCTCATCATACTGTGCCTAAACGCACTCTGATTCTCTGCAGACAGCACCCTCTCAGGGAAGGCATTCCAATCATTCACAATTCTGCATGCAAAAAACTTTCTCCTCACTCCTTTGCTCACACCCTCCTTATACAGCTCCTAGGGATGACCTCTGGTTCTCCCCTGATCTTCCACACTGTTCTGTAAAACCTCTCCAACATTGATCCTAAAAGAACCCCTTACCAACTTGTAGGTCTCTATCACATCACCCCTCTTCCTCCTATCCACTAAACTCTGTAAATTGCATCTTCACAAACTTTACTCATATTTAACATTCCAGAGATCAAAAACTACCTTAGGGAGCCTCTGGACCCTTTCCAACATCTCTTTGTCCTTTCGAAAACCAGGTAACCAAATCTGTGCACAGTAGTCCATATGTGGCCTAATCCAAGCTCTATACAATGGAACAAGAATCTCCTTACTTCTACAAGTTAGTCTCCTTGGCATCATTTCAGAATTTGTTGTTATCCTCACAATTTTGACAGTATGTCCTCTAAATTTTAAATCCTTATCCACCATCACCCTAAGACCTCTTAATTCCTCTACATCCAACAACATACCCCTCACCAAGCATAAATTCTACATCTTATCTTTGTTTCGCAAATTTTAAAACCTTACATTTTTCAACATTGAACTGGCATCTCCAATTCCGTGCTAATCCACTCAATCTTTTCAAGTATTCTTGTAAGGCCACATCTCCTCTACTCTTCATAGTTCGTCCCAACTTTGCATCATCTGCAAACAACTGAATATTCCATCCAAATCTTTCCCCTAACATGCAGATTAAACAGCAATGGCTCCAAAACAGACCCTTCAGGCACATCACTAGTGACTTTTCTCTTCAAGGATATTGCTCCCCTATACACAATTTGCTGATACCTATCAGATAGTCAGTCTTCAATCCAATGCACTAATCTAACATCCAACCCCATCTGCTCTAGTTTGACTATCAACTTATCATGCAGTAATCTACAAAAAAGTCTTTGCAAAATCTAAGTATACTACTGTATATCCCTCTCCTCTTTCCAAGGAAGCTGTCACCTTATTGTAATAAGTAAGCAGATTACTAAAACATGACCTCTCTTTAGCAAACCCATCAAAGATAACACCATTGTTGTCAACCCAATTCTGGATCCTAGTTCTCACCAGTTTCTCCAACAACTTAACCACAATACCTGACACAGAGATAGGATTATAATTTGATGCTTGAGTTCTATCACCTCCCTTATGAAGCAGAATCTTGCCCTCCTTTAAAACTCGACCCAGTGCAAGACTCGTATTAAAAAAAATATGTCAAGGCAGATGTCAACTCCCTGGCACATTTCTTCAGAATACGTGGTGATATATTATCAAGTTCAACAGTCTTATTAACATTAAGCTTGCTCAATTCCCCATACACCTCTTGCTTACTTACAGTGTCCCCCCCCCCCATCATCGACTGCTCTCAATCTCTCCAAATGTCACATTCACAAGAACGAAAGACCTTTATGACCTTTCATTTAGTGTAAAGGTATGCAATCTTGAAGGTTTAAAATGCAAAAAGGCTAAGTGTTTAAACCATCTGACATTTTTAAAAAGGTGTCAAGATAATAACATTATCCCAAAATTTCTTCGTCTCAAGCAACATTTTAAAACAAAAAAAGCTAATATTATTTACCACAAAACTTCATTCACCCTTCTCCAGGAAAGAATTAGCCATACGAGAGCCTTCCTCGGCCAAATAGACTCTCAATGCTATGATTTGTTCACAGACATCTCTAATAACCTTGATATAGATACCTGGCAACTTTTAGATAATATGATTAACAACAGTTATGTCAAAACCTTCAGTTACAGCAAAAAGATGCAAATTGATAAATTCAACTTGCTATATGATAATTACATTAACTCTAAACCGTCTCTACCAGATAACCAAGTGATAATGAATCAATCTAAACACATTTTAACAAAACCTGAGATCTCAATTCTCAAAAAAGGATTCAATTTCGCCTTAAAACCTACTGCTATTCCTAAAATAGAGTTCATCTGCAACTTAGAAAAAGCCATCTCATTGCTACCACACCCAATAGCTAATGACTTACAATTAAAAAGCAGGATAATCCTCTCTGCTCCGTCAAGATTGCCTAACACCAACTCTAACCAAATGGAAAGAAGAACACTACTCAAATTAAAGAATAATAAAGACATCGTCATACTTAAAGCTGACAAAGGCAATAAAACTGTTATCTTGAATACAAAAGATTATGAAGAGAAAATTAACAATCTATTATCAGACATGTTTGTCTATGACGTTCTCAGTACAGATCCTATGCAAAAAAAACATAACGACACCAATGAACTATTACGTGGAATGACAAACTGGCCTATGGACTTAATAAGAAAGCTAAAATCCATGCACCCATTGACTTCAAGATTGTATGGCGTTCCTAAAATACATAAAGATAGTGTACCTTCTTTATGTATTTTAGGAACGACATACATACATACCTTCATGTATTTTATGGCATTCCTAAAATACATAAAGAAGGTACACCATTACGTCCAATAGTTGATGGAATCTATTCTCCAACTTACCAACTGTCTAAATATCTAGCCAAGATTTTACAACAACACATTCACAACTCAGATACTTATATCAAAAACTCACAACATTTTATTGAAAAAGTAAAAAACATTCCCATCTCTCAAGAAGACATACTAGCAAGCCTTGATGTCACATCTCTGTTTACAAACATTTCAGTTGTGGAAGTCATCAACATCTTAGACAACTTGTTCCCAAGAAACATCACTACGTTGTTCAATCATTGTTTAACTTCGAACTGTTTCGTTTGGCAAAAAGCCGTCTACAAACAACTTACTGGTTTAGCCATGGATAGCCCCCTCTCTCTCTCCTTCTTGTGCTGACTTATTCATGGAAGACCTAGAAGATAAAATCTTATCTCAAATTACCCCAAAAGCTAAAACTTGGTACAGATATGTAAATGACATCTTTATCATTTGGAATCATAAGAAAGAAGAACTAATGGATTATCTCAACCAAATCAATAGTTTCCACTATACCATCAAATTCACATTAGAAATTGAAAAAGATGAAAAACTTCCATTCCTAGACATCCTAATAAAGAAACAAACCAATAACAGTATCAACCTGTCTGTGTATAGAAAACTTACGAATACTGGACATTACCTCCATTTGAACTTGTCCCGTCATATATCCTAGAAACTTAGCATTATCCATATGCTTAAGAAAAGAGCTATACAGTACACCGCAGACCAAGATGACTTACAAGAAGAATTAACTACAAGATCCAGAGAGCTATCCTTAAATGGTTATCCAAAAAGACTCTGCAACAAGATTCTCTTTTCGGATATACCACAAAGACAACGTGATGACACCCAATACATTAGTACTATAACTATTCCATTTGTAAGCAGCATTTCCAAAAAATTAGCTATCCTTCTAAAACCACATAATATTAGAGTAGCATTCAAGCCGGTCAATACTATTCGGAAATTTTTAAGATCACCGCAAGACCCTCATCCATTCTACAAGTACTCTGGAGTATATAATATATCTTGTTCCTGTGGTGTTAATTACATTGGTCAGACCTCTAGAAGCTTCGAAATGGAAGGAGCACATATGCTATGTTAGAAACAACAGACAAGATATCTGAGGCCTTTCTTCCCACTTTGCCTCTACCAACCATCTTATTGAGTGGGATAAGAGTCATATGCCCTATATAGAAGAGAACTAGTATTCCAGAACCTTCAAGGAGGCTGCTATGGTCGCCCGTTCAACAGGAAACCTAAATAAGAATCAAAGTCTAATCCGAAAATTTGGAAAACTTTAATTAGATCACTAAACATCAAAGAAATGAACTTTCACACCAATTACATTATGTCTCGTAACAAATAAATCATGTTCCGGAGACATGCGCATTGTCTCGCACTGTACTAATTTTGTATGAATTAGAACTGTCAGTTAAAACCTAGTATGTTACCTTCATATCGCTTACTAATTGTATCCCTGAAGATGCCAATAGCAAAAATTGGTGAAACTAGTAGGATAATAAATATTACCCACTTGACTAACATTCCTAAAATGTGTTATAGTTTCTTATACAAGTAGTCAAGAAAGAAAATCACATCATGACACTCAAAGTTTACAGAGCCTATTTCTATATGAAGTGGAAGCAGTAAAACCCTTACAGTTTTAAATGAAGAAATCCTATATGAATTAATAACTACAACAAACTTCAAACATCTCTTTCTAAAAGGACTTCTCCTCAGAATCATCCCATTTCTACACTTTCTTCTAATTTCTGTTTAATCACATATTGAAGACAAAAATGACCTTAATTCTTCTCCTGCTGTAGTCTGTTTTCTTCCTTTTAAACAACTGAACCATTGGCAGCATTCATTAACAATCTTTTCATCCTGTAAGGCAACTTCTGCTCGGTCAATCATTGTGCACTGTCATTACTGGTTTCAGCATTTTGCTTGAAGTGCTGATAAAATTCCATATAACAGTGCAGGAAAGTTACTTAATCATGATTTCATAATGGAACAAGTAGAGCTTATAACATTTCCTTGTTTCACGATGATTTATGCACTGAGGTGAATTTACTTAAATATTCTCTCAATGTGAATTACTCCAGTGACTGGCTTCTCTCGTAAGTGAAAACTTCTTCTTCCTATCCAGGTTCTAGGCCAATCTTCTTCTTAGTCGTCCCCTATTTCTTTGGAATTAATTTTAGAATTTTTAATTATTTCACTATTTCTTTTTATTTATCTAATAGGGTTAGTTTTTCTGTTTTTCTAAGGAATTTCATTTTTGCTGCCTGTATTCTCTGTATATCTCTTTCTCTAAAGGTCCATATCTCACTTTCATATAATAGTGTAGGTTTGGTTATTGTTTTGTAGACTAAGTCTTGTGTGTTTCTGTTTTCCTTTAATAACCACTAACCAAGGCAAGCTTGAAGATCTTAAGGTGGCAGCCCAACCATCAAGCTAGACTGCGGGTGATCAGTAACCCCCTCAGTCGAATTAAAACTCATTAAAAAAAGACTGATGTGAAAACTTTACAAATTTTTTTGAACACTTGTCTAGATACACACACAGCATAAACATTTCAAAATATGTCAATGCATATAAAAATAGATGGCAAACATCGAGACAAGGCATTGGATCCCGGTGATGGTGATTTGGAAGATATGAGAGTGAAAATGACTCTGGAAAAGTAAGTGAAGAATATGGAACATACAGAAAAACAAGAAAAATAAAGGCTAGCACCATCACTGGGAGGTTCTCACCACCATGGACAGGTGTCTCATATGGAGGACTACAAGGAGCAGAGTGCCTTCAGAAGTGGATTCAGAGATGTCTTTTAAATTTGATAGCATAAAATTATCTCTTAATTACTCAGTCATGTTGGAAATCAATTTGTTGGTCAATTCACTGAAGACATGGTTAAATGACAGCAGTTTCACAGAACTATTTCTAGAATGAACTGACATGCTTACACATCTAAAGACAGGAGGGAAGGACATTTAAGGATTTAGTATTTGAAAGATAGTTGAGAAATCATTCTAACATGCTATCGTTCTACACTAAAATGCCCGAAATAGCCTTTGTAAAGTGTTACCAAATAATATGCTTGTGCAGAGATGTGTTATGATGTCTTCTGATTCCTGACAAGCATAGAACAGAAAGGAGCCCACACTGTGTCTTTAGTTTTTTTATACTTTACAAGAATAAATAAATAAATGTTTCTCATAAAATATGCAAAACTAATGGTTGTACTGAAACTTATATAACAAATTCACTCACTACAACAAACTACTGAAAAGTTCAGATTAAGCTCCACAGTTATAAAAGCTATGCTATAATGAATTTCATTATAGCATATTAATAAACTATAATAAACTATTCCTAAGGTCCCTTCAAGTTTGCTATATAAGAGCCAACTGCCTCTTTATCTTCCTCTTGGTTATTTTCCCATCCTGTTTAAGGTAACCATACCATTTTAGATTACCTAGTCACATATCAATTAATATTATTATTACAATGAGACTCCATGAAGTCACTCATTATGGGTGGTCCTCCTGTCACTCATCTCACACACATACACAACCGCTAATCACATACCATACCATAAATGCAGTCACATTCTCTCCAGTTACCATACTCTTAGGGAATGCATTCCAATCATTCACTACTCTCCCTGAAAAATACCTGCTTTTCACTCCTTTGATCATGCTCTCCTGATACAGGGTCCAGCATGACTTCTTGTATCCCCACACACACACACACACCATTCTATGAACAATCTCTTCCACATTAAACTGATAAAACCCCTTAACAACTTATATATCTTAATAATTCTTGGTCTTAATAATAATAATAATACAATGTAGCATTTACACCATACAGATTTGGTGTTTTGAACAGTTTCCTGATGCCTTATTATTTTACATGATTTCTCAACTACATATTTATGAATTTTATTTGATTGTAATACGACAAGAGAAAACTAGAGTGCAGTTAACTGAATCCTTTCCTTCATGGTTACATGGTGATCCAAATTCATTGTAAAAATTATGGAAACAATTACCGTGTTAGAGGAAAAACTTCAGTTTAACATATACCAAAATATTTTGCTTTATATTAAGTTGCAGTTTTTCTCTAACATGGTAGTTGTTTCCATAATTTTTACAATGAGTACATTTAACTGAATTTACAGGTAACTGCTATTCCAGGAATAAGTTGGCACATTAATCCATTCAAGGGATTGGTATCATATAATTCAGGGATTACAATGTTTGCCATAAGGATAAACAGCTGGTGTAGGGAATCCTTATTATGTGAATCCTAAAATTACTGAAAGTTGTAAACCTTTAACTGTTATGATATAAGTATTATGGATAGGTTAATGATCAAACAATTTCATAATCCAATAAATCCTATATAGATTTATTACTAAAATAAACTTTATTTGAAATGAAGGAAAGAGTAGAATAAAAGGAATCAGAGATGATCAAGGTGACATGACACTGAAGATATTCCAGATATCAGGAGTAATTACTTTGAAAATTTGGTAAATGAAACAAGCAGTGACAATATGATGATAGAAAACAAGAATGCAATCAAGAATACATATCAATACTTGAAGTAGAAAAAGCCATCAAAACCTGAAATGTGAAAATAACTGGAGAGGTTAACATTCAAAAAAATTTCCTATATTGGAAGAAAAAAAGTTTTGCAGTGGCTAAACTGTATAATTCAGAAGGCTTGGTCTGAGAGTCAAATTCTGGATGAATTTGATAATGGCATCATCCACAAACAACTGAATATCCCTTGCAATCCATTGACAATGTCATCGATATAAAGGTTGAACAATACAGGTCCCAGTACTGAGCACTGTGGAACCCCACTTGTAACCTTCTACTTCCTTGATATTGCCCCACCATACACAACTCTCTGATACCTATCAGACAGCCAATCCTGAATTCATTTGACTAACCCAACATTTAAACCCATGTGCAGCAACTTAAATATCAGCTTATCATGTGGCACCCTGTCAAACGCCTTTGCAAAATTAAAAAAAAAAAAAATGGCAGTATATGCCTTTCGACTGTTCTTGTCACTTTATCATAAAAGGCAATCATATTACTAAAGCAAGAGTGCCCCTTAACAACTCCATGTTGATTCTCACAGATAACATTACACTCATCTGCACAACGCTGTATGTTAAATGGATGAATAACACCATTAAGCTTGAGCTGCAAAAAAAGAAACAACTATGGAGGGAATTTAAGGAGAAAGGTTACCAGCAGGCACATGAACGGTATAAAGCGCAGGCCAGAAGGGTAACGAGTGTGGTAAAAAAAGCAAAAACGGATTATGAAAGAACATTGGCCATGCAGGCTAAAGAGAATCCCAAACAGTTTTTTCGATATGTTGCAAGTAAAACAAAAAATGTATATGGCAGAATGATTTTAAAGAATGCTGATGGTAGGGAGATAACCAAATCAGTTGATATAGTTGAATTACTGAGCAAGCACTTTGCAAGAGTATATTATCCAGGTGGTGACATTGCAGGAATGAATGAACAAATAGATTATATGGAAATTGTGGTGAAAGAAGTGGAGGTGAATAGTCTATTACAGGACCTCAATGTCAATACTTCTGTGGGATTGGATGGTATACCAGCTCGTGTCATACGTGAAGCATATTGTCAGTGCCTAAAGAATTGTCAGTGCCCTTGACCATTTTGTTTAATTTGAGTCTCAGGTCTGGGTTAGTCCAAATGTGGAAAGAGGGGAAAATAATTCCACTGCATAAAGGAGGTTCCAAGACTGCTGCTGTTGTTGTTGTTGCCAAGGTCTTGGAGAAAATAGTCAAGGGAAAAATACAGGATTGGATAGATGAAAATGGGATAAATGTATAGAGGACAACATGGTTTTGTGAAGGGTAGATCATGCCTCAGTAACTTGCTCACGTTTTATAACACAGTGACCGCTGAACTGGATAAGGGTATTGGGTTTACAGTGATTCTACTGGACCTTGCTAAGGCTTTTGACAGGATACCACATGGAATTCTAATCAGTAAACTGCAGCATATGGGGATGGATATGGGGTTGGTGAGATGGATAAGAGGGTTGATGGAGAGATATCACAGAGTGGTTTATTCAGAAGTAGAGTCGTGAATAAACCACTCTGAATAAACTAGTGGTGTGCCGCAGGGTTCCATTCTTGGACCACTACTTTTCAATTTGTTATTAACAATATAGGAAAGGATCTGAGAGCAAGTGTTAACTTGTTTGCTGATGATGCAAAGTTTGCTAGAGCAATAGTGAGTGCACAGGATTTCAAAATTTTGCAAGATGATTTGGATAGTTTAGAGGACTGGGCTAAGGAAAAGGGATGTCAATTTAATGTGGCAAAGTGTAAGGTTATGCATTTTGGGTTGAAAAGATTAGCAGCAGTATATCACATTGGTGGAACCATACTCCAGGAAATTGATGAGGCCAGGAAATTGGGATTGTTGGTGCATAGGGAGTTGAAGTTTAGGGAGCACATTGCAAAAGTGGCTAAAACAGCTCATCAAATCACTTGGTTACTGAAAAATACTTTAACAAGCAGAGACAAAAAAGTTATTGTTCCTCTGTATTGAGCCTTGATAAGACCCCATCTAGACTACTGTGCGTAGATATGAGCAGCAGGGTTTCTTCTCGATAGGGAGGAGGTGGAGAGGATCCAGAGATGAGTGACCAAGATGATAGCAGATCTGTAGATCTGTGGAATGAACCTTATGAGAACAGATTGAAGATTTGTGGGTTGCAGAAATTGGTTGATAAGCAGAAAAGGGGTGACATGACTGAGACATTCAAATTACTGAAGGGTTTCTATAGGATTAATTCAGAAAATATTTTTGAGAATATGACTGGTGGTGGGAGGACTAGGGGCCATACATAGAAGCCGGGTGTTAGAGCTAGGTTTTTTACTTGGAGAGTGGTGAATGAGTGGAATAAGCTGCCAGAGTCTGTTGTGGATGCCATGACTGTGAATGAGTTCAAGGTGAGTATGATCGATACTGTGTGAATGTCGAATATTTGTTCTTGACATGATGTTAGGGCCTCCCTCGATGAGTCTGTCGACTTCCTGGAGTTGCCCATAATAATAATAACAATAAACTAATTTCTCCAAGACCTTAACTACTGATGACACACAAACTGGTCTATAATTAGACACTTCCAGTCATCTACCGCCCTTGTGCTGCAGCACTATCTTACCTTCCTTCCATTCCGTGGGTACCTTTCCTGCAGCAGGACTTTTATTGAAGAGCCAGGTGAACAGAGCTGTCAGTTTTTTAGCACATTCTCTCAAAACCCATGGCGAAATACCATCCAGTCCCACAGCTTTACTGGTATCCAGAGCTAAGTATTTGGAACACACTCTTCTCTTGCACCTCTAAACCCTGAACATGCCCTATCCCTCTAGTATAAAACCTTGTTATCCAGGACGAAATACTTCAATAAAGTGCTCATTGAACAACTCCACTATGTCCTCTGCATCAGTTACTCTATTCCCATTTTTATCTTGCAATGTCATTCTTCCACAATCATTTCTCCTCCTACTTGCCACATAGCTAAAAAATTCCCTAGGATTTTCTTTGGATCTTAGTGCCAATCTCTTCTCATATTCCAGTTTTGCCGTCCTCACCATACTGGTCACTCTCCTGGCCTGCATCTTATATTCTTTGTGTATTGCCCTCCACCCCTCTCCTTATATCTCTTACATAATCTCTTTTCAACTGCAGTTCCTGTTTGATACTGTCTGTCATCCACTTTACACCAAATTGTGTCTGCTTCTTCACTTGTGGAATACAGCTTACTATTGCTGCTAACAAATATTCCTTCACAATTTTCCAAGCACTAATGATATCCTGCCCTCCATGGAACTGCACGTAGTTGATACCTAAGACTATTATAATCACCTGCCTTATAATTTTACATATGTTCCCTTTTCTTTGATACACCCACATGTCTATTCATCTTCCAAGTCAAAACCACAAGGTCACTCTCTCCAACTGGTGGGAGAGATGTCATCTCACTTATTATCAGCTCTTCTGATGCTACGACCAAATCCAAAACTCTTGAACCTCTTGATCCCTCTATTACATGGGATACTCTGGATTAGAAATAGGTAGTTGTTGAAAGTTTTTCCACTTGGTTATAGTATAAATTAAGGACACAAGATACCAGAGTATTTTAATAATAAGGTGTGACACCTTTTAGCAACTCATATATGAAAATATGACTTCTGCATTACTTCAACCTAAGTATCACTTCTTGGTCTGGCTTCCACTGATGAGACCTAAATAAAGGTCAAAACCAGTCCGCCTGAAGTATTATCAGGACTTGGGCAATTCATGGTACAAACTTCCCTTAGTATCCCATAATACAAAGCACATCTCCTTGCTGGCATGTATAATGCTATGCATTATGGGAAAGGTAGTGAAACTTTTCCCATAATGCATAGGCACATCTTGCTGACATGTATAATGCTATGCGTTATGGGAAGGTTAGTGACACTCTTCCCATAATGCACAGCATTATACGTGTCAGCAAGGAGATGTGCTTTGCATTATGGGATACTAAGGCAAGTGATGTGAGGCCTTACCACCTTTACCATGAGTTGCCCCAGTCCTGATAATACTTCAGGCACAAACTTTGTTTGCTTACAGTTGGATAAAGAATTAAACAAAGTATATAATTTCTTAGTATCTTTGAAAAGTATTTTGAAAAGCTTTTCTCTGGGCACCTTGTCATAAGCCCTTTCGAGATCTACGAAATTTAAGCAAAGATCCTACATTCAGATGATTTGTTATCTATTGGTCTGAAAGTGAAAATCCGATCTTCACAAGCTGAACTCAGCTTGTTCTTCAAGTTTCTCTTCCACAATATTTCTTAACCTCTTTTCATGTATGATAGCATAAATCTTACCTAGACACTTAGTAGAGAAATTCCTCTGTAATTCTCATTCAGCTTTGTTCACTTTTTTTATAAATGGGTACTATGACAGCTCTACTCCAATCACTGGGTATTGGACCTTCTGATCATGCACTGTAGCCACTGTACAACTTTTATACTTCCCATAGTTAAGCATTTCTGGTCAACTATCATCTACTCTAGCTGCCTTTCCACATTTCAAGTTTATGCTGGCTTTTTCTACCTCAAGTATTTATTATTATTATTACCCCAAAACCTCATGGAGTTGTTTACCCTGTCTTAAATACACTTAAACTCCTTGCAGACACCACACTCTCAGGCAAGGCATTCCAATAATTTACAACTCTGCAAGAAAAAAAACTGCTTCTTACTCCCCTACTCACACCCTCTTTATACAGTTTCCAGGGATGACCTCTGGTTCTCTCCCGATCTCCCACTATTTTCTGTATAACTTCTCCAGCATTGATCCTATAATAACCCCTTACTAACTTGTAGGTCTCTAACATATCTCCCCTCTTCCTGCTGTCCACCAGACTCAGCAAACTACATCTTCTCAATCTTTCCTCATACTCAACATTCCAGAGGTTATAAACTACCTTAGTAAGTCGCCTTTGGAACCTTTCCAACATCTCTTCATCCTTCTGAAAACCAGGTGACCAAATATGGGCACAATAGTCCATATGTGGCCTAATCAAAGCTTTATACAACGGAACAAGAATCTCCCTACTTCTATGTGCACTGCATCATTCCCAGAAGCCTATGTGTTGTCATCACAATTTTGGTTATGTGCCCTTAAATTTCAGATCCTTATCCAATATCACCCCTGGATCTCTTATTTCCTCCACCTCCAACAATATATCCTCACCAAGCATAAATTCTGCATCCCATCTTTGTTTTCCAAATTTTAAAACCTTACATTTTGCAACACTGAACTCACATCCCCATTTCCATGCCTAATCACTTAATTTATTCAAGTCTTCTTGTTAGGCCACAACATCTTCTCTACTCTTCATGGTTCATCCCAACTTTGCATCATCTGCAAAACGACTGAATATCTCCATCCAAATCTTCACCAATATCATTAATATACAAGTTAAACATTAATGGCCCTAAAACAGACCCCTGAGGTACTTCACAAGTGACTTTCCTTTTCCTGGATATGGCTCCCCCATACACAACTTGTTGATACCTATCAGATAGCCAGTCTCCAATCCAATGCCCTAATCTAATATCCAAGCCCATCTGCTCTAGTTTGACTATCAACTTATCATGAGGAAATCTATCAAAAGCCTTTGCGAAATCCAAGTATATTACCGTGTATCCTTCTCCTCTGTCCAAGGAAGCAGTCACTTTATTGTATTAAGTAAATAGATTATTATTTACTTATTACAATTAAAACATGACTTCCTTTAGCAAATCCATGCTGTCCATTAAAGATAATACTATTGTTGTCAATCCAATTCTGGGTGGCAGTTCTCACAAGCTTCTCCAACAACTTAACTACATCACCTGACACACAGATAGGCCTATAGTTTGATGATTGAGTTCGATCACCTCTTTTATGAAGTAGCACAATCTTGTCCTGTTTCCACTCCTTAGGAACTTGACCGAATGCAAGACTCATGTTAAAAAATATGTCAAGGCAGGTATCAACTCCCCGGCACATTTCTTCAGAATACGTGTGATATATTATCAAGTCCCACAGCCTTATTAACATCTAGTTTGCTCAACTCCCCATACACCTCTTGTTCACTTACAGTTAGTCTCTTTTCCCCATCATCAACTGATCTCAATCTCTCCATGAAGTCACATTCACAAGGTTGAAAGACCTTTATGAACTGCTCATTAAGTATCTCCACCACACATTCTGCAACAGCTGTCTTTATACCATTTTCTCCAATCAATGTCATCCTTCCATAATCATTCTTTCTTTTGCTGGCTACATATCAAAAGAGCTCCTTAGGATTCTTTTTTGGCTTCCTTAGCTAACTGCTGTTCATACCTCTCTTTAGCTACTCTGAGCAACCAAGTCACCCTCCTTGCCTGGTCTTTGTAGACCTCATGGAATTGGTTATTTCCACTTCTCTTATGCTGCCTCCATAATGCCCCTTTTCTCGCATGCTTAATCTCTTTATTCATCCATCTCACATCTACCTTATTTAATCTTCTCACCCTTGGAATACATTTAGACATTGCATCTACTAGATAGTTTTTGAAAATCCCCCAAGCTGCATTGATCTCTTTTCCATCTAACTCCTCATTCCATGCTACACCCATAAGCTGTCTCCTGATATCTTCATAATCACCCCCTTGTAGTTCCACATATACCCTTTTCTCATAGAGGTCCTCACACTGCTGGCAACCACCCAGCAAATCACTTCATGGTCACTCTCACCAATTGGTGGATGATTTGACACCTCATTTATAATTACATCCTCTGATGAGATGACCAAATCCAAGATCCTCAATTCTTGGGTGCCCTCTGTTACATATTGTCTGAGGTAGTTATCCCTGAAAAACTCAAGAAACTCATTTTCTTTACTTCCAGTTGCTATCTTATCATTCCGGTCTATATTGCCATAATTAAAGTCACCCATAATGATCACCCTTTTCTTATTTGCTTCGTTAATATCATACATTTCATTATCACCATCATTCACATTACCTGATCTATAACAACATCCAACCAAGTATTTGATTCCATTCACCTCTATCTCACACTATACTGCCTCAAAACCAATGGTACTATTTTCCTCTTGCATCTCTACTTTGTATGGACATAACTCTTTCTCTATCATCAATAG